>NC_079439.1:21768821-22091321 GCF_903798145.1 Danio aesculapii | reverse complement strand
TTGTTTTATATGCTAAAATGAAAACACCCCAGAAGATGGGTCAAGTAAAACTCCATCATTGTTTAAATTAAAGAAATGATCATGATGCTCACAACCTGACAAAATTATTGTTGTCAATTCCAGTTGTAAGAGCAACAAATAATACTTGACTTCTAGTTGATCATTTGAAAAAGTGGCAGAAGGTAGATTTTTCTGATGAATCATCTGTTGAACTGCATCCTAATCATCACAAAACACTGCAAAGCCCTGTTGGAACCCGTATGGACTCAATTTTCTTACAGAAATCAGTCAAGTTTGATGAAGGAAAAAATCATGGTTTGGGGTTACATTCAGTATGGGGGTGTGCAAGAGATCTGCAGAGTGGATGGCAACATCAACAACCTGAAGTAACAAGACATTTGTGCTGCAACCCATTACAAACGATAGGAGAGGGCAAATTCTTCGACAGGATAGCGCTCCTTATACTTCAGCCTTATACTCCTTATACTTCATCAAAGTTCCTGAAAACAAAGGTCAAGGTGCTCTAGCATTGGCCCGCCCAGTTACCAACAATGAACATTATTGAGCATGTCTGGGGTAAGATGGAGGAGGAGGCATTGAAGATGAATTCAAAGAATCTTGATGAACTCTGGGAGTCCTGCAAGAACGCTTTCTTTGTCATTCCAGAAGACTTTATTAATAAGTTATTTGAGCCATTGCAGAGATGTATGAATGCAGTCCTCCAAGCTCATGAGAGTCATACACAATATTATTTCTTTTCCACTGCACCATGACTTTATATTCTATACTGTACATTATTTCTGTTAATTGACATAACTTTTGTCAACTTTTAGTAAAGTCAGACCTTGTGTCCTAATTAAATAATTAAGAATCGAGGCATAATCATATTTTGTTTTGGTAAAATTAGCGTAATCTAGAGGCCTTTGCCTTTCATATAAGCTACTTTTAATGATCAACTAGAAGTCAATACCAATACCAAATGATTAACTAGAAGTCAAGTTATTTGTTTTTTATAAAAATTTGATAAGCGATGACTTTTGTCAATTTTAATAAATAAATAAAATTATTATTTTTTTTTGCTGCATCAAAAACGTACAAAACCATGACAACTGTTCCATATCAAATCAAAAGTTTTGCGAACTGATACACTCACTTTGAAAAAAATAAATAAATGTGTTGCTTTTTAAGGAAAGTAAGGTGAAAAATTATTTTTTAGCATTATTTTTGCTGTTTTAAGCTGTTTATTGTAATCTATTACTTCTAAAAGTAGCTTTGCCCTACACTGTACTGCTCTCCAGATATATTATTAGAAGGCTGTAAATGTGTGTCGTTCGTAGGAATGGATGAACGGAAACATCTCTTCTTCTCTAGCTCTCGTCTCCTGCTGACCTGCTTCTGCGTACCTGCTGTCTGTCCCTCTTTCCATTCTTCCTCTGTTCCTCGTGAAGCCCCGCAGTCGTGCCGTGCGCTGCCCCCTGCCTCCGCAGAGAGAGCCAGAAACTAGGCCTCCAATTAACACACATAATTAGGGCCTCATTTTCTCTCCCTCCTCCTCCCTTTCTCCACCTGTCTCTCCCTCTCTTTCTGTCTGCCTTCTCTCTTTTATTCACATATTCTAGCTCTCTCTTTCTGTGTGATAGTGTCACTGACACCTTCTCCACTGTGTTGTAGCTCTTTTTTGTTGGATGTGTGACAGAAAAGAGGGAATGACGTGCTTGTGAATGGAAACAAGCCCAAGCTGCAGTGATTTAAATCGGCTGAAAGACTTTACTCATTTGTCATTTACAGTATGTGGTTTAGGGCAGCGCGGTGGCACAGTGGGTAGCACAATCGCCTCACAGCAAGAAGGTCGCTGATTCGAGCCCTGGATGGGTCAGTTGACATTTCTGTGTAAAGTTTGAATGTTCTCCCCATGTTTGCATGGGTTTCCTCTTACAAGTCCAAAAACATGTGGTATAGGTGAATTGGGTATGCTAAATTGTGAATGAGTGTGTATGGATGTTTCCCAGGGATAGGTTGCAGCTGGAAAGGCATTCGCTGCAAAAAATATATGCTGGATTAGTTGGCAGTTCATTCCGCTGTGGCGACCCCTGATTAATAAAGGGACTAAGCTGAAAAGAAAATGAATGAATGAATGTATGTATGTGGTTTTGTAGAGATGCACCAGAAATCGATAAGCAAGAAATTGAAATTGGCCAGCATTTGCTCCAAATTCTTGAGTTGCAAGAAATGGTAGTTTGTTCGTTTGTTTGTTTTGTTTCTTTTTTAAATCTGAAGCCGCTTGTTTCACTGAATTTTTATCCATTCAGCTTGAACGAAAAGAGCGCAGTGTGAGCTAAAGTGAATGTATTTACTACACTGAAGTGTCACAATCATGAGACCACTAAACACTACTGTGAGACCCAGTGATCACACACACTCGAGTTGAGTGCGGTGGTCACCAGTACAATCGCATACGTATACCATTTAAACTAGTTGAAAGACAAATTAATCATAGCTGGATTCTTTTCAGCACCTTTGCGACAATATTCCAGTTAAGATGTTTATATGAGCAATGTCCTACGAGTAGCAGTGAGATGTGGCTGTATATCGGATCTGGTGGGAGGCATGCGTTGTCCCCGGATATATTGTTCCACTAGTGCTGATATACAGCCACATCGCACTGCTACTCATGTGAAATTGCATTTCTTCAACAGTTTGACAGCATAATAGTGTATATAAAAAAGAAAATCAAGCATGGAGAGTCTCAAATCCCTTTTGTATGAGGAACTACTTCCACCGTTCATTCACATCTGCAGCTGATGTCAGAAGAGCTGAAACCGTTACTCATTCACCGGTGTCACTTTAGTGCTAGTATTTAAATGATTCTCTAGTGTAATGTCTAAAGTGACAAAACAGGTCATTTTGCTGACATCTTAAGATTATTAGGCTGTACGACATGAAATGCCACCAGTCTACAAAGATTTCCCAGTATTTCTTTGTTGCAATCGAGATATCACAATAATTAACTCTAAAAAAAGCTAAAGCAGCGCAAACACTACCAGATTAATGTTGTGTTTGCGATAAGGAAAAACACTAAACACATGTGGGCATTTCTTCTTTCTTTCTGTTTATTAAATTAGTCTGCAGTAATAAAAACAGGAGACTCATTAGAAACAAATAGATGGCCAACCAAAATGGAACTCATGGTTATATGAAGGATGGCCAACACAAAATACATACTGTACATTCCTGATATGTGAATCCTATCTCACACTCAATACACTACAATTATATGGCATAATAAATACAGCACTACAACGTACAAAAGAGAGAGATCGACTTAGAACATCACTTACCTGTTTTATAGTGATTTGGTCAGCTGTAGTTTAAAATTACGCTGTTTCTCTTCTAAGAGAAGGGTGATCATGATTTACAAATATATGAAAGATTAAGTTGCTATCATTTTCACTGAACCAGGTATAGGCTACGGTTTTTGATCATAAAAATAAATGTATATCTGCATCCCAACTCAAGCTCCACTTTCTTTTAAAGGTTCAAAACACCCTTGAGTACTTTAAGATTTTAACAGATTTGTTTCTGTTGAGCATCAATTAAGACAACGTTAGCACCTGTTAGCTTTAAATGTGGGGAAAACTGTCTTGGCTTTTATCAGCTAATTTCATCTCCCGGGTTTAAAATGCCCGGGATCAAAATAGATGACATGGCACGAATCTACTTGTAGAGTGATGATATGTCTGTTTCTCAACATTATTTATAGCAGAGTTTTCTTATCCTGTGAGAAGACCCTGCTTCTTAATTATTCATGAGAGCACGTGTTTTCCGAAGGCAAGGCAGACCTGCCAAGCTGTGAGACCCAATGACTGGGTGAGACCGCTTCCGTGCATGACATTTCCATGATCCACTGGGTCTGTTGCATGTTTTCCCCGTGATTCTGTCTGGGCGGATAAAACAAAGCTGTTGGTTTGCAGCTAGCATTTTTGTCTGCAGAGTTGTACAAGAATTGGAGAATGGTGGACTTTCTTTTATCAGTTGAGTTCGTTACTATTCAGACATCGCCTATACCCATGCTGCTGTGTCCGCCCATGTTTAAAATCCTCCAGATTATGGAAAGGGATACTGGTTGAAATAGATAGTGGAGAGCAGTGCAGCAGGTCTCTTGCCCTGTGTCTGCATTCAGGAGGAGAGAAGTCCCATCACGGATTGTGTCTCACTTTGTGAGCCAACTGACAACAGTTGTTCGCTCCCCTCTTTTTCCCCTGCTCTGTTGGCCACGCCCACTCCTCCCTTTTCTCGCAGCGCTCCGCGCCCATCTTGGAGTATTTTATTTTTTATATTCTCTGAGCCTTGAACCGAAAGAGGGGGGTTTCATGACTCTTTAAATACCATAACAGGGCACTATGAAATAGCAAACAGTTTTTTTATACAAATGCTTTTTTGATTAAATAAATGCAACCTTGGTAAAAAAAATTAATTAATTCCAGCGACATTTTATAATACATGTCTATGTATGATGCATATTTGTGTATCTGGTGTATGATTGCCCTTCAAAGACACTATACATTTTAGGCATGGGACGATAACCGGTTTCAAGATTTACCGCGGTTTGGAAAAGTCAAGGTTTTAAATCCGTCAACGTTTTCTGTTTTACCGTTTCTAAGGTATATTAAGGTCTGTTTTAGGGTTTTTTTTTTTTTTTTTTTTTTTTTTTTTTTTTGTTAACATGTTTTTTACTAATATTTTATTTCGTTTTTTTAGGGAAACAGTACATTCAACAGAAAAGAAACCTCTACATCAAAAGCTACTGGTCCAAAATATTTTAAATGTTTCTTAAAATAAATTATATAGTTTTTTTTTTTTTACCCAGACATTTAGAGGTGTTTTTACACCTAGACTTTTGTTTCAGAATCTGGCGTGTTTCCCCAGTTTGGCATACGTGAATCCAGCAATCGTGTTCGGATCTACGGCAAAACAATTGGTCTGGAAAATTGACTGATCTGCAGTCTTAGTTTATCTGTTATTTCTCTCTGTAATGTAAAGCCTATAATGCAAAAATTCTAGCCAAGGCTATGTATGAAAAAGTCGGCAATGTCTGTGGGTGTCACCATTCAAAATTAAATTGCACCTTTTTGCTTATAATGTTTTACTGCTCACCGTCATAAATTAAAGGACGCATGACAGCTGAGCAGGACTTTGCAAAATAAACCCTAAAACTCTGACCAATGTGAGGAGAGTTTACTCGCACGTGACATGTTTTGGCTATTTTGGTCCGTTCAGAAACTTTGCTGTGTGAAAGCGAAACGCACCAAGAACAAAGACCAACTTTCAAACAATTTTAATCCATGTTTCGGAACAAAACAATCAATTTACAGGTGTGAAAACACCCTGAAAACTTATTTTGGAGCAGTAATCACAATACTGTGATACCGTGAAACAGGGATATTTTTAGCCAAGGTTAGCATACCGTCAGACTCGTATACCGGCCCATGCCTAATACATTTATAATAAAGCACCACGCCAGCATTTATTCTCACACACAGACACACCTGCACATTCACTCAATACACCTGTTTTCTCCTCACCTCCCTTCTCCTGCTCTTTTCTGTCTTTCTTACTTATGTTGTTCTTGTTGTTGACAGTTGTGTGTCTCACGTCTAAATGGTTCTGTCTCTTCACCTCCACCATTCACTTCCCTCTCACTCCATCTTCCACACACGTTCATTCATACCTGGTTTACTCCATCACTTCCACTCCGTCATCGCACAATCGTTTGATTTCACTCCATCCATCCTTGCATCTTCCCCCATCACCTCTCATTCCCTCACTCTCCCTCTTCTCCTTTTTTTTCTATTCTTCCGTTTTGTCTTCACAGTCACTGTATCCATCAGATTCTAGACAGTGTCCATCATATTCACCAACATGACATAGTGCACAGGGACCTGAAGGTCAGTATGTAGCTCCCACACTGCCTGTGTATGGCCTGTCCGTTTGCTCCTGCTTGCTCCTGTCTTTGTGTGAGTGTGTGTAGCTCTAGCCCGTCTTGTCTGCCTTTATGTCTGTCTTTATGTGTTTGGCATCATGGGCTTCCCTTAATCCATTGACTGCTTTTCCCGAATCCTCACTTCCTATGCTTGAGTTTTAGCTTGATGCCGTTGTTTAGATGATCAAAACTGGGTTATTATTTGCTTCTGAGGTTTTCTTTACAGCTTCAATTTCTCTTACTTTTGAAGTAAGATGGTTTACCCCTCAAAAATGAAATGTATCATTTATGCTCCTTTAGCTTTTCCAAGCCTGGATGCATTTCTTTGCATGCACATAATAAAGTAAGTCAAACAGGTTTGGAAAGGCATAACGGTGAGTAAATGATAATCGAACCTTAAAATGATATTTCTATTCACAAAATGTGTGTTTAAAGTATCTTAGTGCTTCTTTTGTACTATATATTTTGTTATAGGGTTTGTATTGTACTGTTTTCTTTGTCAAAGTGGTTGTTTTAAGGTAATCTGGCCCTTTTAAATGTTTTATTTTTCCCCATTATTTTAGTTTAAAAGGGCCTAAAGTGCAATTTTTTTGTTTATATTTTAATGGTCAACAGTTTGCATGTTTGAATGGACACCATTTAATTGATTTTTAATGAGATTAAGACAATACTCTGATTAAGAGTCTACCATGTTAACAGTGATTTTTTTTGATGACCTTAATCTGACTAAAGTCATAATTTAACTAAACAAAAATCGAATTAAGACATGTGGAGAATGCCGATTTTAGTTGCATTATTGAAGTGCAGTACAGACATGTAAACACCGCAATCAAACTATTATCCTCATGTAGGATTTTCGCCTCATTTTGCGACAGGATAGTCCATACACACACTGCTGCTTGACAGTATTCTCTGCTCCTACCGAGTCAATAAAGGGCCACAGACACCTGCATCACGAAATGCGGAGGTTTTTTCCATTCAGCGTGCGAAATCAAATTCCATTAAAACAACACTCTTCCACCAGTCCTTAGATCATACTCGCATCCCATACTTCAGATTGTCACAGGGGGCATGCATGAAATATTCCTGAATGAAAGTGAAATTCCCAAACTGCAGGTACAGTTGACAAATTAAAAACGAAACACCCAAAATTACATGAAACTGAGGAGGAAATGTGGATAGCGTGGTGATGCAATGACGTTAATTAAATTATGTGCGATAACATGTAAAACGGAATCATGAAAGGAACATTCAAAAGCAACTCATGTAAACACCTTAATCATATTAGTGTCTTATTCAGATTAAGGCAAATAATTAGATTACTGATGTTCATGTAAACGTAGTTAATGATGTATAATCAACAACTTTTACATTTCTAAACGTTCTGAGAGTAAAAATATTTATATAATTTTTTTTCTGTGGTTTGTTGCCATTTTTTCGCATTCTGTTTTGTGATTTTATGAAACTACATTCAAATAGTAATATGAATTAACTACATGTACTCACAATATGGTTAGTTGCATCTAATTATGCAAAATTTATTAATAGGCCCATCTGTGCATGCAGAAATCAACCGATTTTTATTTTTTTTTCCCAATCATTGAGTCTATTTATTTACTTGTGGAAAATTATATTAATTCAGTTGTTAAATTAATTTCAGTAATATTATTGACTAATATGAAAATGTTCATATGATTTATTTACAATACAGTTTGTAAAGTAATATTTAATGTCTTTTAGGAGATATATAAAAGACTTGCTTTGTTTACCACATAAGTGGATCTAATTGGATTTGCAATGTAAACAATTAAATAATTAGGTTATTTATTTAAATAAATGATTAAATAAGTTAAAAACATATTTTTTTATTTCAAATATTCTGCACAAAAATAACAAAAAATGTCCGCAGATTCTGTCTGGCCCTGGTTAATGTTGTATTAAGTACTTGGAATGAGTAACAGAAACAATATAAAATATAAAATAAAGTGTTACCAAATAATGTGTAAAAACAAAACAAATGATCATTCATCAAAAAAAAATGATAATGGAGAAACTCTCTGAACGTCACTGGAGATGAAATTCATGTGTTTGTATGTTATATAGTTAGATGACAGACGCTGAAAACAAAAAAAGCATCTTGTATTCTTGAATAAGACAAACTCTATATGAACTTCATATGTCTTTTTGTACATTAATATTCATAGACACTACTCTGTCATGATTTAATTATGTGTACGGCCCTACTTTATATAAAGTGAGTGTTAGAGAATGCAGCCCTGTGGGTTTCGGTACATTTTTAGACATTTTCATGTCCACAGCAGTTCTTTCGACTGGAGATTATGTGCTGAAACACAGTGACACTTCCTGTCGCACCACTACACACATTCACTTGCTCGCACACAAAATCACACACACACACACACACACACTCACACACACACACATCTACTCTTGCAGAGCAGCCACGATCAGCAGCTGACACTGGGGGAGGTGTGAAGAAATACACACACACATGCGGGCAGTGATAAATGCACAAAACCTTGCATGTTTTTAATATATTTATATCTATATATATAAATATTACTATATGCATTCATGAATTTAAAGGCAGTGTAAACAGACCCTCAGTAATGTTTTTTTTTTCTGAGGTGTCCTGTCTTATACATAAGCCATGACCGTATGTCATTCTCCATGCTCTTTTTAATGGGAGACATTTAGAAAGTGAATGCAGCTCTTTAATTTACAGCCCTGAACTTTACTGCCATGCCAGAACTTTACACATATGCAGCGCACACTGCACATGGATAATAATAATCGCAGCTATAACGTTATTTATGCAGCACTGTCCCCATCAGTAATGCAGCTCAGAACGCGGTGTTAAAGATTAAATATGGTCATTAAGACTAGACTGCTTTTAAATGGCTTATGCTTTTATGTAAATCAGAACTTTTATACTGTCTTTTTGCCTTTCTATGGCAAAATATATTGACAGGATAATATTCTAATGTGTATATGTGGTCACACACACACACACACACACACACACACACACACACATACACATACATATATATATATATATATATATATATATATATATATAATTTTTTTTTTTTTTTTTTTTTTTTTTTTGCTGCTGATTGAAATGGTTCTAATTGAAATTAAATGGTGTCTTCATAAATTTCATGGTAACTTTGCCATTCGTTTTTTATGAAGGGTCTGCAAAATGGCTAGTTAATATTAATTGGACTTACTAAATTGGCTTTAAGATTAACAGTGTCCAATGCAAAGCTTCATTCCAAAAGCGGGGAGGGAAAAAAAAGCGAATTACTTTTGGAGCTTTTATCCAATTTAATTTTAGGCTACTTAAAAAAAAAAGCTTATATTAAAATATACCTCTATTATAACATTTATATTTAGCTAAAATGCATTTGATTTCCAGAATAATGTTTTTAATTCTTTAATACTTTCAAATCTTTCTGAACGTTCAATAAAAGCGTAGGCTGGGCTGATTGTTTATGATACATCACAGTAATAACATAAAAAAAGTATACTTTTTGCTATTAAAATATTATTATTATTAGAAGTTAAAATGCCCTTATATTTATTTATTTTTATTTCCTGTGATGGCAAAGCTGAATTTTCTGTCATTAATGCAGTGTTTAGTGTCACACAATCCTTAACAAATGTGTATTAATAATATTATTTATCTTTTTTATTTTTACATTTAAAAAATAATTGGACAGCCTAACTCGTTATTCTTTTTTTATTGTTCATCTAAATTCTTACGTGAATTGAAAAATATAGCATTTATTAAATGATATAAATATGTTGTATGGTTATAGCTGTCTTTATTTTACTTTTTATCAAATTAATTGCTGAATTAAGGCATAGATTTGTTAAAATAATTCAAACTCTAAACTTCTGAATCACAGAGTAGGTGAAGGTGCCACTTTCAAGATTCCACTACAGTTAATTTCATTCACACGCACGCACGCGCGCGCACACACACACACACAGCTCTCTCACTGTATTCTCGCAAGTCCACATACTTTTCCCCCTCCATGTGCTGTGTGATTCTAGAACAGCTTTAAAGCCCCCTTATTGGGCATTTTTTCCCCCTCTTCAAATGACTCACTCAAGGGATGTGCTGTATATTAATATAGCTTCAACACAGAGAGTCATTTACAGCATTAATTGATACGCACAATTGATGTCACCTTCTATTTTTCCACCAAACACACTAACCCTCAGTGTACTGTCACTTGGGTGTCAAATATTGTTTTGGGACGTTAAATAATGAAACCATCATGCCTGCAGTTTTCCTTGGCATAGACCATACTAGTGCAGAACAACAAACAGCTTTCTTTTCAACCACTGCTATAACACATGCACTCAAACCATGTTACATGCTTGTGTCACTATATTTTGTCAAATGTAGTATAGATGTACAGTTGTGTTCATCTATAATTTAATTTCTGAAAACCTCTTTTACTGCCCTGGGGAAGAGCAGAGTAAAGCTGCAGGAAGCAATTAGCAAACCTCCAAAGGGTAAAGGATGCTGCCATAATGTTGTAGATTACATTTGTTGGCATAAAAAAGCTGTTCAATAAGTCAGATTGAATATACATGTATGATTTTTAATTTACGATTATAATTGGTTGTGTCTAGGTCATGTAAACCTCTGAAGCCTTATTTATATTACACTATCTTTATAATTCGGGGTGTCCGCGGGGAAGTTAAAGGTAGTAAATGAAATTAGCCAAAATTAAGGGCATTAAAAAAGTAATAAACGTCATCTGATGAGGTATTAAATTTTCGAGCCCAATTTTTTTAGATACATTTTCAATTTGTGTTGGGTGCAGGCCTTTATTCTAAAATTTGCGTGGATTTATTTATATGCTGAGGGTAGGACCTGAGCGATATCATGTGAGGTATACAATTTCTCATTCATTTTTGGTGGATGCTCCTAAATATTTGAAGTTGGGAGCACCGGTGCTACCAAGTAAAAGAGTTAATTTCCCTGACATACAGATTCTATCGGCACGGTCCATCACGATTGTATAACCGTGCCGAGAATGTTTTGTAATCGTGCCACGCTGTTCCAGGCTCAGTGAAGAAACAACCATAACCGTACCGAACTGTCCTTAGACGATCGGCTTTTGACTGATTAAAAACTACGGACAAAGGCCCATTGTGACATCTTGATTAATCACTCTGCTTTACTTAAATGGCACCTAGGTTACCCCTTTATTCAGATTTAAAATAAGTCTTTTGTGCCTCCAGAATGTGTCTGTAAAGTTTCAGCTCAAAACACACATCAGATTTTTTATTATACCTTTTTATAAGTTTCTATTTTATACCTTTGGCATCAGGTAGCAGTTTTGTTGTACTGCACCTTTAAGGCTAGTCCTTCCCGCCCACCATTTCTATGTGCCTTTCAGCGTGCCTTAATCTCCTCCCTCGGCTGCCTCAGACATAAAGGAAGGAGATCTCACGTAGCGTTTGTGAGAAATACTACAGTAAGAACTTTACCAATGAGTATTTGATGCATTTGTTGTGGAACTGCAACGATGATTCACACACAATGTCGTTACAAACTTTACGCACACACACACACACACACACAGACAGCGCGCGCATTTAGATTTGCACTGTTTTTGCATGCAAATGTGACAGGATACAGGTTAATATCCACTGCTGTATGAATATCTGTTATGTCAATGTACAAAATAAACCTAATTTAACGTCCACAAACCGGGATTGAAGTAAATCGCTGTAATTCATTACAATCATGCGCTGTTTTAAAACATTTTAAACTTGTAAAATTCACTCTTCTTGATCGCATTTGATAATGATTAATGATCCTAGCAAACTGAACAGACCTTTTATTACCAGTTACTTTGCGCACGTCTGGTCTTGTTGATATGATTATACACGTGACTACGGAGACATGTTAATACGCAGCGCAGCTGTCAGTCAATTCGGTGGGCAGGGGGGGCCGCACTCCTACGCCAATTTGTGGTCGATCTGAAAACCGCTCCACTTGGTCCACCGTTTTTATGTTGTTAAATTGAAAAAAAAGGACTGGGTATGTTTATATCACCAAAAAAGTGACGATCTATACACTATACCTACACATATAGGGCTGCGGCCCTCCAGGATCACAGTTTCACACCCCTGGTTTAGGATGTGACCTCAATCCGGATCCTGTAGTTTAAGTTGTGCGCTCGTGGCGTCTGCCATTGCTAAGCAACCATCAGCCGCACACTCTAATGTATCACCACTAACAAACCCCAGTCTATGCCACAGCTCTAGCTTTGATACAAGTTTATTTCTGGGTAAAAGAGAAAGGTGTTGCGGTGTTTGGCTGTTCTACATTTGACTGTAACCTATAATACACGTCACAACCACATTGCTCTTACTTTGGTTGCATCTTATTAAAGAACATGTGCGAGCAAAAGACATGATATGTGAACAGTCCCTTAGAGCTACGGCAAGAGTTTGTCAGTGGCGGTTCTTCAGACATTGCATCTGATTGTTGCACAGCAGACACCATGCCCCAGGAGCCCAAGCATTTCTGTCCAATAAACATCTGACTTTAGCACACGTGTGGTTTCGTTTGGTGGTTTCTGCTTCACATTAAAAAAACTGCAGTGTAAAGGCTGATTTATATTTGGCTTATTCGCTACTTCGCTTGAGTGCACGCAGGGACTGTGACGTCATCACAGTGTTTGCAGAGGTTCGCTTTGGGTGCGCGCAACATGATTTCGCCTGGCAGAGCGCACAATTTTTTGAGACTTGAACGAACAGTTCGCGTGGTGCCGCTTTTCATTTGAGTTGAATATGAATCACTTTGAAGAGATTTTGTCTGAAACAGGTATGCCCTTATAGACATCTTTATGATCCATTCATGCGTGATCAAAGGATTAACCAGATGACCAATAATTCTTGGCTAGAAATTGCAACAACAGTAGGAAAGGTAGAAAGTTTTTGTTAAAGTTTAGAAAAACTTGAGGGATATGTTTGTTAAAACCAAAAGAGAGGCAATGCCAAACGTGGAGACCCAGGTGGTTTTAATACACAATTAAAGCACATGTTTTTTCACCATTCATAGGTTTTACACTGATGTATAGATTACAATTTTGAATTTAAAACAATTTAATAGTTACAAAACAAATATGAAGTAACAAATTATTTCTTTGATAACTGGAAAAGTATATTTAAGCCTATCGGTTTACAATATACTTATGCACAGTTTTTCTAGGCGTTATTGGTGATGATACTCAGGAATGTTGGACCATTATTGCGTTTTAGCATACAGGTAAAGGACACAAACTATCTAGACAGAAATATATAGAGTGGGCAAAATAAAAAAAAAATCCTTTTCTTAATAAAAAATTTATTTGTAGCGCAAACCATGTTCTGATGTCATTAGTATTTTAAAAACTATAGTAAGTAGAACTGTCCGAGATATGAATAAAAAAAAATAATAATAATAATGAAAATCTTGAATTGGTTATAAAAATCTTTCTAATGATTATAATAATTTAAAAAATATATAAATAATTAGTCTAAAAATCTTGAATAATTTTAATGATATGACGTAGTTCCGGAATTTTCCTACTTCCATCTGATTTTATGGTCAGTTTCTTTTGACCCCACCCCCGGTCGTTTTTAAGAATATCATAAAGGCGAATGCGTGAAGTATAAAAGCCTTGTCCATTTCGTGAGGTGCGTGTGCAGTCAGCGGAGGTTTGTGACATGGTTCAGGCGAAAGTATAAATCAGCCTTAAAAGTGAAGCACACAAAATTTTAAAAAACCAAATTGCGTTTGGTCCAGACCAAAGCAAGGAACCTAATAGATTTCCCCTGAGTGAATATACCCCTAGATTAAAAAAAATTCCAATTAAAGTTATTTATAGTAGTAAAACGTACACTGAATTTATAAATGTTTGAATCTAATATCTAATTTACTACTTTGTTTTTGATACAGTAGGGTTGTGCTAACGATTCTGTCAAATTCTTATGTCCTCCATTGGGGAAGTCTTGTATTTTGCAAGATTTCGCAAACAGGACTTAATCGAACAGGTCCTCCATATATTAACAAAAGAAATTAATAACAAACAATCTTAAACTCTCTGTGGACTTGCAGCGTTGCTTCCATGTATCTAATTTTTTGATGTTTTGCTGTTTAACAATAAGTGAAATCAAACTCCGGTTTCACAGTTTTTTTGTTTTGTTTTTTGTTAAAGGGGTTACTGTTTTTGTTAATTTATATTAGTATTTAGTTACATGGAGGCAAGGCTAGAGTCTAGAGGGATGCCCTGCCCCTTCCCTTTGACACTTCTACCTACCCCAAATCCCCCTCATCTCTTGGCCTGTGCACGTGACTGTAGCGCTGCTCAGACTAACCTGCGCCCCCTGCTGTTTGCATGCAGTCACTGCATCCAGCAGATCCTGGAGGCGGTGCTTCACTGCCATCAAATGGGCGTGGTGCACCGAGACCTGAAGGTAAGTGACGAATGTGATGTCATCGCTGTCCTTCAATTGTGTGAACAAGTGTATGTGCTCTTAAAAGTTGGTACATTTGGAAATCTGTGCCTATCGCTGTGTCGATTTAACGAAGACTGAAGTAATAGCAGGTTTGGTCTCACTGCGAAAATTGGGCAAAAAGATTCTTTGGTGGTCAGTCTGATTTCACACAGTGATAGTGCGCAGCAAACGTGTGTTTGTGTTGCTGTTTGTGGCCATTGCTGGTGATCAATTCACTATCATGAATGTTCAGGTAAGGTTGTGCACTGGGACTGATTAATTTTCAAAACAAATGTCTCTTGTGCACTTTAAAGACACTTCCAAGTAGAAACATCTGAAATAGTAATATAGGCCAAATTTAATGAAGCCCGACAATGTAACTTTAATCTTCTAGATTGCTCTTAGAGAGTCAGTGTAGACATCAGGGTCCCAGACCAGTCATCATGTCCAGGTTTGAGTGCACCGTAATAGCTTTTGACAGCTCCCTTCTGACCTTTGACTTCCTCTAAAATGCAGCGTGCTTCTGGGAAATGTTGTTCCTAGAAATAATTCGACTAATGTCACGCTACCTAGCATGCTTTTGCTGTTCGATTACAGAGCAAACCGCCGCTCATAAATTAGCCTGCTTATCTTTACTACCAAGGAGCGCCTATGTCTCTGTGTGGACATGTAATTAATGCTTTGCGGTTTGTTGGTGAAAAGGGTGATGCTTGGAAAGCGCTTCAGAATGAATGCTGCATGTTTTCTGTTCTTAATAATTATACAAATTGTTCTTTCAAAATGTTGCTTGTTTGTATTGTCTTTGTCTCGTTTGCATGTGAAAATGGTTTTTTAACTGTGTCTGTAATGTTGTATCACCTATTTATCTGCAGGTTTTCTTCAAAATGCACAAATCTTTTGAGAAAACATTTTTACTTTATGGTGGTTTGAAAAAATGATACACTTTCTATTGTATGCTTTAATAATATGAGTCCAGATATGTGTTATCCTGCTGCCAGATGCTGAAATCTAAACAAACTAGCTTCTTTCAAGTAGTTACCTTTCAGAAGAAATTAAAATTCAAGTTTTCAAGTAACACACACACTGTACTCTTTGTTCTGTTGAGGAGACATGAAATATGTTCATTCCAGTTTTACTACATTCAGCAGTTTTATGAATTATGCACTTATGAGTAGATCAATACATCACTACCTGACCTCTTAGCTGATTAAACTTTACATAATTGCAGCATTTCATTAAAGTGTTTAGATTTTTATTGATTTTTTTATGTCTTCTATTATATAAAATGTTTTTTAATGCTACATTGTCTCATTATAAGCATTGCAGCTCTATAAAGCACCCCCCCACACACATTTTATTCTAATGGTACAGTTTTATTATTATTTGAATAACTAAACTTATTGAATTGAATTTATTTATTTATTTAGCAGGGACATGCACAAAAATACATTAATCTTGAAAAGGAAAGATGTGTTGTGTCAGGTTTTAGCAAAGTTGCTACTTTTTACCTGCGGTCAGGTGGACAGGTAAATCTAAATACAATCAAAGAAAATAATAATATATTTAAAAATAAATTAAAATTGTCATTTAAAACATACAGACTCACTTACATACAGACTAAACGCAGACAAATCAAACACAACACTCAGTGTAAATATGATTTGACAAAAAACCACCTCCTGGTCAGGCATGAAAAAAATCTTGTAGTCTGTGCATGTGATCAATTCTGTTGGAAGAGTATTCCATAGACTATGCTAGGGCTGGGCGATATTGCAAAAAAAATATAATAATAATCACGATATCATGTTTCATATCATTCGATATCGATAATTATTGAGTATTTTTTTAACAATACATTTAGTAATATTAGGATTTTTTATTTATTTAACCACTTTAGTTTAATTGACCAACATTACCAAGGCAAATAGTTTTAATAATGAAAAACAAAAATATTTAAACCAAACATCTGATCTCTTCATTATAAAATAAACATAAGTGTTACAGAGACTCTTAAACTTGATAAATAAAATGTTACAATTTGTGTGCAATGGTAAAGGTAGATCATCATCTGTAAGCTGTCAATAATAATGATGTAAACCTCAAACTCTGTAAACAAAACAAATTATGATCATCAAATCTGAGCTTTAAAGTAAAGGAACCAGCTATCCTTATTCAGATACATATTGCAACATTACCCTCTATGCAAAAAAAATCTTTCAGATTTTATGGAGAAAAGTAAAAAGCACTGCAGGGTTTGGATGTGCTGTGTTTGTCTTACTGAAATGTGTATATTCCATACAAAGTGTGAAGTTGATTGGATAGTTCTACTTGCACGAATCACAGCGCGTTCGCAGCATTCCGAAAAGTTCAGATGTTTTTCAACTAGGTATACCTGGAAAATGCGTGCCTGGAAAAAACTGACACCCTAAGCTTACTGGCATTCCTTCCAAGGTGCGCACTCCGCAGCCACACTTTAATAAAACTATAGCGCTTCATACCATCATACTGAACTTTTTTTTTTAGCGTTATTGACAATGGTGTTCCGTCAATAAATATCGATTTTTATCGCCCAGCCCTAGACTATGCAGTGTAATGTTGTTGAAGTCAGACTTAGTAAAATTTGTCATTAAACTGACTTAAATTGTTTATTTAAATACTTATTGAACATCAATGTTCGTCCTACGTGGTTTAATTTAGGCATATCATGCTTAAGTGTCATGGCTTATCGAAGTACAGTAGTGCTAACAAAGTAGATGCCAAGCCATTTCAGCTTTACTAAACCAAAAATTCTATATAGAAAATGTACAGCAACAACAGAATGTATTCGTATGTGATTGATTTAAACTTCAGTGTAAGTGTAGCACTTTACAGAAAAAGAAACCAGGTGAAAGCTCTAAATGGTGTTGCTGCGGTCAGCTTCATACACTACTCTGACAGTACCAGCACTCTGGTTTCACGCTATCAGTGTCTGCCCACACTGGAGTGCCCTTTTAAATGGAAGCTCGGGGCACACGCTTCTCCACAGCGGGAATCTGAGTGGGCATGACAGGAATGCCACTGCAGAAAAGAGCAGCACACACACACATAAAGGAACACAAAAAATAGACATGCTAAACTAGGGAGCTTAACCAGTTTACCAAGTCGTGTGTATGTGTGGTTATCAGCGTCCGCATGTAAACATGTATTTTAGCTGTGCACATGATGGAGAGATTTTAGTGCGGAAGTCAAGCTATGGATTTCACTGCAGAGGTTATGCGTTCATGAAAGAGTGCTGGAGAGAGCTTTTTGGCAGATCTTCTTTGCTAGATTTGCTCTCAGAGGGTGCTGTTCATCAGAATTCCTCCCACCACTGTGCTTTAAGGCAGGGATTAGCTCCCGGTGTTCCAGCCCTCAGCAGCGTGCATGTTTAACCTCGTTTTTCTTTAGTTTTTTTTCTTCTTTGTTTTTAATATTAGTATTTTTTTTGGCAGCACTCTACTTTGCTATTCTATATCGGTGAGGATGGAGACAAAATCTAGATGGTGGTGGGGTGATTGTGTAAAAGAGTTATGGAACAGCGATAACAATAAAAGTAAATACTCATTGGCTAAAAATGAAACATTTCAAATTTGCTCTACATTGAAGCAATTTGTAAATATATTTGCTTTATTGAATGCAGCTGTAAAAAAAAAAGGGTATGTATGTATGTAAAAGCAGGACAAAAGTCTTGTCGCCTATCCAAGTTTTAGGAACAACAAATAATAACTTGTTCTAGTTGTTCCTTTAGTATCCGAAGGGGCTTATATGAAATCTGAAGGCCTCTAGATTTCGCTTATTTTACCAAAATAAAATATGATCATGCCTTGATTTTTAATTATTTAATTAGGAGAGTAAGGTCTGACTTTGCTCAGACAATAGTCTTATTGAAAGAAATAATGTACAGTATAGAAAATAAAGTCATGGTGCAGTGGAAAAAGAATTAATATTGTGTATGTTTCTTTTATGAGCTTGGAGGACTGCATCCATACATCTCTGCAATGACTCAAATAACTTATTAATAAAGTCATCTGGGATGGCAAAGAAATCATTCTTGCAGGACTCCCAGAGTTTATCAAGATTCTTTGGATTCATCTTTAATGCTTCCTTCCTCGTCTTACCCCAGACATACTCAATAGTGTTCATGACTAGTGACAGGGCTGGCCAATCCTGGAGCTTCTTGACCTTCTTTGCTTTCAGGAATTTTGATGTGGAGGCTGAATTATGAAAAGGAACACTATCCTGCTGAAGATTTTGCCCTCTCCTGTGGTTTGTAATGTAATGGTCAGCCCAAATGTCTTGAAACCTCAAGCTGTTGATGTTGCCATCCACTCTCGCACACCCCCATACTGAATGTAACCTCAAACAATGATTTTTCCTTTACCACACTTGACTGATTTCAATGAGAAACTTGTCTATGCGGGTTCCAAGTGGTCTTCTGCTGTATTTGTGATGATTGGGATGCAGTTCAACAGATGATTTATCAGTAAAGTCTAACTTCTGCCACTTTTCCAAATGATCAACTAGAAGTCAAGTTATTATTTGTTGCACTTACAACTGCGATCGATCACAAGACTTTTGTCAGGCAGTATATATACTTACAACTGATTGCCACTTTTTGTACCATAATTTGCATGACCAGCCCAAAAAAATATATAGTTTCATACTTACAATCTCAATAAAAGTCACTTTGTTTATCTACAGCTTTAAAAGTTCTATAAAATTAAATATAACTGAAACTTATGAGATCAAAATTTAATTTCAAGATAATTAGAATAACATTTTGTAGCATGTATACATGTTGTACACTATTGAGTGTTATGTTTTCATAAGTTCTATAAATAAGTAAAAGAAAAAAGATCAAGGTATTTAGGAATTGGAAAACATAAATAATGCGAAGTCTCATAATACTCTATAAATAAACTGAAAAACAACTGAGAATCATGCACAAATATACAAATAATACTTTTAAATATACATTCAAACACCTATTAATTAGCTTATTTTACAGAAAGTTGAAAAGAAAAGTTTTTAAAATAAATTGGAGCTTGATCTCTGCTCTGTCGACTTTTGATGTTGAAAAATCAACTCTGCAGTTTACTTTTGTACTTTTAGACTTTCATTGACATTTTAGTAGTTTGAAATAATATATGTAAAAACTAATATAGAGAGCAATAAGTCTGTAAACTAACTGAAAAATGTTAAATAACCCAGACAATATATCACTATAAACTATTAGAAATGTTACTAAAAGTCAGTTTTTTAATTTCATTTTCAAGGTTAAAAGTTGTTGGAAGAATGCTAAAGGTTCCAAAATGCAATTCAAAGGCTTAAATAAACCGTGAAAAATGGATGAATCACAAAATACGTACAACTGCTAATTTACGAATATTTTTAACAGTGTAGCTCTGTGATCGTTGTACTTGCAGTTGACAATGAAAAACGAGAGTGAGGGAAGTAGATATTAGATCCTCCAGACACTGCAATGCAGGGAAATCTGTTTGAGATTTGAATATCTGGTGCAGTGCTTAAGGTGTGTGTATGTGTTTGAGGCACTGGTGTGTGTTTGGTTTGTTAGCCTGCATTTATAGAGTTGCTAGCATTATGATTTATAAGATAGTGTCAAGCCTGTGCTAGTGGAAGCATCACAGGCACTAGAGGGGATATCACATTATTAGCATCCATCAGTGACAGAGAATAATGAGGCTAGATAATCTGGGTCAGTTGGGAGGAAAACACGCGCACGCACACATTCTCTTCTCACCGCTCAAGACAAACACAGTGTTTTCTGCAGCATCGTGCACTCAAAGTTCTCCAAACCCAATATTCGGCAAACATTTCCCAGAATCAGTATAAATCAGCAATGTTAAATGCAAGCTGGATTTACTCTGTAAGAAAATGCAGCGTTCCACACAATTCATTCATGTTGTCCCAACACAAATCAACAAATTTAAGTGGATTGAACATAAAACAATTAAGTTGTCCCCAAAAAATCTCAATAATCTCAAGCAGCAAATTTTTTTTCTTTGAGTGTGTGTTAGGAACATGTGATAGATACCTGATGGTCTATTCTTGTGTCAGCATGCACAGAGCGTCTGTTATTGTGAGTGTGTTTAAGGCAGGAGAAATGTTGTCTTCATTTTCCCCTCAGCCAGAGAATCTGCTCTTGGCCAGTAAGTGTAAGAACGCTGCTGTGAAGCTGGCCGACTTTGGACTGGCCATTGAGGTGCAGGGAGACCAGCAGGCATGGTTTGGTATGTAATCTACATTGCATGTGGTCTGATATTGAGATGCTCCTACATGATTTTACCTTCAAGAGTACAGTATGTCGAAGTATGTGTGCTTGACTGTGTCGTACAGGATTTGCCGGGACACCAGGTTACCTGTCCCCTGAGGTGCTGAGGAAGGAGGCATATGGCAAACCGGTGGACATCTGGGCCTGTGGTAAATAAACTCAAATGCAGTGACAAGCACATGCTCCTTGTGAAAAGGGCAACATGAGGTCTCTGTGTTGTGCTCCAAAATCAAAAGAGCTCCACTCAAGAGGTCAGGTCAACTCGACTCTCCACAACTCCTGCTGAAAAAATGTATCTTGGAGGTTTTAAAACTAGTGCTGCCCAAATACACAGCAGCATATTAACTTTCTCTGTTAATCCATATGGTTTGCTAATATTTAAGAAATATGACTAAATGGGAGCTGACTGCTTTGTTTCCTCTTGATGATCATATTTGCTTAGTTTCATCACTATAGTTTTTGGTCTTGCTCTCTGATTATTAGCTACTTAGCTTTTGCAAAAAAACTTTTTTTTTTTACACTTGCTTGAAATGGAAACACATTTTACACTTGCTTGAAATGGTTTTTTTTTATCACATTTACGGGTCACCTTATGTGTTTGCCCAGTTTTTATACCATACTTTGCATGACCATCCCAAACAACACATAGTTTCAAACTAACAATGTCAATAAAGGTCACATTGTTTATCTATAGCTTTAAATTTTTTATAACATTAATTACCACTGAAACTGACAAGATCAAAATATGTAAATACCTGTACCTGGTGTATGTAAAAGTCACATGATCATTCTTTAAAGACATTGTTGTGCATTTGTTTAACAGAGCAAGGGTTTTCACATTATTTCCTATAATATTTTAGATTTTCTGGAGAATATCTCATTTCTTTTAGTTTGGCTGGAATAATTTTTTTTTTTAATAATTTAAACTCAATATTGTTAGCCGCTTGTCCAATGGCTTGCCTGATTAAACTAACTTGTCTATTTAACCTAATTTACCTAGTTAAGCCTTTAAATTGGACTTTTAAGCTGAATACTAGTATCTTAAGAAATAACTAGTAAAATATAATGTATTCTCAACAGCTGAGACAAAAGAAATTAGTAATAAGAAATAACTTATTAAAACTATTATTTAAAAAATGTTAAAAATTCTCTCAGCTGAACAGCACTTGGGAAATATGTAAAAAATAAGATAAAAAAATTTAACATTTCACTGTGGCTGATAAATGTAAAACTACCAACAATCTTTGTTATATTTTTATGATGGCTTATCATGAAATTAGTTTTTGTTTTAATTGCATAACATTGGTTGGTGCAAATGGCATCATTTTGACATCACATTTATAAGACAATGCAAAGTTTTTTTATGAAAACCAGGCTAGTCTGTATTATATAAAATATGCTTTTCACTGCACATAACGATGATTATGGCAGAATTTGTACAAAAATTAATAAGCCTAGCACAACTTTTGGTCTTATTAGCTTAAGTGGGTTTTCCAGTCTCTTTTTTTGGGCAAGCTGGCTTGTTTTAGAGGGGATTTTGGACACATGTTTTTAACCACTAATTCGGTTTTGTTCTATTTTTTCTGATTCTACAGCACTTTGCACATTTGTTTTCATTAAAAGTGCTTTATAAAAGAACAATTTAAGGCTAGGTTTAAGAGCTTTTTTCCACCTGGGTTCTAAATGGATGCTTACACAGGAAGAAGACAGGCACCGATTTTCAGAGACAAGAAGCCATTTATTTTCAATGAGAGTGACTATTTCCAATTGACCTGTGCCAATTAAGCCTACTAGCAAACAACAGCACAGAGGCTCAGCGACCTCATTGGTTTTAGCATTTTTTTCTTGAATATGAAGCCAATTATATTAGCTGGAAGCACCGTTTAGCTGGCCTAAACTGTCTGAAACGGCCTTAAAATAGCTGCTTATAGCTATCATTAGAATTTGTCATTATTTAATAAAAATATTTTTCCAATTTTTAATTAAAGGTGTGATTCTGTACATTCTGCTGGTTGGATATCCACCTTTCTGGGATGAGGATCAGCACAAACTTTACCAACAGATCAAAGCTGGAGCTTACGATGTAAGTTTTAAACCAGTTTTGTACTACTTTTGTTTTTGTTTTTTTTCCTCATCTTTCCCTTCTATATCACAACCACTTATAGTTCTGATTAACATTTGCTCTCATTGTTTTTCAAGTATGCATTTCATGAATATACAGTTGCTTCTCTAACACGTGTCCAATCTTGACTTTTGAGATGCACTTGTGACATTTTGATGTTCCCATTTTATCCAGCTTGTACAACATGTCTGTCATATGAATGTTAAATGAGCGTAGGAGATGTTTTTTAGAGAAGCTCCAGTGATGCAATGAGTTCAAATAATGTTTAAAATCATGCGTTTGAACCTTGCTGCTGGCACAGGTCTGTCTAGTTTGATATTCATTCGAATTTCATGAAAAGTTTCATACAAACTTTGATGTAAAATACTAATATGCAATCTTAAGTATATTAATTAAAAACTGTATTGTGTATTTTCACATTCTAAAACCCTTTATCTACAAGTCCAGATTTTATGTTAGTTTAACGTGAGCTCATAGTCTCTGATTGTGTGCTTATAATTAAAAAAAAAAAAAAAAAATATATATATATATATATATATATATATATATATATATATATATATATATATATATATTTGTATTTGGAAATCCTAACGTTTTTATCGCAAAAACATTTCAGAAATGTACATTGAGTAATAAAATAATATACGGCATACATATAAATCAAATCCTGACCTCCACATAAAAAAAATTATAATAAAATCATTTTAAAAATTTTAATTGTAATTGTAATTGTAATCATAGGTCCAATAGGAAAGGTTTTGCTCTGTGTGCTTATAATTGAATTTTTAAGGGATGGTTAACCCAAAAATGAAAATTATCATCATTTACTCACCCTTCAATTGTTTAAAACCTATTTGACTTTCTTTTAAAACAAAGTTATTTTGAAGAAAAGTGGAAAGCAGTAACCATTGACTTCCATAGTATAAATTTTTCCTTCTGTGGAAGTGGTTTCGGCTTTCTTCAGAATCTCTTATTTTGTCTTCTGCAAAAAAAGGAACTTCTAAAGGTTTGAAGCCACATGAGGGTGAGTAATTAGTGAGTAAATGTTCATTTTTTGGAAACTCTCCCTTTAACATTTTTGATAATTTTTTTTTGAATGACTGATTTACTTTTTACAATTTTGCCAATTAATGAAATGGAGAGAAAATAGAATTTCACTCGATGATTTATTTCTTTAGATTTATTTATTATATTCTTATTGTCTTGGATGTACTTCATTTTGAATGCAAGGTTTGTGTGTGATTTTATTTATTTTCATTCATTTATTAATTTTCCTTCGGCTTAGTCCCTTTACTCATCAGGGGTCGCCACAGCGGAATGAACCGGCAACTTATCCAGCATATGTTTTACACAGTAGATGCCCTTCCAGCTGCAACCCAGTTCTGGGAAACATTCATGCACACTCATTCACACACACACACTCAATTCAATTCAATTCAATTCACCTTTATTTGTATAGCGCTTTTACAATGTAGATTGTGTCAAATCAGCTTCACATAGAAGAATTCACTCATACACTACGGCCAATTTAGCTTACCCAATTCACCTATAGCACATGTCTTTTGACTGTGGGGGAAACCGGAGCACCCGGAGCAAACCCACACCAACACGGGGAGAACATGCAAACTTCACACAGAAATGTCAACTGACCCAGTCGGGACTCGAGCCAGAGACCTTCTTGCTGTGAGGCAACAGTGCTAACCACTGTACCACCGTGTTGCCTCATTCATTCATTTATTTGTAGTTCAGTTCTAATTGACCGGGCAACTTTTTTTTAGCTTCTGTTTATGAATACATATGAATAATTGTTTTGTTTTTTTTTCATTATTATTTGTCTTGTAGTTTCCATCTCCAGAATGGGACACAGTTACCCCCGAAGCCAAAAACCTCATCAATCAAATGCTGACCATCAACCCTGCCAAGAGAATCACTGCACAGGAAGCTCTCAAACACCCATGGGTCTGCGTACGTATTCTCCAGCGTGCACATGGGGACACTGAACACAAAACCAGATGAATGCAGCTCTAGATATACACTAGCAACGTTTTGCATATTTATTTGTCTGTCTGTCTGTCTTTTTTTATAGCAACGCTCCACTGTGGCCTCCATGATGCACAGACAAGAGACTGTGGAGTGCCTGAAGAAGTTCAACGCCAGGAGGAAACTCAAGGTGTGTTTTCATAATCACACACACACGCATACATACTCATTCAATTCTAATTGTACACACACACTGTACGTAATATTTCCTCTCTATATTTGCAGGGCGCCATCCTCACCACCATGCTCGTGTCAAGAAACTTCTCTGGTAAGTCACTTGTGTGTGTCAAAGCTGAAATCTAACCTTCGAACTGTTTTGATTGACAGCAGGGTTGACAGGATTTGTGTGTTTTCTGATTGGCCTGTTCTGTGTATGTTCCCATGGCTCTCCAGGGAATTGTCTGGTGTGTTTTTAGATCCCCACTCCATCTCAATGTGCTTTTGTTATTTGTTGTCTGCTAAAGAAATGTATGTCTGTGTTCTAAATCTTTTACTCACAATTATATATAGTTGTTGGCAATATCGTCCATTCTATACAGGGTTTATACTGTATGTGTGCACTTAAAATGTTTGAATGTGTTATTAGTCATAGAAATAAAACCAAATGATACCTGAAATCAGATTTTTAAAGACTTTTTTTTGCTAGTTTGAGTAATTTGCTAAAATAATTATACTTAAATAGAGCAGTAGATGTAAAATAGAGTGTAATGTTGGCAAAAATTGCAATTATTAAGCATAGTTAGCCACAAGAGAACTCCTCATTTTCAGGCTGCATTTACACTGCACTGCTAAAGTGACTCAATTGCATTTTTTCTCCCATGTGGCACAGATCGGATATGGCCCATGTATGTGTAATCAGGAAAAAATCACATGAATTCTGATTTACTCAAATCAGATTCAGGCCTTGTTCATATGTGGAAATGTATCCGATATGAATCGAATCTGTGACCTCGTGTCTGCAGTGTAAGCAGGTAGATCAGATTTTCACCTGTCAATGCGAATCGTACAGCATTAAAAACTGTAGCGAATGACGTCAACTCGTCAGACCTCAGCAGAGTCCCAAACCTTAAATCTCATATACAAGGAGGAAAAAAGCTTTTATATTGTCATGTAGTACAAGTATTTAGGCATTTTAACAAGAGAGAGAGCAACATCCGCCACATAACCAAACTAATATAACACTGTTGCATAGACTATACATCACGTGCATAAATCACACCATGGACATTACATTAAAATGCCTACTGGTTTAAAAAGGCCTAGATTAAAGGAAGATGGCATAATGAGAACTTTTCTGTCATAAACTAAAGTAAAACAACTTGTCAAAAAGAATTTTAAAAAATGTAAACCCTGCGAACGCATTTAATACAGGAATGGAGAAAAGAGTGCTCTTATTATCAGCTGTCAGTCAGCGCCCACTCTCTTTTTTTTTTTTCTTTTCTTCTCCCTAGTTGTTTTACCTTTGCCATTTGCTGTGTAAATGCAGACAATCATATACGAATCACTTTTAAAAGATGATGTAAGCTGCTCATTTTTGTATACAGCAGAGGGTCTGCGGAGTCTTAAAGTATTATAAGTTGATCAATTAATTATGAGAAAATTAAGGCCCTTAAAAGGTTTTAAAAAGTCTTAATCGCGTTTTTCTTGTTGAAGTGTTGTTCAAAGTGTTCCAAAAAACATAAATATATTTATTTTCCTCGATCCATGTGATTGGTTCGGGCGGGGCACATTCAGCCAAGCTCCTCCGTTCAGGTGATATCATGTAATTTGCGACAAACGTGTGAAAGTGATGTCACGCTCTCGACATGCAGCGAAACCATAGAGCGAAACAGACGGCAAAATGGGAAAATGTAAGTTTGCATACTCCTGGTCGGAGAAAGACGAGTTTAAACAGTGGCTGAAGCCTGTCGCTGAAAACAACCGTGGAGTTTATTCTTAGATTGATCGAGATCTGCAATGTAAATGCAGCCATAGAAAATGTATAATTGTATTGGAAATGATTATCTCTGAAAATTTACTTGACTTTTATGATCTGTTACATTTAGTTGTTACTTTTAACAACTTCAAACATTCAATAATGCAGTAATGCTTTTGACATTGGCTCCCATTGACTTCCTATAGACAGAAAACCTGATATTTCTCAAAATGCATTGTTACGCAGATAGAAGTCATGGAAACTTGCGATAACTTTTTATTTAATTGAATTAATGCGTCGACATCTAATTTTGTCATGTTTGTTTTTAATCATTATTTTAAAATATACCTTGACTAAAAATAAACACTGTAAATTGTAATGAAATTCAGGCACTTTTAACTGTTCATACATGTAAGTGCTTTTTGGGGCCAATCTGTCTATATAATTTACTTTACGTCTACCACCTACATGCAACCTTTCCTTCTCCATCTCGCGGTTTTCATATAGCTCTGACGTCAAAGATATGATGCATAATACAGAATAGCATGCATTCGAAGGCTTAAAAATCTCTCCATCCCTCTCTCTTTCAATTTTCTATTATTTCGATGGCATTCTTAATGGAAATTCAAGTAGTTACAGCAGCACTCTCTGCCTTCTGATCTGATCTGTGATGCAGGGCTCTGCTTTTAACTGCTGCAGATGATGGAGATGATCTTTTTTTTCCAGATGATGGAAAAAATGCAGTTTTGAATATTTGTACGACTGATTCCCTCTGAGTCTTTGTTGTGTGTCGGTTGTAATGACAGTATGGGTCTTGTCTGAGTGGGGATCATTTTGTTACGAGCCACCTGTCTCTCAAAGAAATAAGAAAAAGAAAAGAAAATTGGTTTGACGTGTTCTTATAACTGACAGCTTCTTCTCCCATAGACTAATGAATGGTTCTCTTTCACTCTGCCTCTTCCCTCTTTCTCTCTCTTTGTTCCTCCCTCTCATTTTGTTTGTGATTGTGTGTGGGTTGGTATGTGTGTGTGTGTATGGATGAACACGCTCCTGTGTGTTAGTGGGTAGCAGGCAGACCACGGCTCCCGCCTCGGTCACTGCGGCTGCGGCTGCAGTAGCCGCGGCTGCAGGCACCACAGCAGGGCTGGTGGAACAAGGTACAGGGCCCAATTCCCCCTTTCTGTCTGTAAACTTCTCTGCATATTCCTCCCATTCCCTTACTCTCTCTGCACAGGGTCTGCTGCAGTTTTTTTCTTTTTTGTCCTTTTCCATTTTATTTATTTACTTTTTTTATGTTTAATTTGTTTTCATTTTTGCATCTTCCTTTCCTTACCTTTGCCTTTTTCTACCCCTTTTTCTGTTCTCTTACCTTTTTCATTTGCGTTCATTTTTTAACTTTTACTGTTTTGCTTTTTAATTTCCCATAGATATTTACACTAGATGTTGCCTACGCTATTGTTGTCTATTGCAAGAAATGCATCAATAGAGCCGCCATTTAGGTACAGGGTAGCACTCTTTTGAAATGAATGTGGGACCAAGGTGCAGTGGCAGATTGGCCATCGGAAGCCACAGATATATACACCACGCACACACACAGTTGAAGTCAGATTTATTAGCCCCCCTTTTATTTTATTTTATTTTTTAATATTTCCCAAATGATGTTTAAGAGCAAGGAAATTTTCACAGTATGTCTGATAATATTTTTTTCCCATGGCTCTATTTGTTTTATTTTGGCTAGAATAATAGCAGTTTTATTTTAAAAAAACATTTTAAGGTCAATATTAGTAGCCCCTCTAAGCTATATATTTTCTCGATAGTCTACAGAACAAACCATCATTATACAATAACTTGCCTAATTACCCTAACCTGCCTAATTAACCTAGTTAAACCTTTCAATGTCAATTTAAGCTGTATAGAAGTGTCTTGAGAAATATCTAGTCATATTATTTACTGTCATCATGGCAAAGATCAAATAAATCAGTTAATAGAAATGAGTTATTAAAACTATCATGTTTAGAAATGTGTTGAAAAAAAATCTTCTCCCCGTTAAACAGAAACTGGGGAAAAAAATAAACAGGTGGGCTATTAATTATTTAGGGGGATTCAACTGTAAATATAGTAAATAAAAGTTTTAATATTCAATAATATAGGGTGTAAAGTATGCACATTAAGGCACAGGCCTTAATTTGGTTGAATAACTTTTGTCCTGGGAGCACTTTACAAATGTGGCGGCGGTTTTGACATGCTTATGGCCCGTACGCAATATCTAATGTATTTATTTATGTTAATTTCCTAGTAATTTTTTTTACTTTTCTTTTCCGTTTCCATTTTTTTATTTTTTTTTTTACTTCATGTCATCTACTTTTCTTTTCATGTTATTTTCTGTTATTTTTCTTATCTTTCCTTTTGCCTTTTTTCTTTCTTTTTGCATTTTTATTTTATTTTAACTCGTACTTTTATAATTTTGTTTTCTTTTTTTAACCTTTACTTTATATGTTTTATAAATATATTTTTTTCTTTCTTTCCATATATTTTTATATTTTCATTTCTTATTTCCTTTTTACTTTTCAGTTTCTTTTTATTATTAACTTGTACATGTTTTTAATTATTTTTTAACCTTCACTTTTTTTATTTTCCTCTTTTTATTTCCCATTTTCTTTTCACTTTTCACGTTCTTTTGTTTCCTTATTATCGTTTACTTTCCTTTTTCTATCTCTTTTATCTTATTTTTGTTTTCTTTCCCTATTTCATTTCCAATTTCCTTTTTACTTCCCAGTTCTTTATTTAAAACCTTTTGACTTTTTTATTTTCAACTTAATTAACAATTTATTTTCAAGTTTCACTTTATTATGTTCCCCTTTTTGTTTCCCATTTTATTTTCACTTTTTTCAGTTTTCTTTTCATATCATTTTTTACTTTCAAATATTTTATCTCTTTTATCTTATTTTTCATTTCCCTTTTTCTTTTTACTTCCCTCTTCCTTTCTATTTTTCCTTGTCACTTTCCCTGTTCATGTATAAATCTCCATTCATTACCTTTCCATTTTCTTTGTTTTTCTTTCTTATTTGTCTATTTTTAAATTCCATGTTCGTTTTCACTTCGTTTTCCGTCTGTTTTCTTTAAGAAATTACTTTGCCCTCCACCCATCATCTTCTTATTTCCTGTCTGTCACTCGGTGTCATTTCCTGTCTCTGCATGGGGCTAACGCATGCATGATCACTCACCCTCTACCTGTCTTTTTCTGCTGTTTCTTCTTTTTCTTTCTTGTCCTCCACACGCACACTCATGTCATCATTCACCTAGTTTTTTTTTCTTTCTTGCAGCTCATGTCTGATGTCATGTAGCCAGACATCGGTCCTCTCATCTGTCTGTCATCATCATTTCATTCATCTTTTATTTATTTCACAGAGGATCTACAGCGAGATCCGTGCATGATGAATGTGTTTCCCCTCCCGCTCTTCGTTTTTGAGTTGACTCCATCATTTCTTCCTTTCATATGTGCCATAAATCACTCCCTTTTTATCTGGTTTATTCTTATCCTTCTCATCACTTTCTTTTTGCCATTTTTATCTGACACCCATAAGCCATCTTCACTTTTATCCTCTATATTCTTCCTTCTTTCCTTTTTACTCTGTCTTCAATATGGTCTGTGAAGTTGAAGTTCACCCCTGTTTCGGGGAGTGGAACAGTCTGCCTGCTGTTGTGCTGAATGCTGCATGAGAGGTTGGACTAATGCATGTTCACTAACTTGGGGGTGTGATGGGCTACACGGATCTGGTGCACTTATGCATGGTCAAAGCTTCTTGACAAATGTACACACTGTATCACACCTTTATTTGATTAATCTTTGTAAAAATGCTCTGTTTTTATTTTCACTTTTGCTTATTCAAATTGAACAGGATGTAGAATTGCTGTTAGTGCTTATTGGGAATACTCAGTACACAGTTTGAGGGTAAATCGCTTTCATGTTAGTCCATAGTGTTTATACAGTACAGTCGCAATTCCTTTGTAATAGTTTTATGCTGGAGTATTACACTGAACTTCTTTAGTTATTAAATATAATAATTTGATCAAGAACATTGACTTTTGAATCTTTTTCTTGCCCTTTATTTCTATGATGCTTTGTTCATTACATCTCCTCCAACGCTGTTATTAATCATTGATAATTAATCACAAAATAAATCAATGCCAATTGTAATGCATTTCAACTAACGTGTCCGTGGGGTCTTAAAATGTATTAAAAGTTGATAAATCAATTTAGAGAAATTTAAGGCCCTTAAAAAGTATTTAAAAGTCTTAAATCAGGGTATCCGCAGTGTCTTGAAGTCTTGAAAGGTCTTAAATCTCAAAAGCTAAATTTTAGGCCTCAACAAGTCTTTAATCTACTTCAATATTGTGTTGTAGGTCTTAAATCTTATTTAACAGGTCTTAATTTTCCTTTTTTTCCAGTGCTAACCACTGAGCCACCAAGCCGTCAGTTTTTAATTTAGCTGATTAATATTTTATTTTAGGATGGATTTCTTAGTCAGTATTTTGTAAACATACTCTAAGTAAAATGTGGCCAATGTTAACGGATGAAACCCAAAGTGCCGATGAGGTTTTAAAATGTATGAAATGAGTCTTAAAGGTCTTAAAAGGTATATATACCCTGTAGGTCCTCATTTTGCCTAAATACATTTATTTTGACCAGATAATGAAGCAAATGACAATTTTATTTATTTTATTTTGTTATTATTATTTCTTTTTCACTTTTTGTCACCGTATTATTCTGACAGTGGTTCATAGTTTTTGATGACTTAATTAATAAGGGCTGTTCACTGCATGGTAACTTTAACTGTACATTTTGAATAACGTAACACTTCAGCTACTGTATAATTATAGCAACCCAGAGGAACAATTTAGTTAAAATCATCTCCAGATTTTTTTTTTTCCACACTGTAAAACCCAACAGTCAACTTTATCAAATGAAATGAATGTAGTTACCTCAAAATTTACTGAAAGTTAATAGAAATACCTAAGAAACTGAGAAATACCTCATTACCTCAACTTAAATGGAGTAAGTTCACAGTACTCATATGTTTTTTACTCAAATGGGTTGTAGCAATGGGCTTCCTCATATGGTTTGAGTTGCCTTAACTTATTATGTTTTACAGTACTCAGTTGGTTTGAGTTTTCTTTATTTATCGGGTTTTACTGTGCTCAAATTGCTTCATTTACTCCAATGGATTAAGTTCACAGTACTCATTAGGATTATTTTTTGAACTTAAATGGTTTGTTGCAATCAGTTTCCTTAAATGGTTTGAGTTACCTTAACTTATTGGGTTTTGCAGTGCAGCTAAACACATATACAGATTGACAAGCCAATTCATCTGGCATTAGGGACTACTGCACATAGCTTGAACATTCAAAACAATTATGATAAAACTGAGGTGCAAGTCTATGATAAATATCATATAATAATGAAACCATCTTTTGGCATGAATGCTAATAGATGTGAATGATCTTTTGAGAAATAATTTTTTACAATACTTTTTTTTTACTGGTTGTGTTATGAGTAGGGCAATATAACTAAATGTTTTTTCAGCTTTATTCAGTATATTAAAGCATTGTTTTTGAACAGCCAATGACATTTAAGTGTAGCGGGAAAACAAATGTGATTAATTATCATTTCTTGATTCACCCAAAAAGCCATTCTGGAGGAGAAGCTAGTGATATTGTTTTTCCATTTACTTAAGAGGGCAGAACATGATTCAGGATTAAATGTTTACAGCTTTTCTTTCTTTCCTTTTATTTTTCTTTCTTGCTTTCTTTTTTTTTTGTTTTTTTTTTAAGTAAATGCATTCTGAGTGAGGTAGAAGGGTTAGGCTGGTGCACTGAGCATGTGCTGTGGCTCAATTTGAAGGCTGTGCTTCATATTTGATGCTCCCTCCACATGCCTGCAATCAAATATTTATGTAGTGCTGCCTCTCTCTGTTGTCCTTCTTCTACCCCAGCCTGAGCACTACTGCACTATAGGCAGTTACACTACATACTGTACAGGGTTGATATCTGAATTATTACAAATTCCTATATTCAGCTTTCTTCACACAGCTAGTGCATATAAGAGAATGTGTTTAATACAGTAGCTGTTGGACAGAAATCTTTTATCTCCATATTGATGTAGTGCTATTGGCTATTTGTTTTTCTTGACGTTATTGATAAAGTATTAAAAAGAGCTTACTCTCTTATGCTCTTAACAGTGTTGGGTAAGTTACTTTTAAAAAGTTAATAATTACATCTTTAGAATTGTTTTTAATTTACTGTCTAAAAAGTAACTTAATGTAATTAAGTAATTTAATGACACAATTACATTTGAGCCAAACAAGACCTTTTAGCTTCATTAATAAATGTAACACTTGAATAATACTCATTACATGCATCAAAACACAAAAAATTTCAAAGTTATCACACAATATTTCATACACCCCATATATTGACATACATTTCTGTTTTTTTCTTATGCTTGTTTAACTATCTTGATAAATGAAACCTTAATCTGAAAATATAATTATTCTGTAAAATATATTTGTAAACCAAAAAATAAAAATTTGTTTCTCTGAATGGATTCATCAAGAACTCTTGAATTTATTGATAATATTTAAAGCAAGTAACTTAGGTAGCTAAGTACATAAAAATGAAAAGTAATCCCTTTTTAATAATAATCTAATTATTCTATCTAATTACAGTAATTGTAGTTACGTTGTAACTAATCACACACAACACTTACTCTTACTACGTATAAATCTGCCTCAATTTAATTTTGAATTAAGTTCTATGCCTTTCAGGCCATCTCTGTTTAAAGTAAATTAAGAGCTATTCTTTGAATAAACAGCACTTTCTTTGCTCAAAAAAACTATGCCTGTAAATCCTAATGTTAGATGGGATTGTCTTAATAGCTTCGCATAACATTGCATCTTTTACAGGGTATCCACTGGGTCTTAAAAACTATTAAATGTCTTAAATCTCAAAAGCTAAATTTTAGGCCTTAAAAAGTCCTAAATCTACTGATTGATCTACTGTTGTGTTGTAGGTCTTAGATCTTTTTAACAGGTCTTAATTTTTCTTTGTTTATGTATAGCTACCCAATCTGGCCATTAATACGCATACAACCACCAACAATCCATCTCAATAAAACTTTTAAGTTAAAAATAGCGTTTAATTACTTTCTTTACAGTAACATTTGCTTAAAAGTTCTCCATTTATTTACTCCTGAGGATAATGACCTGACCTTCATCTTTTTATTATTATTAAATTATTTTGATTGTAGACTGAAGTAATTGACAGCTATGTTTGTTCTATTCTTGGTAAGGGTTGGAGAGTTTGTGAATGGATATATTTGAAAATGAACTATACAATAACTAAACTATACAGGAACTAAACTGTAATAATTTTTATAGGGCAAGTTAAACTGGGATAACTGGTATATTAAAAAAAAATCCTTTGCATATACCACTAAGGCTCAGTTTTGCTTGTGGACCTCGTATACATTGCACAAAAGATGTTTGGTAACACTTTGTTACCAGTTCTCACTATTCACTAGTATCTTACTACCTACTTGTTAAGATATTGGCTGTTTATTAGTATTTATAAAGTATGCTACATCTCTAATCCTACCAAATACCTAACTACTACCTTAATAACTCTTAATAAACAGTAAATTGGGAGTCATAAAGCTCATAGTTAAAAGTTTATTAATAGTATGAATTGTACCTTAAAATAAAGTGTGACCAAATGTTTTTGATCTAATATAATGTTACAGTATTTCCTAAATTAAAGCGTTGGTGAACATTTGAGGACTAGTTTTCAGAGTAGTAAAACAGCTTACAAAACTGCCTGGCACAAACATATTTGCCTGCTTTATTTTTATTTTATTTTATTTTTTGCTGAACTGTGTTTGTGCTGATTCTAGCCCTTAAAACTCTAAAACTCCCTAAAAAAATGATGACTGCACTGAAAACAAGTTGACATACTTTTTTGTTTGTTCTTGAACCACATTTACAGCTCCATAGACATAGTCTTTTAGCAGCAGCGCTCTTAGAAACGCCACAGTATTTTGACCTCTTCTCCATTGCTCTCTCTCTCTTTCTTTTCCTTCTCTTTTTCTCTCTTTCTCTTGCTCTCTGTGTTAATGGCAAGGTAAGAAGCTCCACTCACTCTCGAGTATTAGTTCACCATTCCTGCTCTTTCTACAGGGACGCATGCTCATTTCTGTTCACTGATCTCTTTGGGCCACCAGATGGATGGACTGGTGGCCCAGATACAGTTCTTTCATGGATCTGTATCAAATACTAACCTTAAATGAACCTGTTCTTCAGAATATGACCAGAAAAACAGCTTTTTTTGTCCAGATACTTGTTGTGCATGTAATTTTTTAATGCATAATGTCTGCAAACTTTATCTACTGTATATACAGTCTTGGTGAAACCTGTATTATGAAGTGTGAAGGTATTCCTCAAGATTGGGATAGGCACTAGTGCCCAAATACTAATATTAAAAGATGAAATTATTTGTTTCATAAATTGATTGAATTGTTTTTTCACTATCATTGAAATCTTTTGGCAGCTATTGTTTAAAGCAGTTTGAGTGTTTGTATAGAAAATGGTCAGAAATGCCCATCCCTTTATAATCTGAGGAATTAAGCTAAAAAATGTCTTACTAAGAGCCAAATCTGTATTCTCACAGCCAGAACTGGTCTGGCTAAGGCATATGATTGTGATTGTGTTACTGCGGTTCAGTACTAACAAAAATAAGTGCTTTAGATAAACTGCTTTAGGGTGTATATTTTGAATATAAAGAGAACCAACAATAAATGACTTTGAGAATTTTTATTTTTTATTATTAATGAGTGTTATTACCCTGGTTTAATAAGTTGTGTACTTTGATGCTGTACAAACACTCAAAGGTATTTCCATGCATTAAAAAATTCAAAGTCTTTTGATTGAAAAGTTCCTCAGTTAAAAAAAGCTACCGATAATTTTACATTTTCAGTTGTTTTCCTTCTCACTGTTTATAAAATCAAAGCAAACTGTGAAGGTGTAATCTTGTGTTGTCAGAAATGTGTGGAATTATTACTTCTCTGGTAATAAAGCAGATACAGTTGAAGTCAGAATTATTAGCTCCCCATTGATTTATTTATTTTTTTTCTCTCTTTTTTAAAATATTTCCTAAATGATGTTTAACAGAGCAAGGAAATTTTCACAGTATGACTGAGGTCTTTGTTTTATTTCGGCTAGAATAAAAGCAGTTTATTATTTTTTTTTAAACCATTTTAGGGACAAAATTATTAGCCCCTTTAAGCTATATTTTGTTTTCGATAGTCTACAGAACAAACCATCATTATCATTAACCTAATTCCCCTAGTTAAGCCTTTAAATGTCACTTCAAGCTGTATAGAAGTGTCTTGAAAAATATCTAGTTATATTATTTACTGTCATCATGACAAAGTTAAAATTAATCAGTTATTAGAAATGAGTTATTAAAACTATTATGTTTAGAAGTGTTTCTCCGTTAAACAGAAACTGGGGAAAAAATAAACAGGGGGGCTAATAATTTTGACTTGAACTGTATATAGCTTAGTGAATTTGACTTCTACAATTTTTCCCAGTTAGACTCAAAATATGAATGGACTAAGAATATTTACTCAAGTTTTTATACCAGTAAACAATGAGGGAACTGTTCAGTCTAAATGACCATGGGTAACACTTTATAATAAGTGCTAATGTTTAGAAGCTGTTTATTTGATGTAATGCTTAAAATATAATTTGTTTTTTGCATTATCAAATAATTAGATATCATAAAGTTAAACTCCACATACAGTAAGATGCACTACTGTTCAAACCGTTGTTGGTAAGATTTTTCAAGTGTTTTTGAGAGTTTCTTATGCCTTCCAAGACTACATTTAGGAAATACAGTAAAAATAGTAATATTTTAAAACATTACAGTTTTGATTTATCACATGATCCATTAGAGATCATTCTGATATGCTCCTCAAGAATCGTTACTCGAGGAGCACTCAGTATGATCCTGAAGAAAGATCTCATCATCAATGTTGAAAGCAGCTGTTGCTAAATATTCTTGTGCAGACTGTGATACATTTTTTTTTCTTTTTTTTTTTTTTTTTTTTTGATTGGCTGAAGCTCAAAATATGAGCATTATGAATCTCTACTGTCACTTATTTGATCAATTTAATGTACTCTTGTTGGGTAAAATGTCAGTTCCTTTCAAAAACACATTTTTACTGACTATAATGTTATGTTTTCAACCGTAGTGCATACAGTAATTATATTGAAGTCCACATCTACTGCTGAGTGATATATATCCAGCTGCACACCCACACACGTTTTAGGACACACAATCCCTGCCACACGATCTATGCAGGGATGAACCATATATGGTTAATGATGGATGTAAGTGTTAGTAACATCTTCTTAATCAATATGAAAATCTATATTACTAACAGTTGTTACAGTTAATCACAAGTTTTAATTATTAGTTTATCAGTTTGAGATATAGAATGCAGTATTACTCATTGACAAAGATTTGTAAATACGTATACAGTATAATAAAATGTATTACTACTAAGCACTTTCCACTACAGTTCCACTTTTTCATGTGGATTTAAATGAGTAAATCTATTCAAATTAATTTTAATGTAACACCTTTATTGTTTAAGTTTCTTATATTTTTTACAACAAAATGATAATGTAAAATTAAGTAACTTTAAAGAATATCTCAATTTAAATTTTGTTCATGGACGATAACACAATGTGCAAACTGTAATGTATTTTGTTTTCTATTTTTTAATCGACTCTGATGCTCAAAATATGAGCATTAATTTAAATAAGTAATATTATTTAGCATTATTAATCTCTACTGTCACTTATTTCATCAATTTAATGTACTCTTGTTTGGTAAAATGTCAGTAATTTGCTAGGAAATGCTGTCATCTACTGAAAAAGTACTGAACTAATTAACTAAATAAGACAACATTAAGATGCTGAATTACTTTATTTCCCCTTAATTCTACAATTAGACGGTGTGTAATTTGTTTTCTTTGTGTATGTGGATGCAAGAATAAAGTCATACGTTTAACTTACTATTTTTATTTACGTAATTTGAGCACCAAAACACACAGTACAAGCTGCACAGAGGTATAATAATGAAATGATGACTGATATAGGAAACTAAACTGTTCACAGTCTATTATAACGAATAGCAATCGATCTCCATATTTGTGAAATACAGCAGTTGCCGATAATGCTCCTTAGGAGTTAGTCGCCGTTAAACAAGAAAAAGCAGAAGAAGACTGATCGTTAACGAAATATGGTTTGCCTAGATCGTGTGGTGGGGATTGTGTGTCCTGAAACGTGTGTGGGTCTGCAGCTGGATATTATTGATTGCTGATTTTATTAGAATTATATAATGTATTGTATCCGGTTATAACAGTCAAGAGTTTTGAATACGCCAACACAGAATCTGTCCACACCGAAAGCTCAGTATTAAATACTTTCTGCCACTGTTGAGTTAGTTTATTAAATGTTTACTTCACATATTTAGTTTCATTCATTGACTAAAGCCATTACATACAATTCTCACCCAAAATGAGTGCAGATTCTGTCTGGGCCTATAGTTATTATTAGAAGTATGATTAATATCTGCAATCTAATGTTTCATTTTAGGAAATGTAGTCCTGGGTAAATTGCCAATCCTGCAGGTTAACTGCCATTTTGTAATCAGTCATTTGATGTTGTTGATTTGACGTCTCTTTCTATTTCCTCCCACTGTAGCAGCCAAGACCTTGTTGAACAAAAAAGCAGACGTAAAGGTAAGAAGATCTGTTGAACTTCAGTGACCCAGACATGACCTTATGGCTTCTTAGTTCCTTCTCTCTTTTCACTACTGTCTTTTTTCCGTCCTATTCTACTGTCAGTGCTCGCTGTTTGTTTAGAGTGTGCTCTTTTATTGCATGATTTGTTAGTGCTTTGTTTGATGTGCACGTGTGTGTTAGGTCACAAGCATTTAATGATAGTTTAAATTTTAATGATCAAATATATTTCAGTCTCACTCAGGTGGGATTTTATCAGCCTTTCCCCAAAGTTGATTTACCTTATGATTTATGAAAAATACTACAAATACAACATATCATTTTTCTCAGCCTTTTGCCTTTTGTGAGTATTTTATGCTTTAAAGTAAACTAAAATAATTCAAGTTTATGTTTGCAAAGTCTAAACTGTACTTTTGAGTACAGTAAAAAGGCAATGGTGACCACTGACTGTTAATAGTGTAACAATTGTGCACTGTCACTGGTCTTCCAAAGCCAATTTCTGTTTACAAAATAATGATTTTGTAATGATTTTCAGGTAAAATTTAAATAAATGTAGCTTATTTGGATATTTGTTTGATAATAAGAGTTATTAAAAGGATAGTTCACCCAAAAATAAATGTTTATTGTTCGTTTTGCTCACTTTAGGTTGGTAGGTGACTTTTTTTTGTCTTCAGTAGAACATTAAAGATTTTTTTTTTTTCATGAAACTGGTTCTAAGCAGCTACTGGCATTGTGCGAGTGAATTAACTCTTATATGAAGTTAAAAACAAAATCAGTACCTGTGGTAGCGCACAATACATTTTCATGTTATGGGTTGAAATGTCAGTGCAAGAACTACACATGTTTGCAACATTACTAACCTCAGTCCACAGCCTCGTGCACATATTATAATGCAGTACTACACTTTGTGCCCCAGACTGTGCTCAGGACATTTTATTTTATTTTTTCACTCTCAGAGTGTCACTAGCCTTTTTTTCTGAATCACCAATGGTCAGCTTAAATCTTCTTTAATGTTCTACTGAAGAAAAAGTCAGGGTTTGTAAATTAATTTTTGTATTTGGGTAAATGATGCTTTTAACACATTTGCTTGCGTTTCATCCAGCCGCACATTAGTGCAAAATATTACACTGCCTGACAAAAGTCTTGTCGTCGATCCCAGTTGTAAAGAGCAACAAATAATAACTTACCTTCTAGTTTGATCATTTGGAAAAGTGGCAGAAGGTAAAATTTTCTGATGAATCATCTTGAACTGCATCCCAATCATCACAAAACCCTGCAGAAGACCTATTGGAACCCAAGATTTGGTGAAGGAAACATCATGATTTGGGTGGTACATTCAATATGAGGGTGTTCAAGAAATCTGCAGAGTGAATGGCAACATCAACAGCCTGAGGTATCAGACATTTGCGCTGACCGTTACATTACAAACCACAGAGGGCAAATCTTCAGCAGGATAGCGCTCCTTCTCATACTTCAACCCTCCACATCAAAGTTCCTGAAAGCAAAGAAGGTCAAGATGCTCCAGGATTGGCCTGCCCAGTCCCCAAATATGAACATTATTGAGCATTTGTGGGGTAAAGATGGAGGAGGCATTGAAGATGAATCCAAAGAATCTTGATGAACTCGGAGTCGCTTTCTTTGCCATTCCAGATGACTTTTATTAATAAGTTATTGAGTCATTGCAGAGATGGATACAGTCCTCCAAGCTCATGGGCCTCATACACAATATGAATTATTTTTCCACGCACCATGAATTTATGCTGTACATTATTTCTGTTAAGTGACAAGACTTTTGTCAAAGCAAAGTCAGACCTACTGTTCTAAATAAGTAAAAACAAGGAATGATCATATTTTTATTTTGGTAAATAAACTTACACCTAGAAGACTTTGCCTTTCATAAAGCCACGTCTGAAACCAAATGATCCAACTACAAGTTCTTATTTGTTACTACTAAACTTGGATAGGTGACAAGACTTTTGTCAGGTAGTGTAGATAAAACATGTGAATTATGCAGTAAATGTCAGTGTATTTAACTGAATTTGCAGAGTTCTCTAGCAGCCATAAGAGCATGGAAATATATAGTTATTCAACTATCAGTAAAAATAGTTTCCCTATATATAAACCTGTTCTGCAATTCTGCAACCTCAAAAACATAAAATGTTAAAATAGCATGCAGATTACGAAATCAATCTCACAGTCATTTGTGTGTGGAAATATAAGGTATTATCAAACACCATAACAAGCTCTATCCGGTCATGGTGCCCGCGATACCACTGAAAGATGAGACGAAACCAAGGTTTATTTCCGTCAGTGCCTGTTTGTGTGTGTGGGAGATATTTAGGAGAATGATATAACGACGACGGCTGCTATGCCATTGAGGAATCTATGGAATCTTCCACAAGAGCCAGAGTAATTTGATTCATGAAAGAGGATTTTCAGATCTGAACTGCACTTAACAATTATGTAGTGTCGCAGACACACACACACTCAAACACATGCCTACTTGATTTCGTCGTCACCCCACAACCCACCTCTGTGACTCACACCTGATATCTCCATGTGTGTGTGTATGTACGTGTGCATGTGTTTGAGCGGAGAAATAGTTAGCAGGGAATGTGACTCTGGTCCAAGAATAGCCATGAGTCTGAAACCCTGGAAACTCTGAGACAAAAATAGCAGCACAGCGCTCCTCTCATCGCCTAGCAACAGGCTCCCCCACGTCCTCTCCAGCCATTTTAAAACATTTCTTCTGTCCCTTTTCACGATTATTCACTCTCCTTCCTCTTTCCTTCACCTTTAGGCTCCGTCTCCAAGATCATGCTGAGCTGCTCTTAATTTAGTCTCTGTCACTATTTTTCAAATTATGCTCAAGCTCACTTTCTTACGTTGCGTCTAAATCTTTGCAAGACCACTGGTTATGTAATTCTGCTTTAGAATTGGAGGCATTTTATTATTTTTAATACGGCAGTTGCCACATTACATGCTTTTTTTTTCAAGAAAAGCGCTTCTGAGAACATTCTGTGCTTAATATAACTCGTCTTGGCTGCCCGTTTTTAGGACAAAAAAGTATCACTGAACCACACAGACTGTGCTTGCCTCCGCTCTCAGCATCCCTGCACATTATTCCTCATTTCCGTAGCACCTACGTTGTTTTTCCTTCTCCAGGTTGAGGGCGAGATTGAATGGTAACTGTCATGTACCACAAACAAGTGACCTCGATCAGTTAACTTTGCTTACACTGATCGTTCCTCAAGTGCACCTGAGCTAGCACTTTATTTCCACCAGTAGCATGTGCCTCTATCCTTCCACACTTCTCGTTCCTTCACTTAACCCTGAAAAGGGTGATGCTTGGAAAGCGCTTCAGAATGAATGCTGCATGTTTTCTGTTCTTAATAATTATAGAAATTGTTCTTTCAAAATTTTGCTTGTTTGTCTTGTCTTTGTCTTGTTTGCATGTGAAAATGGTTTTGAACTGTGTCTGTAATGTTATATCACCTATTTATCTGCAGGTTTTCTTCAAAATGCACAAATCCTTTGAGAAAACATTTTTACTTTATGGTGGTTTGAAAAAATGATACACTTTGTATTGTATGCTTTAATAATATGAGTCCAGATATGTGTTATCCTGCTGCCAGATGCTGAAATCTGAACAAACTAGCTTCTTTCAAGTAGTTACCTTTCAGAAGAAATTAAAATTCAAGTTTTCAAGTAACACACACACTGTACTCTTTGTTCTGTTGAGGAGACATGAAATATGTTCATTCCAGTTTTACTACATTCAGCAGTTTTATGAATTATGCACTTATGAGTAGATCAATACATCACTACCTGACCTCTTAGCTGATTAAACTTTACATAATTGCAGCATTTCATTAAAGTGTTTAGATTTTTATAGATTTTTTTGATGTCTTCTATTATATAAAATGTTTTTTAATGCTACAGTGTCTCATTATAAGCATTGCAGCTCTATAAAGCACCCCCCCCCCCCATTTTATTCTAATGATACAGTTTTATTATTATTTGAATAACTAAACTTATTGAATTGAATTTATTTTTTATTTAGCAGGGACATGCACAAAATACATTAATCTTGAAAAGGAAAGATGTGTTGTGTCAGGTTTTAGCAAAGTTGCTACTTTTTACCTGCGGTCAGGTGGACAGGTAAATCTAAATACAATCAAAGAAAAATAATATATTTAAAAATAAATTAAACTTGTCATTTAAAACATACAGACTCACTTACATACAGACTAAACGCAGACAAATCAAACACAACACTCAGTGTAAATATGATTTGACAAAAACTACCTCCTGGTCTTGTAGTCTTGAAAAAATCTTGTAGTCTGTGCATGTGATCAATTCTGTTGGAAGAGTATTCCATTGACTATGCTAGGGCTGGGCGATATTGCAAAAAAATATAATAATAATCACAATATCATGTTTCATTCGATATAGATAATTATTGAGTATTTTAACAAATATTTAGGAATATTAGGATTTTTTATTTAACCACTTTATTTTAATTGACCAACATTACCAAGGCAAATAGTTTTAATAATGAAAAACAAAAATATTTAAACCAAACATCTGATCTCTTCATTATAAAATAAACATATGACATATTACAGAGACTCTTAAACTTGATAAATAAAATGTTACAATTTGTGTGCAATGGTTAAGGTAGATCACCATCTGTAAGCTGTCAATAATAATGATACAGTAAACCTCAAACTCTGTAAACAAAACAAATTATGATCATCAAATCTGAGCTTTAAAGTAAAGGAACCAGCTATCCTTATTCAGATACATATTGCAACATTACCCTCTATGCTAAAAAACTTTTAGATTTTATGGAGAAAAGTAAAAAGCACTGCAGGGTTTGGATGTGCTGTGTTTGTCTTACTGAAATGTGTATATTCCATACAAAGTGTGAAGTTGATTGGTTCGTTCTACTTGCACGAATCACGGTGCGTTCGCAGCATTCGGAAAAGTTCAGATGTTTTTCAACTAGGTATACCTGGAAAATGCGCGCTCCATTGTAAATCAAAAACTGACACCCTAAGCTTACTGGCATTCCTTCCAAGGTGCGCACTCCGCAGCCACACTTTAATAAAACTATAGCGCTTCATACCATCATACTGAACTTTTTTTTTTAGCGTTATTGACAATGGTGTTCCGTCAATAAATATCGATTTTATCGCCCAGCCCTAGACTATGCAGTGTAATGTTGTTGAAGTCAGACTTAGTAAAATTTGTCATTAAACTGACTTAAATTGTTTATTTAAATACTTATTTAACATCAATGTTCGTCCTACGTGGTTTAATTTAGGCATATCATGCTTAAGTGTCATGGCTTATCGAAGTACAGTAGTGCTAACAAAGTAGATGCCAAGCCATTTCAGCTTTACTAAACCAAAAATTCTATATAGAAAACGTACAGCAACAACAGAATGTATTCGTATATGATTGATTTAAACTTCAGTGTAAGTGTAGCACTTTACAGAAAAAGAAACCAGGTGAAAGCTCTAAATGGTGTTGCTGCGGTCAGCTTCATACACTACTCTGACAGTACCAGCACTCTGGTTTCACGCTATCAGTGTCTGCCCACACTGGAGTGCCCTTTTAAATGGAAGCTCGGGGCACACGCTTCTCCACAGCGGGAATCTGAGTGGGCATGACAGGAATGCCACTGCAGAAAAGAGCAGCACACACACATAAAGGAACACAAAAATAGACATGCTAAACTAGGGAGCTTAACCAGTTTACCAAGTCGTGTGTATGTGTGGTTATCAGCATCCGCATGTAAACATGTATTTTAGCTGTGCACATGATGGAGAGATTTTAGTGCGGAAGTCAAGCTATGGATTTCACTGCAGAGGTTATGCGTTCATGAAAGAGTGCTGGAGAGAGCTTTTTGGCAGATCTTCTTTGCTAGATTTGCTCTCAGAGGGTGCTGTTCATCAGAATTCCTCCCACCACTGTGCTTTAAGGCAGGGATTAGCTCCCGGTGTTCCAGCCCTCAGCAGCGTGCATGTTTAACCTCGTTTTCTTTAGTTTTTTTCTTCTTTGTTTTTAATATTAGTATTTTTTTGGCAGCACTCTACTTTGCTATTCTATATCGGTGAGGATGGAGACAAAATCTAGATGGTGGTGGGGTGATTGTGTAAAAGAGTTATGGAACAGCAATAACAAAAGTAAATACTCATTGGCTAAAAATTAAATATTTCAAATTTGCTCTACATTGATGCAATTTGTAAATACATTTGCTTTATTGAATGCATCTGTAAAAAAAAAAAAGGGTATGTTTGTATGTATGTATGTAAAAGCAGGACACAAGTCTTGTCGCCTATCCAAGTTTTTAGAAACAACAAATAATAACTTGAGTTCCAGTTGTTCATTTAGTATCCGAAGTGGCTTATATGAAATCTGAAGACAATAGTCAATAGACAATAGTCTTGTCACATAACAGAAATAATGTACAGTATAGAAAATAAAGTCATGGTGCAGTGGAAAAAGAATTAGTATTGTGTATGACTCTTATGAGCTTGGAGGACTGCATCCGTACATCTCTGCAATAACTCAAATAACTTATTAATTAAGTCATCTGGAATGGCAAAGAAATCATTCTTGCAGGACTCCCAGAGTTTATCAAGATTCTTTGGATTCATCTTTAATGCTTCCTCCCTCGTCTTACCCCAGACATGCTCAATAGTGTTTATGACTAGTGACCGGGTTGGCCAATCCTGGAGCTTCTTGACCTTCTTTGCTCTCAGGAATTTTGATATGGAGGCTGAATTATGAAAAGGAACACTATCCTGCTGAAGAATTTGCCCTCTCCTGTGGTTTGTAATGTAATGGTCAGCCCAAATGTCTTGAAACCTCAATCTGTTGATGTTGCCATCCACTCTCGCACACCCCAATACTGAATGTAACCTCAAACAATGATTTTTCCTTTACCACACTTGACTGATTTCAATGAGAAACTTGTCTATGCGGGTTCCAAGTGGTCTTCTGCAGTATTTGTGATGATTGGGATGCAGTTCAACAGATGATTTATCAGTAAAGTCTAACTTCTGCCACTTTTCCAAATGATCAACTAGAAGTCAAGTTATTATTTGTTGCACTTACAACTGCGATCGATCACAAAACTTTTGTCAGGCAGTATATATACTTACAACTGATTGCCACTTTTTGTACCATAATTTGCATGACCGGCCCAAAAAAATATAGTTTCATACTAACAATCTCAATAAAAGTCACTTTGTTTATCCACAGCTTTAAAAGTTCTATAAAATTAAATATAACTGAAACTTATGAGATCAAAATAATTAATTTCAAGATAATTAGAATAACATTTTGTAACCTGTATACATGTTGTACACTATTGAGTGTTATGTTTTCATAAGTTCTATAAATAAGTAAAAGAAAAAAGATCAAGGTATTTAGGAATTGGAAAACATAAATAATGCGAAGTCTCATAATACTCTATAAATAAACTGAAAAACAACTGAGAATCATGCACAAATATACAAATAATACTTTTAAATATACATTCAAACACCTATTAATTAGCTTATTTTACAGAAAGTTGAAAAGAAAAGTTTGTAAAATAAATTGGAGCTTATCTCTGCTCTGTGACTTTTGATGTTGAAAATTCAACTCTGCAGTTTACTTTTGTACTTTTAGACTTTTATTGACATTTTAGTAGTTTGAAATAATATATGTAAAAACTAATATAGAGAGCAATAAGTCTGTAAACTAACTGAAAAATGTTAAATAACCCAGACAATATATCACTATAAACTATTAGAAATGTTACTAAAAGTCAGTTTTTTAATTTCATTTTCAAGGTTAAAAGTTGTTGGAAGAATGCTAAAGGTTCCAAAATGCAATTCAAAGGCTTAAATAAACCGTGAAAAATAAAAAGATGAATCACAAAATACGTACAACTGCTAATTTACGAATATTTTTAACAGTGTAGCTCTGTGATCGTTGTACTTGCAGTTGACAATGTGAAAAACGAGAGTGAGGGAAGTAGATATTAGATCCTCCAGACACTGCAATGCAGGGAAATCTGTTTGAGATTTGAATATCTGGTGCAGTGCTTAAGGTGTGTGTATGTGTGTGAGACACTGGTGTGTGTTTGGTTTGTTAGCCTGCATTTATAGAGTTGCTAGCATTATGATTTATAAGATAGTGTCAAGCCTGTGCTAGTGGAAGCATCACAGGCACTAGAGGGGATATCACATTATTAGCATCCATCAGTGACAGAGAATAATGAGGCTAGATAATCTGGGTCAGTTGGGAGGAAAACACGCGCACGCACACATTCTCTTCTCACCACTCAAGACAAACACAGTGTTTTCTGCAGCATCGTGCACTCAAAGTTCTCCAAACCCAATATTCGGCAAACATTTCCCAGAATCAGTATAAATCAGCAATGTTAAATGCATGCTGGTTTTACTCTGTAAGAAAATGCAGGGTTCCACACAATTCATTCATATTGTCCCAACACAAATCAACAAATTTAAGTGGATTGAACATAAAACAATTAAGTTGTCCCCAAAAATCTCAATAATCTCAAGCAGCAAAATTTTTTGCTTTGAGTGTGTGTTAGGAACATGTGATAGATACCTGATGGTCTATTCTTTGGAGCGTGTCAGCATGCACAGAGTCTGTTATTGTGAGTGTGTTAAGGCAGGAGAAATGTTGTCTTCATTTTCCCCTCAGCCAGAGAATCTGCTCTTGGCCAGTAAGTGTAAGAACGCTGCTGTGAAGCTGGCCGACTTTGGACTGGCCATTGAGGTGCAGGGAGACCAGCAGGCATGGTTTGGTATGTAATCTACATGCATGTGGTCTGATATTGAGATGCTCCAACATGATTTTACCTTACCTTTTCTTATGAAGTACAGTATGTCAAAGTATGTGTGCTTGACTGTGTCGTACAGGATTTGCCGGGACCCAGGTTACCTGTCCCCTGAGGTGCTGAGGAAGGAGGCATATGGCAAACCGGTGGACATCTGGGCCTGTGGTAAATAAACTCAAATGCAGTGACAAGCACATGCTCCTTGTGATAAGAGCAACATGAGGTCTCTGTGTTGTGCTCCAAAATCAAAAGAGCTCTACTCAAGAGGTCAGGCCAACTCGACTCTCCACAACTCCTGCTGAAAAAATGTATCTTAGAGGTTTTAAAACTAGTGCTGCACAAATACACAGCAGCATATTAACTATCTCTGTTAATTCATATGGTTTGCTAATATTTAAGAAATATGACTAAATGGGAGCTGGCTGCTTTGTTTCCTCTTGATGCGCATATTTGCTTAGTTTCATCACTATAGTTTTTGGTCTTGCTCTCTGATTATTAGCTGAACAGCCAATCAGAGAGCACTCTTTTGCAAAAACTTTTTTTTTTTTACACTTGCTTGAAATGGAAACACATTTTACACTTGCTTGAAATGGTTTTTATCACATTTACAGGTCACCTTATGTGTTTGCCCAGTTTTTATACCATACTTTGCATGACCAGCCCAAACAACACATAGTTTCAAACTAACAATGTCAATAAAGGTCACATTGTTTATCTATAGCTTTACATTTTTTATAACATTAATTACCACTGAAACTGACAAGATCAAAATATGTAAATACCTGTACCTGGTGTATGTAAAAGTCACATGATCATTCTTCAAAGACATTGTTGTGCATTTGTTTAACAGATCAAGGATTTTCACATTATTTCCTATAATATTTTAGATTTTCTGGAGAATATCTTATTTCTTTTAGTTTGGCTGGAATAATTTTTTTTTTAATAATTTAAACTCAATATTGTTAGCCGCTTGTCCAATGGCTTGCCTGATTAAACTAACTTGTCTATTTAACCTAATTTACCTAGTTAAGCCTTTAAATTGGACTTTTAAGCTGAATACTAGTATCTTAAGAAATAACTAGTAAAATATAATGTATTCTCAACAGCTGAGACAAAAGAAATTAGTAATAAGAAAACTTATTAAAACTTATTAAAAAAATGTTAAAAATTCTCTCGCTGAACAGCACTTGGGAAATATGTAAAAAATAAGATAAAAAAATTTAACATTTCACTGGAGTGCAAATAATTTAGCATGGCTGATAAATGTAAAACTACCAACAATCTTTGTTATATTTTTATGATGGCTTATCATGAAATTAGTTTTTGTTTAATGCATAACATTGGTTGGTGCAAATGGCATCATTTTGACATCACATTTATAAGACAATGCAAAGTTTTTTTATGAAAACCAGGCTAGTCTGTATTATATAAAATATGCCTCTCACTGCACATAACGATGATTATGGCAGAATTTTACAAAAATTAATAAGCCTAGCACAACTTTTGGTCTTATTAGCTTAAGTGGGTTTTCCAGTCTCTTTTTTTGGGCAAGCTGGCTTGTTTTAGAGGGGATTTTGGACACATGTTTTTAACCACTAATTCGGTTTTGTTCTATTTTTCCTGATTCTACAGCACTTTGCACATCATTTGTTTTCATTAAAAGTGCTTTATAAAAGAACAATTTAAGGCTAGGTTTAAGAGCTTTTTTCCACCAGGGTTCTAAATGGATGTCTACACAGGAAGAAGACAGGCACAGACAGGAAGCCATTTTTTCAATGAGAGTGACTATTTCCAATTGACCTGCGCCAATTAAGCCTACTAGCAAACAACAGCACAGAGGCTCAGCGACCTCATTGGTTTTATCATTTTTTCTTGAATATGAAGCCAATTATATTAGCTGGAACCACCGTTTAGCTGGCCTAAACTGTCTGTAACGCCTTAAAATAGCTGCTTATAGCTATCATTAGAATTTGTCATTATTTAATAAAATATTTTTCCAATTTTTAATGAAAGGTGTGATTCTGTACATTCTGCTGGTTGGATACCCACCTTTCTGGGATGAGGATCAGCACAAACTTTACCAACAGATCAAAGCTGGAGCTTACGATGTAAGTTTTAAACCAGTTTGTACTACTTTTTTTGTTTTTTTTTCTTCCTCATCTTATTCCCTTCTATATCACAACCACTTATAGTTCTGATTAACATTTGCTCTCATTGTTTTTCAAGTATGCACTTCATGAATATACAGTTGCTTCTCTAACACGTGTCCAATCTTGACTTTTGAGATGCACTTGTGACATTTGATGTTCCCATTTTATCCAGCTTGTGCAACATGTCTGTCATATGAATGTTAAATGAGCGTAGGAGATGTTTTTTAGAGAAGCTCCAGTGATGCAATGAGTTCAAATAATGTTTAAAATCATGCGTTTGAACCTTGCTGCTGGCACTGGTCTGTCTAGTTTGATACTCATTCGAATTTCATGAAAAGTTTCATACAAACTTTTGATGTAAAATACTAATATGCAATCTTAAGTATATTAATTAAAAACTGTATTGTGTATTTTCACATTCTAAAAACCCTTTATCTGCAAGTCCAGAATACCACAGTAAGATTTTATGTTAGTTTAACGTGAGCTCATAGTCTCTGATCGTGTGCTTATTATTCAAATATATATATTTTTTTGTATTTGTATATGCTATCGTTTTTACCGCAAAAACATATCAGAAATTTACATTGAGTAATAAAATAATATACGGCATCCATATAAATCAAATCCTGACCTCCACATAAAAAAATTATAATAAAAATAATTTTAAAAATTGTAATTAAATAAATAAATAATTAAAAGAAGGACATAAAATACATAAAATACAAAAAGATTCTGCCCGAGAATCGGAGATGAAATCTTGTCGAGAACTTCAGTCGGTTCCGATTCTCTACGCAGATTATCTGGTAATGTGAGCGTTTAAAGATAGAGTCTCGCACCTCGCAATGTCCTAGAACACATCCCTCCCCAATCATATCAAACATGTTTGATATCCAAGATTTTAAATCGGGCTGATAACAGCTGTTCCACCTATTCCACATCACCAAAGCCAAGAACTGGGTAGAATCGCATTGGTTTTAATAAATAAATATAGGCTATATCATTTTTTTAAATAATGTTGAATTATACTTTTGTATTAGTCAGAATTAACATTATTCTTATACCGGTGTGCAGATATTTATGCCACGTGTAGCAGAGGTTTCCAGATAATCAAGAAAGGATCATAGGTCCAATAGGAAAGGTTTTGCTCTGTGTGCTTATAAGGGATGGTTAACCCAAAAATGAAAATTATCATCATTTACTCACGCTTCAATTGTTTAAAACCTATTTGACTTTCTTTTAAAACAAAGTTATTTTGAAGAAAAGTGGAAAGCAGTAACCATTGACTTCCATAGTTAATTTTTCCTTCTGTGGAAGTGGTTTCGGCTTTCTTCAGAATCTTATATTTTGTCTTCAGCAAAAAAAGGAACTTATAAAGGTTTGAAGCCACATGAGGGTGAGTAATTAGTGAGTAAATGTTCATTTTTTGGAAACTTCTTTTTTTGAATGACTGATTTACTTTTTACAATTTTGGCAATTAATGAAATGGAGAGAAAATAAAATTTCGCTAGATGATTTATTTCTTTAGAATTATTTATTACATTCTTATTGTCTTGGATATACTTCATTTTGAATGCAAGGTTTGTGTGTCATTTTATTTATTTTCATTCATTCATTCATTTTCCTTCGGCTTAGTCCCTTTACTCATCAGGGGTCGCCACAGCGGAATGAACCGGCAACTTATCCAGCATATGTTTTACACAGCAGATGCCCTTCCAGCTGCAATCCAGTACTGGGAAATTTTCATACACACTCATTCACACACTCACTCAATTCAATTCAATTCACCTTTATTTGTATAGCGCTTTTACAATGTAGATTGTGTCAAATCAGCTTCACATAGAAGAATTCACTCATACACTACGGCCAATTTAGCTTACCCAATTCACCTATAGCACATGTCTGGACTGTGGGGGAAACCGGAGCACCCAGAGCAAACCCACGCCAACACGGGGAGAACATGCAAACTCCACACAGAAATGCCAACTGGCCCAGTCAGGACTCAAGCCAGAGACCTTCTTGCTGTGAGGCAACAGTGCTAACCAATGTACCACCGTGTTGCCTTATTCATTCATTTATTTGTAGTGCAGTTCTAATTGACTGGGCAAGTTTTTTTTAGCTTCTGTTTATGAATACATATGAATAATTGTTTAGTTTTTTTTCATTATTATTTGTCTTGTAGTTTCCATCTCCAGAATGGGACACAGTTACCCCCGAAGCCAAAAACCTCATCAATCAAATGCTGACCATCAACCCTGCCAAGAGAATCACTGCACAGGAAGCTCTCAAACACCCATGGGTCTGCGTACGTATTCTCCAGCGTGCACATGGGGACACTGAACACAAAACCAGATGAATGCAGCTCTAGATATACACTAGCAACGTTTTGCATATTTATTTGTCTGTCTGTCTGTCTTTTTTTATAGCAACGCTCCACCGTGGCCTCCATGATGCACAGACAAGAGACTGTGGAGTGCCTGAAGAAGTTTAACGCCAGGAGGAAACTCAAGGTGTGTTTTCATAATCACACACACGCGTACAAACTCATTCAATTCTAATTTTACACAACACAGTACATAATGTTTACTCTCTATATTTGCAGGGCGCCATCCTCACCACCATGCTTGTGTCAAGAAAACTTCTCTGGTAAGTCACTTGTGTGTGGTCCAAGCTGAAATCTAACCTTTGAACTGTTTTGATTGACAGCAGGGTTGACCGGATTTGTGTGTTTTCTGATTGCCTGTTCTGTGTATGTTCCCCATGCTCTCCAGGGAATTGTCTGGTGTGTTTTTTAGATCCCCACTCCATCTCAATGTGCTTTTGTTATTTGTTGTCTGCTAAAGAAATGTATGTCTGTGTTCTAAATCTTTTACTCACAATTATATATAGTTGTTGGCAATATCGTCCATTCTATACAGGGTTTTATACTGTATGTGTGCACTTAAAATGTTTGAATGTGTTATTAAGTCATAGAAATAAAACCAAATGATACCTGAAATCAGATTTTTAAAGACTTTTTTTTGCTAGTTTGAGTAATTTGCTAAAATAATTATACTTAAATAGCAGACAGTAGATGTAAATAGAGTGTAATGTTGGCAAAATTGCAATTATTAAGCATAGTTAGCCACAAGAGAACTCCTCATTTTCAGGCTGCATTTACCTGCACTGCTAAAGTGACTCAATTGCATTTTTCTCTCCCATGTGGCACAGATCGGATATGGCCCATGTATGTGTAATCAGGAAAAAATCACATGAATTCTGATTTACTCAAATCAGATTCAGGCCTTGTTCATATGTGGAAATGTATCCGATATGAATCGAATCTGTGACCCTCGTGTCTGCAGTGTAAGCAGGTAGATCAGATTTTCACCTGTCAATGCGAATCGTACAGCATTAAAAACTGTAGCGAATGAACGTCAACTCGTCAGACCTCAGCAGAGTCCCAAACCTTAAATCTCATATACAAGGAGGCAAAAAAGCTTTTATATTGTCATGTAGTACAAGTATTTAGGCATTTTAACAAGAGAGAGAGCAACATCCGCCACATAACCAAACTAATATAACACTGTTGCATAGACTATACATCACGTGCATAAATCACACCATGGACATTACATTAAAATGCCTACTGGTTTAAAAAGGCCTAGATTAAAGGAAGATGGATAATGAGAACTTTTCTGTCATAAACTAAAGTAAAATCAACTTGTCAAAAAGAATTTAAAAAAAATGTAAACACCTGCGAACGCATTTAATACAGGAATGGAGAAAAGAGTGCTCTTATTATCAGCTGTCAGTCAGCGCCCACTCTCTTTTTTTTTTCTTTTCTTCTCCCTAGTTGTTTTACCTTTGCCATTTGCTGTGTAAATGCAGACAATCATATACGAATCACTTTTAAAAGATGATGTAATAGCTGCTCATTTTTGTATACAGCAGAGGTGTCTGCGGAGTCTTAAAGTATTATAAGTTGATCAATTAATTATGAGAAAATTAAGGCCCTTAAAAGGTTTTAAAAAGTCTTAAATCGCGTTTTTCTTGTTGAAGTGTTGTTCAAAGTGTTCCAAAAAACATAAATATATTTATTTTCCTCAATCCACGCGATTGGTTCGCGGCGGGGGTCACATTCGGCCAAGCTCCTCCGTTCAGGTGATGTCATGTCATTTGCCGACAAACGCGTGAAGGTATGTCACACTCTCGACATGTAGCGAAACCATAGAGCGAAACAGACGGCAAAATGGGAAATGTAAGTTGCATACTCCTGGTCGGAGAAAGACGAGTTTAAACAGTGGCTGAAGCCTGTCGCTGAAAACAACCGTGGAGTTTATTCTTAGATTGATCGAGATCTGCAATGTAAATGCAGCCATAGAAAATGTATAATTGTATTGGAAATGATTATCTCTGAAAATTAACTTTACTTTTAACAACTTCAAACATTCAATAATGATAGTAATGCTTTGACATTGGCTCCCATTGACTTCCTATAGACAAAAAAACCTGATATTTCCCAAATATATATTATGTTACGCAGATAGAAGTCATGGAAATTTGCAATAACTTTTTGTTTTTATTGAATTATTGCGTCGACATCTAATTTTGTCATGTTTGTTTTTAATCATTATTTTGAAATATACCCTGACTAAAATAAACACTGTCAATTGTAATGAAATTCAGGCACTTTAACTGTTCATACATGTAAGTGCTTTTTGGGGCCACTCTGTCTATATAATTTACTTTACGTCTACCACCTACATGCAACCTTCCTTCCTCCATCTCGCGGTTTTCTATAGCTCTGACGTCAAAGATATCATGCAAATACAGAATAGCATGCATGCAAAGGCTTAAAAATCTCTCCATCCCTCTCTCTTTCCCAATTTTTCTATTATTTCGATGGCTATCTTAATGGAAATTCCAAGTAGTTACAGCAGCACTCTCTGCCTTCTGATCTTGATCGTGATGCAGGGCTCTGCTTTTAACTGCTGCAGATGATGGTTTCAGCAGAGGACATATGAAAAAAAAAATGCAGTTTTAAATATTTGTACGCTAGCTGATTCCCTCTGAGTCCTTTGTTATGGTGTCGGTTGTAATGGACAGTATGGGTCTTGTCTGAGTGGGGATCATTTGGTTACGAGCCCCTGTCCTCGCAAAGAAATAAGAAAAAGAAAAGAAATTTGGTTTGACGTGTTCTTATAACTGGACAGCTTCTTCTCCCATAGACTAATGAATGGTTCTCTTTCACTCTGCCTCTCCCTCTTTCTCTCTCTTGTTTCCTCCCTCCTCATTGTGTTTGTGATGTGTGTGGGTTGGTATGTGTGTGTGTGTATGGATGAACACGCTCCTGTGTGTTAGTGGGTAGCAGGCAGACCACGGCTCCCGCCTCGGTCACTGCGGCTGCGGCTGCAGTAGCCGCGGCTGCAGGCACCACAGCAGGGCTGGTGGAACAAGGTACAGGGCCCAATTCCCCCTTTCTGTCTGTGAACTTCTCTGCATATTCCTCCCATTCCCTTACTCTCTCTGCACAGGGTCTGCTGCAGTTTTTTTCTTTTTTGTCCTTTTCCATTTTATTTATTTACTTTTTTTATGTTTAATTTGTTTTCATTTTTGCATCTTCTTTTCCTTACCTTTGCCTTTTTCTACCCCTTTTTCTGTTCTCTTACCTTTTTCATTTGCGTTCGTTTTTTAACTTTTAGCGTTTTGCTTTTTAATTTCCCATAGATATTTACACTAGATGTTGCCTACGCTATTGTTGTCTATTGCAAGAAATGCATCAATAGAGCCGCCATTTAGGTACAGGGTAGCACTCTTTTGAAATGAATGTGGGACCAAGGTGCAGTGGCAGATTGGCCATCGGAAGCCACAGATATATACACCACGCACACACACAGTTGAAGTCAGATTTATTAGCCCCCCTTTTATTTTATTTTATTTTTTAATATTTCCCAAATGATGTTTAAGAGCAAGGAAATTTTCACAGTATGTCTGATAATATTTTTTCCCATGGCTCTATTTGTTTTATTTTGGCTAGAATAATAGCAGTTTTATTTAAAAAAAACATTTTACGGTCAATATTATTAGCCCCTCTAAGCTATATATTTTCTCGATAGTCTACAAAACAAACCATCATTATACAATAACTTGCCTAATTACCCTAACCTGCCTAATTAACCTAGTTAAACCTTTCAATGTCAATTTAAGCTGTATAGAAGTGTCTTGAGAAATATCTAGTCATATTATTTACTGTCATCATGGCAAAGATCAAATAAATCAGTTAATAGAAATGAGTTATTAAAACTATCATGTTTAGAAATGTGTTGAAAAAAAAATCTTCTCCCCGTTAAACAGAAACTGGGGAAAAAAATAAACAGGGGGGCTATTAATTATTTAGGGGGATTCAACTGTAAATATAGTAAATAAAAGTTTTAATATTCAATAATATAGGGTGTAAAGTATGCACATTAAGGCACAGGCCTTAATTTGGTTGAATAACTTTTGTCCTGGGAGCACTTTACAAATGTGACGGCGCTTTTGACATGCTTATGCAATATCTAATGCAATATCATGCTTATGCAATATCTAATGTATATATTTATGTTAATTTCCTAGTCATTTTTTTTACTTTTCTTTTCCGTTTCCATTTTTTTTATTTATTTTTTTTACTTCATGTTATCTACTTTTCTTTTCATGTTATTTTCTATTATTTTTCTTATCTTTCCCTTTGCCTTTTTTCTTTCTTTTTCTTTTTCCATTTTTATTTTATTTTAACTTGTACTTTTATAATTTTGTTCTCTTTTTTTTTACCTTTACTTTGTTTTATAAATATATATATTTTTTCTCTCCATATATTTTTATATTTTCATTTCTTATTTCCTTTTTACTTTTCAGTTTCTTTTTATTATTAACTTGTACATGTTTTTAATAATTTTTTAACCTTCACTTTTTTATTTTCCTCTTTTTATTTCCCATTTTCTTTTCACTTTTCACGTTCTTTTGTTTCCTTTTTCTATCTCTTTTATCTTATTTTTGTTTTCTTTCCCTATTTCATTTCCAATTTCCTTTTTACTTCCCAGTTCTTTATTTAAACCTTTTGACTTTTTTATTTTCAACCTAATTAACAATTTATTTTGAAGTTTCACTTTATTATGTTCCCCTTTTTGTTTTCCATTTTATTTTCACTTTTTTCAGTTTTCTTTCATATCATTTTTTACTTTCAAATATTTTATCTCTTTTATCTTATTCTTCATTTCCCTTTTTCTTTTTACTTCCCTCTATTTTTCCTTGTCACTTTCCCTGTTCATGTATACATCTCCATTCATTACCTTTCCATTTTCTTTGTTTTTCTTTCTTATTTGTCTATTTTTAAATTCCATGTTCGTTTTCACTTCGTTTTCCGTCTGTTTTCTTTAAGAAATTACTTTGCCCTCCACCCATCATCTTCTTATTTCCTGTCTGTCACTCGGTGTCATTTCCTGTCTCTGCATGGGGCTAACGCATGCATGATCACTCACCCTCTACCTGTCTTTTTCTGCTGTTTCTTCTTTTTCTTTCTTGTCCTCCACACACACACTCATGTCATCATTCACCTAGTTTTTTTTTTTCTTTCTTGCAGCTCGTGTCTGATGTCATATGTAGCCAGACATCGGTCCTCTCAGCTGTCTGTCATCATCATTTCATTCATCTTTTATTTATTTCACAGAGGATCTACAGCGAGATCCGTGCATGATGAATGTGTTTCCCCTCCCGCTCTTCATTTTTGAGTTGTCTCCATCATTTCTTCCTTTCATATGTGCCATAAATCACTCCCTTTTTATCTGGTTTATTCTTATCCTTCTCATCACTTTCTTTTTGCCATTTTTATCTGACACCCATAAGCCATCTTCACTTTTATCCTCTATATTCTTCCTTCTTTCCTTTTTACTCTGTCTTCAATATGGTCTGTGAAGTTGAAGTTCACCCCTGTTTCGGGGAGTGGAACAGTCTGCCTGCTGTTGTGCTGAATGCTGCATGAGAGGTTGGACTAATGCATGTTCACTAACTTGGGGGTGTGATGGGCTACACGGATCTGGTGCACTTATGCATGGTCAAAGCTTCTTGACAAATGTACACACTGTATCACACCTTTATTTGATTAATCTTTGTAAAAATGCTCTGTTTTTATTTTCACTTTTGCTTATTCAAATTGAACAGGATGTAGAATTGCTGTTAGTGCTTATTGGGAATACTCAGTACACAGTTTGAGGGTAAATCGCTTCCATGTTAGTCCATAGTGTTTATACAGTACAGTCGCAATTCATTTGTAATTGTTTTATGCTGGAGTATTACACTGAACTTCTTTAGTTATTAAATATAATAATTTGATCAAGAACATTGACTTTTGAATCTTTTTCTTGCCCTTTATTTCTATGATGCTTTGTTCATCACATCTCCTCCAAAGCTGTTATTAATCATTGATAATTAATCACAAAATAAATCAATGCCAGTTGTAATGCATTTCAACTAACGTGTCCGTGGGGTCTTAAAATGTATTAAAAGTTGATAAATCAATTTAGAGAAATTTAAGGCCCTTAAAAAGTATTTAAAAGTCTTAAATCAGGGTATCCGCAGTGTCTTAAAGTCTTGACAGGTCTTAAATCTCAAAAGCTAAATTTTAGGCCTCAACAAGTCTTTAATCTACTTCAATGTTGTGTTGTAGGTCTTAAATCTTATTTAACAGGTCTTAATTTTCCTTTTTTTCCAGTGCTAACCACTGAGCCACCAAGCCGTCAGTTTTTAATTTAGCTGATTAATATTTTATTTTAGGATGGATTTCTTAGTCAATATTTTGTAAACATACTGTAAGTTAAAATGTGGCCAATGTTAACAGATGAACCCAAAGTGGCGATGAGGTTTTAAAATGTATGAAATGAGTCTTAAAGGTCTTAAAAGGTATATATACCCTGTAGATCCTCATTTTGACTAAATAAATTTATTTTGACCAGATAATGAAGCAAATGACAATTTTATTTATTTTATTTTGTTATTATTATTTCTTTTTCACTTTTTGTCACCGTATTATTCTGACAGTGGTTCATAGTTTTTGATGACTTAATCAATAAGGGCTGTTCACAGCATGGTAACTTTAACTGTACATTTTGAATAACGTAACACTTCAGCTACTGTATAATTATAGCAACCCAGAGGAACAATTTAGTTAAAATCATCTCCAGATTTTTTTTTTCCACACTGTAAAACCCAACAGTCAACTTTAACAAATGAAATGAATGTAGTTACCTCAAAATTAACTGAAAGTTAATAGAAATACCTGAGAAACTGAGAAATACCTCATTACCTCAACTTAAATGGAGTAAGTTCACAGTACTCAAAGGTTTTTTTACTCAAATGGGTTGTAGCAATGGGTTTCCTCATATGGTTTGAGTTGCCTTAACTTATTATGTTTTACAGTACTCAGTTGGTTTGAGTTTTCTTCATTTATCGGGTTTTACTGTGCTCAAATTGCTTCGTTTACTCAAATGGATTAAGTTAACAGTACTCATTAGGATTAGTTTTTGAACTTAAATGGTTTGTTGCAATCAGTTTCCTTAAATGGTTTGAGTTACCTTAACTTATTGGGTTTTGCAGTGCAGCTAAACACATATAAAGATTGACAAGCCAATTCATCTGGCATTAGGGACTACTGCACATAGCTTGAACATTCAAAACAATTATGATAAAACTGAGGTGCAAGTCTATGATAAATATCATATAATAATGAAACCATCTTTTGGCATGAATGCTAATAGATGTGAATGATCTTTTGAGAAATAATTTTTCACAAGAATTTATTTTACTGGTTGTGTTATGAGTAGGGCAATATAACTAAATGTTTTTTTTCAGCTTTATTCAGTATATTAAAGCATTGTTTTTGAACAGCCAATGACATTTAAGTGTAGCGGGAAAACAAATGTGATTAATTATCATTTCTTGATTCACCCAAAAAGCCATTCTGGAGGAGAAGCTAGTGATATTGTTTTTCCATTTACTTAAGAGGGCAGAACATGATTCAGGATTAAATGTTTACAGCTTTTCTTTCTTTCCTTTTATTTTTCTTTCTTGCTTTCTTTTTTTTTTAGTAAATGCATTCTGAGTGAGGTAGAAGGGTTAGGCTGGTGCACTGAGCATGTGCTGTGGCTCAATTTGAAGGCTGTGCTTCATATTTGATGCTCCCTCCACATGCCTGCAATCAAATATTTATGTAGTGCTGCCTCTCTCTGTTGTCCTTCTTCTACCCCAGCCTGAGCACTACTGCACTATAGGCAGTTACACTACATACTGTACAGGGTTGATATCTGAATTATTACAAATTCCTATATTCAGCTTTCTTCACACAGCTAGTGCATATAAGAGAATGTGTTTAATACGTAGCTGTTGGACAGAAATCTTTTATCTCCATATTGATTTAGTGCTATCGGCTATTTTTTCTGGACGTTATTGATAAAGTATTAAAAAGAGCTCACTCTTTATGCTGTTAACAGTGTTGGGTAAGTTACTTTTAAAAAGTTAATTATTACATCTTTAGAATTGTTTTTAAATTACTGTCTAAAAAGTAACTTAATGTAATTAAGTAATTTAATGACACAATTACATTTGAGCCAAACAAGACCTTTTAGCTTCATTAATAAATGTAAGACTTGAATAATACTCAATACATGCATCAAAACACAAAAAATTTCAAAGTTATCACACAATATTTCATACACACCATATATTGACATACATTTCTGTTTTTTTCTTATGCTTGTTTAACTATCTTGATAAATGAAACCTTAATCTGAAAAATATAATTATTCTGTAAAATATATTTGTAAACCAAAAAATAAAAATTTGTTTCTCTGAATGGATTCATCAAGAACTCTTGAATTTATTGATAATATTGAAAGCAAGTAAGTTAGGTAGCCAAGTACATAAAAATTAAACGTAATCCCCTTTTAATAATAATCTAATTATTCTATCTAATTACAGTAATTGTAGTTACATTGTAACTAATCACACACAACACTTACTCTTACTACGTATAAATCTGCCTCAATTTAATTTTGAATTAAGTTCTATGCCTTTCAGGCCATCTCTGTTTAAAGTAAATTAAGAGCTATTCTTTGAATAAACAGCACTTTCTTTGCTCAAGAAAAACTATGCCTGTAAATCCTAATGTTAGATGGGATTGTCTTAAATAGCCTCGCATAACATTGCATCTTTTACAGGGTATCCACTGGGTCTTAAAAACTATTAAATGTCTTAAATTTAAGGCTAAATTTTAGGCCTTAAAGTTTTAAATCTACTGAATTGATGTGTTGTAGGTCTTAGATCTCTTTAACAGGTCTTAATTTTCCTTTGTTTATGTATAGCTACCCAATCTGGCCATTAATATGCATACAATCACCAACAAACCATCTTAAAAATAGCATTTAATTACTTTCTTTACCGTAACATTTGCTTAAAAGTTCTCCATTTATTTACTCCTGAGGACAATGACCTGACCTTCATCTTTTTATTATTATTAAAATATTTTGATTGAAGACTGAAGTAATTGACAGCTATGTTTGTTCTGTTCTTGGTAAGGGTTGGAGAGTTTGCGAATAGATATATTTGAAAATGAACTATACAATAACTAAACTATACAGTAATTAAACTGTAATAATTTTTATAGGGCAAGTGAAACTGGGATAACTGGTATATTCAAAAAAATCCTATGCAAATACCCCTAAGGCTCAGACCTCCTATACATTGCACAAAAATGTTTGGTAACACTTCATTACCAATTCTCACTATTTACTAGTATCTTACTACCTACTTGTTATTAAGATATTGGCTGTTTATTAGTATTTATAAAGTACATATGCTACATCTCTAATCCTACCAAATACCTAACTACTACCTTAATAACTCTTAACAAACAGCAAATTGTCATAAAGCTCATAGTTAATCGTTTATTAATAGTAAGAGTTGTACCTTAAAATAAAGTGTGACCAAATGTTTTTGATCTAATATAATGTTACAGTATTTTCCTAAATTAAAGCGTTGGTGAACATTTGAGGACTAGTTTTCAGAGTAGTAAAACAGCTTACAAAACTGCCTGGCACAAACATATTTGCCTGCTTTATTTATTTTATTTATTTATTTTTTTGCTGAACTGTGTTTGTGCTGATTCTAGCCCTAAAAACTCTAAAACTCCCTAAAAAAATGATGACTGCACTGAAAACAAGTTGACATACTTTTTTGTTTGTTCTTGAACCACATTTACAGCTCCATAGACATAGTCTTTTAGCAGCAGCGCTCTTAGAAACGCCACAGTATTTTGACCTCTTCTCCATTGCTCTCTCTCTCTTTCTTTTCCTTCTCTTTTTCTCTCTTTCTCTTGCTCTCTGTGTTAATGGCAAGGTAAGGAGCTCCACTCACTCTCGAGTATTAGTTCACCATTCCTGCTCTTTCTACAGGGACGCATGCTCATTTCTGTTCACTGATCTCTTTGGGCCACCAGATGGATGGACTGGTGGCCCAGATACAGTTGTTTCATGGATCTGTATCAAATACTAACCTCAAATGAACCTGTTCTTCAGAATATGACCAGAAAAACAGCTTAGGATCACTTTTTTTGTCCAGATACTTGCTGTGCATGTAATTTTTTTAATGCATAATGTCTGCAAACTTTATCTACTGTATATACAGTCTTGGTGAAACCTGTATTATGAAGTGTAAAGGTATTCCTCAAGATTGGGATAGGCACTAGTGCCCAAATACTAATATTAAAAAATGAAATGATTTGTTTCATAAATTGATTGAATTGTTTTTTCACTATCATTGAAATCTATTGGCAGCTATTGTTCAAAGCAGTTTGAGTGTTTGGATAGAAAATGGTCAAAAATGCCCATCCCCTAATCTGAGGAATTAAGCTAAAAAAATGTCTTACTAACAGCCAAATCTGTATTCTCACAGCCAGAACTGGTCTGGCTAAGGCATATGATTGTGATTGTGTTACTGCGGTTCAGTACTAACAAAAATAAGTGCTTTAGATAAACTGCTTTAGGGTGTATATTTTGAATATCAAGAGAACCAACAATAAATGACTTTGAGAATTTTTAGTTATTATTATTAATGAGTGTTATTACCCTGGTTCAATAAGTTGTGTACTTTGATGCTGTACAAACACTGAAAGGTATTTCCATGCATTAAAAAATTCCAAGTCTTTTGATTGAAAAGTTCCTCAGTTAAAAAAAGCTACCGATAATTTAACATTTTCAGTTGTTTCCCTTCTCACTGTTTATAAAATCAAAGCAAACTGTGAAGGTGTAATCTTGTGTTATCAGAAATGTGTGGAATTATTACTTCTCTGGTAATAAAGCAGATACAGTTGAAGTCAGAATTATTAGCCCCCCTTTGATTTTTATTTTTTTTTCTCTTTTTTAAATATTTCCCAAATGATGTTTAACTGAGCAAAGAAATTTTCACAGTATGACTGATAATTTTTTTTCTTCTAGAGAAAGTCTTTGTTTCATTTTGGCTAGAATAAAAGCAGTTTATTTTAAATTTTTTAAGTTTAAGTTAATTAAAAAAAAAACATTTTAAGGACAAAATTATTAGCCCCTTTAAGCTGTATATTTTTTTATTAGTTTATAGAATAAATTATCGTTATCGTTAACCTAATTAACCTAGTTAAGCCTTTAAATGTCATTTTAAGCTGTATAGAAGTGTCTTGAAAAAATCTAGTCAAACATTATTTACTGTCATCATGGCAAAGATAAAATAAATGCGTTATTAAAACTGTTATGTTTAGAAATGTCTCTCCGTTAAACAGTAACTGGGGGAAAAAATAAACAGGGGGGCTAGTAATTCTGTAACTTGAACTGTATATAGCTTAGTGAATTTGACTTCTACAGTTTTTCCCAGTTAGACTCAAAATATGAGTGGACTAAGAATATTTACTAAAGTTTTTATACCAGTAAACAATGAGGGAACTGTTCAGTCTAAATGACCATGGGTAACACTTTATAATAAGTGCTAATGTTTTGAAGCTGTTTATTTGATGTAATGCTTAAAATATTATTTGTTTTTTGCATTATCAAATAATTAGATATCATAAAGTTAAGCTCCACATACAGTAAGATGCACTACTGTTCAAACCGTTGTTGGTAAGATTTTTCAAGTGTTTTTGAGAGTTTCTTATGCCTTCCAAGACTACATTTAGGAAATACAGTAAAAATAGTAATATTTTAAAACATTGCAGTTTTGATTTATCACATGATCCATTAGAGATCATTCTGATATGCTCCTCAAGAATCGTTACTCGAGGAGCACTCAGTATGATCCTGAAGAAAGATCTCATCATCAATGTTGAAAGCAGCTGTTGCTAAATATTCTTGTGCAGACTGTGATACATTTTGTTTTCTTTTTTCTTTTTCTTTTTTTTGATTGGCTGAAGCTCAAAATATGAGAATTATGAATCTCTACTGTCACTTATTTGATCAATTTAATGTACTCTTGTTGGGTAAAATGTCAGTTCCTTTCAAAAACACATTTTTACTGACTATAATGTTTTCAACCTTAGTGCATACAGTAATTATATTTAAGTCCACATCTACTGCTGAGTGATATATATCCAGCTGCACACCCACACACGTTTTAGGACACACAATCCCTGCCACACGATCTATGCAGGGATGAACCATATATGGTTAATGATGGATGTAAGTGTTATTAACATCTTCTTAATCAATATGAAAATCTATATTACTAACAGTTGTTACAGTTAATCACAAGTTTTAATTATTAGTTTATCAGTTTGAGATATAGAATGCAGTATTACTCAATGACAAAGAGTTGTAAATACGTATACAGTATAATAAAATGTATTACTACTAAGCACTTTCCACTACAGTTCCACTTTTTCATGTGGATTTAAATGAGTAAATCTATTCAAATTAATTTTAATGTAACACCTTTATTGTTTAAGTTTCTTATATTTTTTACAACAAAATGATAATGTAAAATTAAGTAACTTTAAAGAATATCTCAATTTAAATTTCGTTCATGGAAGATAACACAATGTGCAAACTGTGATGTATTTTGTTTTCTATTTTTTAATCGACTCTGAAGCTCAAAATATGAGCATTAATTTAAATAAGTAATATTTATTTAGCATTATTAATCTCTACTGTCACTTATTTCATCAATTTAATGTACTCTTGTTTGGTAAAATGTCAGTAATTTGCTAGGAAATGCTGTCATCTACTGAAAAAGTACTGAACTAATTAACTAAAGACAACATTAAGATGCTGAATTACTTTATTTCCCCTTAATTCTACAATTAGACGGTGTAATTTGTTTTCTTTGTGTATGTGGATGCAAGAATAAAGTCATACGTTTAACTTACTATTTTTATTTACGTAATTTGAGCACCAAAACACACAGTACAAGCTGCACAGAGGTATAATAATGAAATGATGACTGATATAGGAAACTAAACTGTTCACAGTCTATTATAACGAATAGCAATCGATCTCCATATTTGTGAAATACAGCAGTTGCCGATAATGCTCCTTAGGAGTTAGTCGCCGTTAAACAAGAAAAAGCAGAAGAAGACTGATCGTTAACGAAATATGGTTTGCCTAGATCGTGTGGTGGGGATTGTGTGTCCTGAAACGTGTGTGGGTCTGCAGCTGGATATTATTGATTGCTGATTTTATTAGAATTATATAATGTATTGTATCCGGTTATAACAGTCAAGAGTTTTGAATACGCCAACACAGAATCTGTCCACACCGAAAGCTCAGTATTAAATACTTTCTGCCACTGTTGAGTTAGTTTATTAAATGTTTACTTCACATATTTAGTTTCATTCATTGACTAAAGCCATTACATACAATTCTCACCCAAAATGAGTGCAGATTCTGTCTGGGCCTATAGTTATTATTAGAAGTATGATTAATATCTGCAATCTAATGTTTCATTTTAGGAAATGTAGTCCTGGGTAAATTGCCAATCCTGCAGGTTAACTGCCATTTTGTAATCAGTCATTTGATGTTGTTGATTTGACGTCTCTTTCTTATTTCCTCCCACTGTAGCAGCCAAGACCTTGTTGAACAAAAAAGCAGACGTAAAGGTAAGAAGATCTGTTGAACTTCAGTGACCCAGACATGACCTTATGGCTTCTTAGTTCCTTCTCTCTTTTCACTACTGTCTTTTTTCCGTCCTATTCTACTGTCAGTGCTCGCTGTTTGTTTAGAGTGTGCTCTTTTATTGCATGATTTGTTAGTGCTTTGTTTGATGTGCACGTGTGTGTTAGGTCACGAGCATTTAATGATAGTTTAAATTTTAATGATCAAATATATTTCAGTCTCACTCAGGTGGGATTTTATCAGCCTTTCCCCAAAGTTGATTTACCTTATTGATTTATGAAAAATACTACAAATACAACATTATCATTTACTCAGCCTTTTGCCTTTTGTGAGTATTTTATGCTTTAAAGTAAACTAAAATAATTCAAGTTTAGTTTGCAAAGTCTAAACTGTACTTTTGAGTACAGTAAAAGGCAATGGTGACCACTGACTGTTAATAGTGTAACAATTGTGCACTGTCACTGGTCTTCCAAAGCCAATTTCTGTTTACAAAATAATGATTTTGTAATGATTTTCAGGTAAAATTTAAATAAATGTAGCTTATTTGGATATTTATTTGATAATAAGAGTTATTAAAAGGATAGTTCACCCAAAAATAAATGTTTATTGTTCGTTTGCTCACTTTAGGTTGGTAGGTGACTTTTTTTTTGTCTTCAGTAGAACATTAAAGATTTTTTTTTTTTCATGAAACTGGTTCTAAGCAGCTACTGGCATTGTGCGAGTGAATTAACTCTTATATGAAGTTAAAACAAAATCAGTACCTGTGGTAGCGCACAATACATTTTCATGTTATGGGTTGAAATGTCAGTGCAAGAAACTACACATTGTTTGCAACATTACTAACCTCAGTCCACAGCCTCGTGCACATATTATAATGCAGTACTACACTTTGTGCCCCAGACTGTGCTCAGGACATTTTTATTTTATTTTTTCACTCTCAGAGTGTCACTAGCCTTTTTTTTCTGAATCACCAATGGTCAGCTTAAAATCTTCTTTAATGTTCTACTGAAGAAAAAAGTCAGGGTTTGTAAATTAATTTTTGTATTTGGGTAAATGATGCTTTTAACACATTTGCTTGCGTTTCATCCAGCCGCACATTAGTGCAAAATATTACACTGCCTGACAAAAGTCTTGTCGTCGATCCCAGTTGTAAGAGCAACAAATAATAACTTACCTTCTAGTTGATCATTTGGAAAAGTGGCAGAAGGTAAAATTTTCTGATGAATCATCTTGAACTGCATCCCAATCATCACAAAACCCTGCAGAAGACCTATTGGAACCCAAGATTTGGTGAAGGAAACATCATGAGTTGGGGTTACATTCAGTATGAGGGTGTTCAAGAAATCTGCAGAGTGAATGGCAACATCAACAGCCTGAGGTATCAAGACATTTGCGCTGACCGTTACATTACAAACCACAGAGGGCAAATTCTTCAGCAGGATAGCGCTCCTTCTCATACTTCAACCTCCACATCAAAGTTCCTGAAAGCAAAGAAGGTCAAGGTGCTCCAGGATTGGCCTGCCCAGTCCCCAAATATGAACATTATTGAGCATGTGTGGGGTAAGATGGAGGAGGCATTGAAGATGAATCCAAAGAATCTTGATGAACTCTGGGAATCCTGCAAGAACGCTTTCTTTGCCATTCCAGATGACTTTATTAATAAGTTATTTGAGTCATTGCAGAGATGGATACAGTCCTCCAAGCTCATGGGCCTCATACACAATATGAATTATTTTTCCACTGCACCATAAATTTATGCTGTACATTATTTCTGTTAAGTGACAAGACTTTTGTCAAAGCAAAGTCAGACCTTACTGTTCTAAATAAGTAAAAATCAAGGAATGATCATATTTTATTTTGGTAAAATAAACTTAACCTAGAAGACTTTGCCTTTCATAAAAGCCACGTCTGAAACCAAATAATCAACTAGAAGTTCTTATTTGTTACGACTAAAACTTGGATAGGTGACAAGACTTTTGTCAGGTAGTGTAGATAAAACATGTGAATTATGCAGTAAATGTCAGTGTATTTATCTGAATTTGCAGAGTTCTCTAGCAGCCATAAGAGCATGGAAATATATAGTTATTCAACTATCAGTAAAAATAGTTTCCCTATATATAAACCTGTTCTGCAATTCTGCAACCTCAAAAACATAAAAATGTTAAAATAGCATGCAGATTACGAAATCAATCTCACAGTCATTTGTGTGTGGAAATATAAGGTGTTATCAAACACCATAACAAGCTCTATCCGGTCATGGTGCCCGCGATACCACTGAAAGATGAGACGAAACCAAGGTTTTATTTCCGTCAGTGCCTGTTTGTGTGTGTGGGAGATATTTAGGAGAATGATATAACGACGACGGCTGCTATGCCATTGAGGAATCTATGGAATCTTCCACAAGAGCCAGAGTAATTTGATTCATGAAAGAGGATTTTCAGATCTGAACTGCACTTAACAATTATTGTAGTGTTCGCAGACACACACACACTCAAACACATGCCTACTTGATTTCGTCGTCACCCCACAACCCACCTCTGTGACTCACACCTGATATCTCCATGTGTGTGTGTATGTACGTGTGCATGTGTTTGAGCGGAGAAATAGTTGAGCAGGGAATGTGACTCTGGTTCCAAGAATAGCCATGAGTCTGAAACCCTGGAAACTCTGAGACAAAAATAGCAGCACAGCGCTCCTCTCATCGCCTAGCAACAGGCTCCCCCACGTCCTCTCCAGCCATTTTAAAACATTTCTTCTGTCCTTTTCACGATTACTTCACTCTCCTTCTCTCTTTCCTTCACCTTTAGGCTCCGTCTCCAAAGATCATGCTGAGCTGCTCTTAATTTAGTCTCTGTCGCTATTTTTCAAATTAGCTCAAGCTCGCTTTCTTACGTTGCGTCTAAATCTTTGCAAGACCACTGGTTATGTAATTCTGCTTTAGAATTGGAGGCATTTTATTATTTTTAATACGGCAGTTGCCACATTACATGCTTTTTTTTCAAGAAAAGCGCTTCTGAGAACATTCTGTGCTTAATATAACTCGTTCTTGGCTGCCCATTTTTAGGACAAAAAAGTATCACTGAACCACACAGACTGTGCTTGCCTCCGCTCTCAGCATCCCTGCACATTTTTCCTCATTTCCGTAGCACCTACGTTGTTTTTCCTTCTCCAGGTTGAGGGCGAGATTGAATGGTAACTGTCATGTGCCACAAACAAGTGACCTCGATCAGTTAACTTTGCTTACACTGATCGTTCCTCAAGTGCACCTGAGCTAGCACTTTATTTCCACCAGTAGCATGTGCCTCTATCCTTCCACACTTCTCGTTCCTTCACTTAACCCACTATCCTTCCTTTTTCCTCTTCCTTCAAATTTCCTGTTGTATAGAAGAGCCTTCAAATTTCTCTTGCTCGGAACCCCAAACCTTCACATGCAGTCCAGAGTTATTCTTCAAGTCTTTGCCTGGTGTTCACACCGCTCTGGCTGCATCCAGCATTCTCTTTCTGCTCCTTCCTTTATCTTCACCCCAGATAAACATGATTATCAAACAAGCCAGCATCTTTTTACATATCGTCTCACAGTTTCATCCATTTCTCTCACTTCTCTCCCTCTCTAGAAACGGAAGTCGAGCTCTACCATTCAGTACATGGTGAGAATCCTGTTTCATTTACACTATTCACACTTACATAACTTCCCTGGAAAGTCGTACTTGAAGTTCTGCATTTCTGTGCGACATAATGAAAGATTGTGTTTAATTTAATATTTAAATTTACATTCAATTAAAAAGCATATTAAAATGGATAGTTCACCCAAAAATGAACATTTACTTAATATTTACTCACCCTCAAATGGTTACAAACCTTTGACTTTCTAAACACTAAATAAGATATTTTGAAGAAAGCTGAAGACCTGTAGCCATTGACGTCCATAAATAGGAGAAACAACTACAATGAAAGTCAATGGTTCGAGGGGAAAAAAAGTCATAAAGTTTTGAAACAAGTAAAATGTGAGTAAATGATGACAAATATCCATTTTAAGACAAGGGTAAAAATGTACTAAAAGCTAAGTTCTTTACTTATGGGTGAAAGGATATTTGAAAATAGCAATTAAGTAAGTACAGGTATTTTTAAATGGACCCTTTTCACATTTCCAGGTTTCTCAGTAGCGGAAGACGTCTTAATTGGGTAAACTTAGAGCGCAGTGAATCAGGGAGTACAACAAATAATATACAATCCTATTTGCTGAAATAATAAAAGAAAAACTCCACGATAGTGTTATCAAGACTTTCAGAATAAAGAAAAAAGATGGATCATTGCTAGAAATGATGATATAATGATGTCAAATTTACTCTCAGCCCCATAGACGCTGCATTAGAAACAACTTGCTTTAGCGGTAATACGTTTTTTGTAATTTGACACAAAGATGATATAATTCATTAATGAATGCATATAAATGTTCATACGTTTTTGTCTTTTTTAAATCTTAATATTAAAAACTTTTAAGCATATAAAACTATGATGAATGTTAAATGCTTCATAATAGTCTAGTGAAAAGGGTCCATATACAGTAAATGTTGATATGTTTGCAAGCAGCTTGATGATATTTATTATTAAATATGAATAATAATAAAGTGTGATTGTCACCTTTTAAATCAGAATTGCAAATTCAACACTAACAAGCAGCTTTCCAGTGTTTTTCTGTTTTTAATCAAGTCTGATCACTACTGATTGAACAGTAGAAATGAGCAGGAGAGAACTTCCACGTCAAAAAAGATGGAGCCTCAAGAGCACATCTACCTTTTCTGAAGTAGTTACAATAGCAAGCCATTTTAAACGCTCCAAACTTATTTTGGCTTTGTTTTGATAGATCAGTTTGTTCTACGATTTCACTTGAATATCATGGGTTTTTAATAGGTATTATTATTGTTTTCATTTTTGCTGCGATCAGGTCTTAAAGATATAGTTCACCCAAAAAAGCAAAAAAAAACTACCCACAATTTACTGTACTTCATCCTTAAGGGGTTCCAAACCTTGTTGAGTTTCTTTTTAACTGTTGAACACAACATAAACTATTTTTAAGAATGGAAATAATATATATATAATGGGAGTAATATATTTTGGAAGCATGTATCATGTCTAGTCTGGACTTTTTCAGATACAATTTCAGATATACTGTCCCCTAAATGAAAATAAAACAGCTGAGATTGGTTGATTTACATGGCAACCTCTGAATGTATAACAAGATAATTCTTGGCAAGAACAAACACGTTTTGTTGCTGTTTAGTCATAAGTCCACTTACATCCTGTACATTTGTTTATCTTTCTGGTATTTTTTTTTTTTTGCCCAACACTATTCCTATTCTTTACTGAATTCTTAATGAATCCAATCAACTCCCATGGACAACATGGACTGCCTTGGTTTTATTCTGCATGTTTGTAATCAGATGCATTGTTTTTAATACAAACTTTCTTGGAAGCATTCTTGAAGAGGTGCCTTTGTTCATGCACAGGTAGGTATACAACTGAACATGCTGAATAATACCCTCTGTTTCCCGTTCATACTTTTGAAGGTCTGAAGGTCTTATTTGTGTACATTCATCAAACCCTTATTCAGTATCTACCAGTAACTACCGGGTTACAGAATACAGAATTGATTTCTGTATTCTTGGTGCTCAATAAATTGTTTTATTTTATGAGTGGGTCCCATTGGATTACACGTTTCCTGATTGTTCCCAGAGAGATGCAGTCAAGAATAAGTCCTCCAAGACCAAGACTACAACTTTAAGTTCCACATCCAGACCAAGACTTCGCCCAAGACCCAGGCCAAGAATACAATACAAGAATCATCTCTAAGACAAGTGCAGAACTTTTGGTCCAAAACAAAGCAGTGCATTTTAATCAGCCAAGACCCAATTATTCAACAGTTGGTCAAAACACAGATCTACATTATGGGACCTGTTGATGTTTTTGGCTAGTTTCAGCCTAGTGCAGGTATCATTATGTACCATTTTGTTTAAGAGGCAAATGCATTTGCACCCATTGCTGTTTTGAATTGGTGTAAAAAGGTGCATTGTTGGTGTGTTGTTATTTTGAGGCAACAGAAATAGACCACCCCATTGACCAACTAAAATTTGGTCTAAAGTAGATCTAGATCGACCTAAAGAAGATCTAAATTGCACAGTTTTTTAAGAGCTTGTTAGTGATTTGCATCTGTAGGCTTGTCTAAAATGTGCATACACATTGCTTGTTACGCACATGGACACACAATCATCTTTAAATATGAAAAAAAAAAGTTTTTTTAATTCATTTTCCAATTACAAAGTCTGTTGTGTAAATGGCAAATCCACCATGGCTCAACCACAACTTGCTCTTAAAGAGAATGGTAGATTCTGGCTGCCTCAGTTTGGTAGACTTTGATTGGTTGAATGCACATGCCCAAAACACAACCATAACTCATTATGAAAATAAGCACAACCCTTTTGAACTATGCTGTGCGACACTGTAACACTGTTAGACCATATAGATCCATGACTTACTGTAATATTTTTTGAGAATTGAATTCTGCTAGCCAGCAGGTGGTCCAGTTACCAGAAACAGTATGAAATTTGAAAGACATTTAAAGTGTGTGCCCATTCTGCCAGTCAATTTGTGATGTGCTTGTGTAAATGGGTTTATATTCTGTTTGTGAGTCCAGAAGTTGTGAGCTGCTGTTCATTCGTCTCTCTTGGCCATACTAATGACACTTCTCATATGAGTGCCCAAGCTGTGCGAGAGAAAGTGGCCTGTTAGCTGCCTCAATACCACCACAGGCTCATAGACGTGAGACCTGAGGGACCCAGAATACAAATAAACACCCATAGCTAATCCGCCTCTGCATGTAATGTGGCTAATTGGGATAATGGATTAGTTTAGGAAGCCTAATTGGTGAAAAGCATTTTATGGACTTTTATAATGACCCTCCCTTCTCTCTTGCTGCTAGAGAACATTGTGTTTCAACGAATAACATTTGTTTTTGTGTAAATAAGCAATTGGCATTACGTCAGTCATTTACCTTAAAATAGATAATGAGTCCTACCGCATGTGTTTGTTTGTGTGAGTGTGAGTGCACATGTGCATGTTGATCTTTCCCTCGTTCCTCCTTAACCTAACCTTTACTTAACCGAATGTGTGTTGTGTTTCCCTGCACAGCCCCAGACAAACAGCACCAAAAACAGCATAGTCACCAGTCCCAAGGGAAACCTCCCCTCTCCTGCACTGGTATTTACCTCTCTAATCCTTTTCGTTTCTTCCACTCCATTCTTTCCCTCTACCTTCTTTGTCTTTGACTGAACCTGCATTTTTTTAGTACATTTTTAATGCATTTTAGTTTTCTTATGTTTTTTTATTGCATATAGGTGCTCATGGCAGACCTTTACGGCGTCCGATTATGCTTCTTTTTTTAATGAGATGAAATATTTTAAGGTGTAGGCGTATATGATTAATCGAAATGAAATCGAGATCGCAATTCATCAAAAGCTGCACATCTTGTCAGTGAACTGTGATCAGCAGTAAATCTCCTTTGAAGGCCAGAGGATGCTCTCATGCAGAAACTGGAAATCAAACAGAGCTGAGAATTTAACCTCTTTTCATTGAGTGAGACTAATGAACACAACTATGTAATTATCTCACAGAATCAACAGAAGTTATTTGGAAAGATTGGAGTAAAAACAAGTTAAGTGTAGTGAATTCACATGCTTTCATATCTAGCAACAACACATCCATATTTTACTGAGAATCTGTCAAATTGCACATTATCTTTGATTTCACGATTGTGCGAATTAAATAATTTGTTGTTTTATTGCTTGAAAGCAGGTGCTGGAGATTTAATACTGATTACAGAGCCAGCTTTACTGCCTAAATGCACATGAAAATCACTTTTGATTAATTGTGCAGCCCTACTAAGGTGTTTGTGAAGTTAAATACCTCACTCATCATTTATTAAGCCATCCTAGAAATGGCCATTTTTAGGATTCAAGCATAAATTAGCTGTTTTTATGTTTGTATACAAGAAATGCTGCTTCCCAACCCCCATTCCTTTCCAGAAGAGGGTGGAGATTTTACAGCTTGTGCATTAAGGCTGATTTATACTTCTGCGTCAAGTGCACGAGGATTCTCCGGCGCAGCCTTCGTGCGGTCGCATAGCCCTCACCGTGGCTGACGCGCACCTCTTAAAACTGTAACTACACCTTGCAACAATGCGTAGCGCAAGCTCTGTGATTGGTCGGCTTGTAGCGCTGACGAGAGTGGGTGAGACCGAGCACTGCGATAGGTAGAGCGGAGTGATAGAGCCAATTCGGTGGATGGGGATGATTGGGGGGCCAAGATGGGTGAGCACCAATAGAGGGAATTTAGCCAGGACACAGGGGCTACACCCCTGCTCTTTGAGAAGTGCCTTGGGATTTTTAAATGACCACAGATAGTCAGGACCTCGGTTTAGCATCTCATCCGAAAGACGGCGCTCACTGACTGTATTGTGTCCCCTTCAATTTACTGGGGCATTAGGACTCACACAGACCACTGTTTAAGTGCCCCCTGCTGGCCTCACTAACACCACATCCAACAACTAGTTTTCCCATGTGGTCTGGTACTGACCAGGCTCATATGGATGAGCCCCTCATCCATATAAGTTTTATGTGTCAGCCCATGGACCCAGTTAAGCTGTATTTATTCAGTTGTGCTCTGTCATTCTGATAGATTACTGTACACTCCAGTCACTAATTTATGAGGTTGTTTATTTGATTGCACAATGCCAGTTTGCCTTTCAGTGTCCACTTTGATCAGTGGATGATGAAGGCCGTTTATTGAGAGGAGCTGGCAGAAAAATTAATGAAACAATGTGTTATTATGCCAGGGTGGTGAGTACATGTGTGATGCGATAATTCAAGATTTAATGACAAGCTTGAGTGACATCAATAGACAGGCGGTCTGTGTTATGTGGTGGATTTAGTACATTTCTGTGGTCTGTTAAACTCAGTAAAGAGGCTCTAGAGTGAAGCCAGAGCAATAAAGGAAGCTCCTAATGGAAGCATGACATGTGTTTCAACATATAGAGCTATTGCAACATGTGGTCCAATACATCAGAATATTTTAGGACCCCTCATAGTTGCCCTTTAATGCTGCCAGTGTAGAGTTTGTGTTCTGCGCAAGTGTGTGTGGTGTTTTATGTTGCAGATATAGTTACTCAACCTTGAAGTGAAGTGAGGAGGTGTTTATGGTCAGTAAAGACTCTAGCCTTAGTGCTTTGTTTCATGGCTTCCCCTTCAGCTTTACTATTAACTGAACAGTTACGTAGACCTGAATGATATTTGTCATTAGTAGCCATGACAGTATTTGATATTTATGTCTTAGTTGTAATGATTATTTCACAGGAGCCATTATTTTCTTAGAACCAAGTTCTTAAAATACATATAGCATGATTACAGTTAAATAAATTAAGACCTTTTATATAACCACATATATTTTGTATTAATCACCACAGCAGACATTTATCTCTTATTGATTTTAAATATGATTTTTTTTAAGTTAAATTTTCTGTAAATGTATTTAAAGGTGTTATAGAAAGCATTGATTCAATATATTCAATTATTTTATTTTTAAGTGATAGATTTACACAATATGCGGCTTAGGTAAGTTCAAAAATTCTCTTGATACAGTTTTATATGCTTATTTTCAACCAGAGGAGTTACCCTTAGATTGATAAGCTTGGTTTTGACCATATTTGGAACACTCATGAATATTAATGAGCTCTGTTCTGAAGCTCTGCAGCTTGTCAGTACCTGACACTTGCATGCACACAGACACACACAGAGCATGATGTGCTCTAAAAATACACACATGCAAATTAATTAAACCTCAGTTGTCAACAAAATATTTCAGCAAACTGAGTAGATGCCTTGTCAAATGACAATCAACAAACTGGTGGAGAAGAGGTTCACATTAGGAGTGAGTGAGCTATCTTTAGGCAACTAAGTCTGCTCTTCCATTCATGCCCCTGAGTTATGGGTTGTGAATAAAATAGGGTAGATTATAATAATTTCTGAGAAGAGCAAGTTGTATTTTTTTTTAAAAGGCACCTATTTTACCTTAAGATAAGTCTTTTGTGTCTCCAGAATGTTTCTGTAAAGTTTTAGCTCAAAACACCTTTCAGATTATTTATTATATCTTTCAGAACATCAGATTTTCTACTGAACACAATGTAGCTGTTTTTGTTGCCTGTGCCTTTAATGCTAGTTCTCCCCGCCCACCATTTCCAAGTGCCTCATTTTCAGAGTGTGCCTCAAGCTGTGGCTGCGTCAGATAAACAGCACAGTGACGGACATGAAGGAAGCCGATTTCACGTAACATTTGTGAGAAATACTACAGTAGGGACTTTCCCAATGATCATTTGTTGTATTTGTTGTGGAGTTAATTCAAGCCTTTCTGTAATGATGAGTCACACCCAACGTCGTTACAAAGTTCACGCACACACACAGCGCGCATGCTTAACTTTGCACTGTTTTTGAACGCAAATGTGACCGGATACACATTAAAATCCACAGCTGTATGGATATCCGTTATGTTCGTGTACAAAATAAACTTGATTTAACGTCCACAAACCGGGATTGAAACGTCGTCTTTTATAATTGTACTGACATGCGGCTGTGGTGATAAAGACGGTAAAATCACTGTAATTCATTACAAACATGCACTGTTTTAAATTTGTAAAACTCATTCTTGCTCAAATTTGATGATGATGGATGATCACAGCGAGCTGAACAGATCTTTTAATGCCATTTGCTTTGTGCTTGTCCTGTTTTGTGGAAAATATTATATGCATTACAACAGAGACATGTTAATACGCGGCTGTCAATCAATTCGGTGGGCGGGGAAACTGCACTCCTATGTCACGTTGCAGTGGGCCTCATAATGGGAGGGATTTGGATCCTGTTTTAAATTTTAGAAGACTTGTTATCTTTATATCATCCCAATATGACTGTGGACACACTATACCTACACACAGTTCTGTCCAAACAACTTCACAAAGATGGGGATTTTCATCATAGGTGCCCTTTAACGTGTATGAAAACAGAGGCAGGAATTATGAGTTTTTGAAGTTTATTGGCATCTTTTCATTCAAGGAAAATCACAGTAAGAGCTGAGTGATATGACCCTATGCATGAATGTGCATTAATCAGCAGTTTACATATGTCTGTTGTCTTATTACAAACAAACTCCCCAAATTTTACAATATACATGTTACACTAACAAATGATACATTTAAACAGACCTCATGCCTTTTTGCAGACTCACTGAATACATTAATAATCTGTATATCCTGCATTTGGAGATCTGACAAGCTGTGAACAGTTGAGCCGCATAGCTGCCTGTTTTACAGAAAGCTCATTTACTCTTCCTGCATCTCCCATTTTCAAAATAAGAGTCCCAAAGACCCAAAATCTTAGATAAACAATTGATATTAATATACGCTCACAGTGTGCATTAATACTACTGAACATCATGATCAGGCTGTCTTGTCATAATCTCAGATGGCCAGACGGTGATTCATCTTTTATAAATAATGAAAATATGGGTGTCTGGGAAGCAGCAAGTCCAGAGACTGGAGTGTACACCACGATTGTATAAAAAATTAGCTTTAATGGGTGACTAAACAGTAGTCTTAAATGGCTATCGAGAGTTTCTCAATTCACTTGATTAGATACTTTGGACCCAGTTTTACGTAAGTCACATCTTAACATTGGATGGGCAGTAGTGAACACCTTATAGCAGTGGTCTCAAACTCAATTCCTGGAGGGCTATAGCTCTACATAGTTTAGCTCCAACCACCTCCAACTCACACCTGCTTAATAGTCTCTAGTAGTCTTGAACACCTTGATGGATCAGCTGTGTTTGATTAGGGATGGAGCAAAACTGTGCAGAGCTGCGGCCCTCCAGGAATCCAGTTCGAGACCTATGCTTTATAGGGACCCCATGAGTCAGTGTTCATTGTAACGTAAGCATGTTGCACAGGCAACGGTTGTCATGGCAGTGAAGACCTCATAATGATGGGGAATGCAGGCTGCTGATTGGACATTGAGGGAATGTTACTTCCTGCGAGAGAGAACTAGCCATTACAGATTCATGCTCTCTGATGTGCGTCTAGCTAGCAGCTTTCCGGACTTGACACGAACGGCATAAAATAAACATGTGATTTCAGAAGCTGCGATAACTCTTCTATGCAAATCACGCTCTCTCTCAGCCGCAGTGTTTTTCTCTTTTTTATTTATGTGGATATTTTTTGGAGCTCTTAGTTGGTGGTTTGGAAATATAAGCTTGCCATGTGCTGTCATTTGTAGGATGAAAACAGAATCAAACCTCTGTTGGTTTGATGCATGTTTTTTGTTTGTTCATTTTTCCTGGGTTGGCAATCACAAACACACATCCACCCACCCACACACACACACACACACACAGACACACACAGAGACGCACACACACACACACACACACACACACACACACAGAGTCTCTCTCTTTCTCTTTTCTCCTCATGTTTTTCCACCCCTCCTCCTCCTCTGTCGCTCTGTAGGAGGCACAGACCACTGTCATCCATAATGCAGTGGATGGGATTAAGGTACCCACCACCACCATCTCGCATTTCCTCTGTTTGATCTGCACCCCCACAATGCATTTCTGCCAGTGTGACTACAGACGATGACATCATCCGAGCTTGTGCATGCGTGCTGCCCCCTTTTGAAGTTTAACGCGAACTGGTGTTTGACCGATAACAAATTGCGGCTTTTAACCAAACGTGACATGCTAATGAGTATGTGTTTGTTAATGAAATGCATGTGCCGTTGAAATGTAAGAAGCGTGTGGTGGTTTTGAGATGAATTGACCGTCTTGAGTAGTGATTTTTATTCATGATCGTGAGGATGGGAAATGGCTCTCGACACATCAGATGTTTGCAACATGAGGCTGAGCAGCAACAGTTGGAAATCTGTGTCATGATAAGAATATTAAAGCTGCTGTCTCAGATCTCAGCGCTTCAACTGTGTGACGTAGAGACCTCTTGTGGCGGACGCTGAAAGTGAAGCTTGCCAAAACAAGGTCCCTCTAGATCAGGGGTGCCCAAACTTTTTCGTATGAAGGGCCAAAAACCAAATATCATTGATAGCCGTGGGCTGAAGGTAAATATACCAAACTTCAGTATATTACATTAAAGTTGCCGTGGCTAATTTCCCAAGTTATTTAATAATATTTCAAAATAAATAGAAAAACCTTACTTTAAATAGTATTAACTAATGCAGTAACTTTTAAAGTGATAACTCTCTACAATAAAAACGTAATCACATTTATAACATAGATGAGTTCAATGCTGAACACACTAGTCAAGCAGAATCTGCCTTTGACTTGATTTGTTCACCAAAGTCTCTGGATTATCAGGTGACAGTATTAGGGTGTCTGCAGGGTCTTAAAGTCTTAAAATGTCTTAAATTTTAGACCTTAAAAAGTCTTAAATTCACTGAAATGTTGTGTCTTAAATCATTTTAAACGGGTCTTAATTTCCCTACGTCCAAGTAAATCAGGCTGACACCTTATTACCAATCCATCTCAACTTGTATTTGATATATATATATTTAATATATATTTTTTATATATATATATATATATATATATATATATATATATATATATATATATATATAAATATATATATATATATATATATATATATATATATATATATATATATATATATATAAAAATAAGTTTTTTTTGTTATTTTAACAGCTGTTAGACCGTTTTACAGCAAATTTTTCAAATTAAATTCCCTAATCATGGAAAGAAAACTGAAGCAATGCATCCCTTTACATGATCTTCCATTAATACAAAAACTATTTACAGAAGTAACCAGGCCATTAGAAAAAAATCTAGTGTTTAGCCCTGTATAAGTCTAGAATTTCAGTCATAATGGTCTTAAAAGGCTCTTAAAAAGCCCTACATTTGATTTAAAGAAACTTACAGAAACCCTGCACTATGTACATTTAAACAAAATCTGATTCATTTACACCATTTAGTTGAAACATTTACTTTTAGTTAGCTTTTAACAATAAAACAAACAAACAAAAAAGAGTTACATTAAATTTGAATTGAAATTCTCGAAACCATGCCCATCGTTCTCCCTCTCTTCTCAGATGGCATGGCGGACCAAATTAAAGGTTACCATGGGCCAACTCTGGCCCCCGGGCTCTAGTTTGGGCATCTCAACTCTAGATTTTATTAGTTAACATTTTTACTAGTGTTTTGTCAGGTTAGTGGAAGAGAATTAACACACAAAATCATATAGTAATATGGTGCTCAATAATTTGATGTACTGAATATAAGTAAATCTGAACAATTATTTCTGTAACAACTGAAATTTAATTATTTAAAATACTTTTACACATATTTTTTGTAAGATTGTGTAGTTACTTTTGTTTAACCCTTTAACTGCCCCACCGAGAAAAAAGCAATTGAAAAAATTCCCCCTAATATCGCTAGTTAACACAATCAGTGCATTTTTTTTTCAACACATCCCACAGTTTCTAAAATATCAGCCTCTACCCAAAAGGTTGATATATCGGTTTATGGTAAAAGTACTGAAATACATATACTATGAAAATCAGAAAATATAAAGTGTAAGACCAATTTATTTAAAAAACATAATCAAAATAAAACATTTTTGAATACTAAATCATCTTTATTTTTTGAAATATGCCATAAAATATTTCAAATTCTCATTTAATAGGATGATAGGGTTAAAAGGTTTGGTGGGATTCCTCTGAAATAATGCAAATAAACAGGTCTTTAGATCGTGTATGTAATTTGCATTTATTAACTTTTATTCTTTTGAAATGTATATTTTATTCTATTATGTGATTTAGTGATTAGTTTGTGGAGTCGAAGTGAGTTGTACCTGCTAGTTGCACATAACAATATTTACATTTTATTACCAGGCATCTTTTATTACCAGGCACTTTTATTTAAATGCTTGGAATTCATGGTTATTTACATTTAAAGTTATTTAGTGTTTAATGGTCAGTTATTTGCTTGTGAGTAGAACTAAACTAAAAGAGGCACGTTCAAAGATTGACAGTGATTTATTCTAAATAATGTATAGACAATTCTTATCAATTTAAGTACAAGTCAGTATCAGAGTTCCCACTTGTGTTTTCTGCAATATCATGTAAATTTAAAAGATCTATTTTAGGCAGTTAAAGGGGAATTTTATGTAATTATTATGTATTTTTGTCCGGGTTATGTAATATCTGGGACTTTTATTTGTCTTTTATACTGTATTCTTATTTTTAACAGGTTTTTTCACACATTTTGCTTGTTGTAATGGCTATTTTTCAGTGCCATTTTATGTCTTTCCACGACATATCAGCTGGCAATCACTTACAAGACAAACATTCCTACAATATAGTCACAAAATGACCACTTTTAGACTAGTTAGAATGGGTGCTCTTGTTTCTTTTAATTTATTTTCAAAATCTGAGGTAAATTTTCCATTGTTGCTCTAATGATGCCTGTTAAATTCATAAATAATTAAATTACAGATCAAGCTATCTTAATATTAAGTATGCCACACTAGCACCTCATTTTTCCGTTCACTATAGGCCATGATAATTCAACTTTTTAGACTGGGAACAGTCAAGGAATTTGATATTTGACTATGAGTGGGAACCCTGAATGTAAAAGTATTAAATGATTATATAGAATTTATGGTTGGAAATTTTATTGAACAAAGACTGATATAAAAGTGGATGTAAAAGTAATCAATCATCAGCAGTGAAGTTTGTGAGATTTCTTGGGCTCAATCGCTGCTTGATAAAAAGAGCAATCAGACCCGTGCCTGTCCACATTTCCACATCTGCCACTTTCTCTGTAGAGGTGTAATAGTGCAGCAGAGATGATGGAATGAGAGAACAAAAGCCTTTTCAGGAGCACCTAATAATATCGTCCCACATACTGATGGCCTATTTACAGCGGGATCGGTGACCTTGGTGAACGCTAGCGTTACGCTGACAGGTGCACATCCCGTTCTGCCTCTCCTATTGAGACATTAGTCTGTCAAAGTGTTCAATTGAGCAAGAAAGCAAATGTGGATGTGCTGTGCTGTGGAAATGTTTACTGCCTCAAGGTGTTGTTGCAATGCAAACCCTTCAGCTCTGACTCTTTTCTCAATGCAGAATAACTTTCTGTGCCTTCTTGCTTGGTAAAACCATATATTACCTCTATTTGGGATATCTATCATGTTGAAATGAACAATAAAAAACTGCAAAGGCCAGCAGTATGTGCTGATTTTATTATTATTATTATTATTATTATTATTATTATTTTTGTTAATGCATTTTTTTTCCTAATAATGATTGTAATGATCAAATCACACATATAACAACATGAACACGAATTTACATGATGCAAAATAAATGTTTTAATAATTTAATATGCAGTGATTATAAATTGTTCCAGGCCAAGAATGTGTTGTTTTATTTTAAAATATATAACTGTCTGTTCCTAATAATCATGCTGACTAAGCGATTCCAGTGTTTTTCTAATTACCACGTCCCCATCTCTCAGATTACTCATAGGATATTGTGAGATTAGGAAGGAGTATTGAGTTCAAAACATTTATTTCTTTGTGTAATATCATAATGTCTGCGAGGTGGGACGATAACAAGCCTCTTCTAACGGTCATGCTGACATTGACGTGCATCAGTGAACAGATTGAGTGTGTGATTCCCCAGAGTTCTGCTTTTTACATCTTCATTTAAGGCGTGTGGATGACAATGACAGTGAAGACTTTGGTGACGGTTGTTATTCTTTTAGCAAAAGAAAAGTTAATATGCTGTGCTCTGTGTCTGAATATCACAGGAGTCGTCGGACAGCAGTAATGCCACAGTGGAAGATGAGGAAATGAAAGGTAAGACCTAATCATTTGTATGGAACACACACCACAGCATTGTTTTATAATTTAAGGTATTATAGTTCTGATAAATGGCTGCTAGAACATTAGAAATGTGGTTAGAAATGTTAGCAGCATGTTAAAGTTTGCTGACACTTGCTAATTCTTGATAGCGTTATGCTAGCCATGTTAGAAATGTTTTAGTATGTTAATGTGTTTTAGCAGCAACATGTTAATTCATGCCAGCAAAATGTCAAACATTTTAGAATTGTGTTAGCAGTATGTTAGTTAATGCTAGCAACACATTAGAACTTGAAAGCCATGTTAGCAGTATGTTAATTATGCTAGCAACATATTAGAACATGAAATCTTTGTGTTAGCTTTAGAAGTCTTATCGATTCATGCTAGCATCTTGCTGAAACATGTTAGCCATGAATCAAAACAGATTAGGAAAATAAGATGTCAACAAGCTAAACATATTAGCCTACAGCATCTTAATAAAAAGCACAGGAATAAATGGTATTAAATATTATGCATCTAATAAATGCAACCTTGCTAATCATAAAAGACGGGTTTCAAAAATGTAAACAGTATTGACCCCAATAGCTTTTTACATTAAAAGAGGCAGCAAAGATGCAATTTATTATTATTTTTTTTTTAAGAAATTATATGATATATAAAGTTTACAATGTTATAGTTCAGAGTAATGGCTGCTAGAACATCTTGATGCTAAACCACGTTAAATGGTTAGCAATGTTAGCAGCAAATGAATTCATGCTAAAATTTGCTGACACTTGCTAATTCTTGATAGCATTGTGCTAACCACGTTAGAAACTGAGTAATGTTATTAAGCTATTGTATATTAGCAGCAACATGTTCATTTATGCCAGCAAAATGTCTTAGAAACATGTTAGCAGTATGTTAATTATTGCTAGCAACATGTTAGTACATGAAAGCCATGTGTTAAAACTTTAGAAATGTCTTTTTTTTTAAATGCTTTAAAAAGATTCATGCTAGCATCATGCTAAAACATGTTAGCCATATACTAAAACAGATTAGGAAAATAAGATGTCAACAGGCTAAACATATAAGCCTAAAGCCTCTTAGGCATATGCTGAAAGGTTTTAGAAAATGTTATAGTTCAGAGTAATGGCTGCTGGAACATATTGATGCTAAACCATGTTAAATGGTTAGCAATGTTAGCAGCAAATGAATTCATAGTGAAATTTGCTGACACTTGCTAATTTTTGATAGCATTGTGCTAACTACGTTAGAAACTGAGTAATGTTGTAAAGTTATTGTATATTAGCAGCAGCATGTTCATTTATGCCAGCAAAATGTTTTAGAGACATGTTAGCAGTATGTTAATTATTGCTAGCAACATGTACATGAAATCCATAACCATAGCTAAAACTTCAGAGATCTCTTGGCAATAGAAATGTTTAAATGTTTAAAAGCATGTATTAAAACATTAATAAGATGTCAACAAGCTAAACATATTAGACTTAAGCATCTTAGACATATACTGAAAGGTTTTAGAAAACTAAAATGGCTTCTGCAGTTTCACAGGAATAAATGCTATTAAATATTATGCGTCTAATAAATGTAGCCTTGCTAATCATAAAAAACCTTGTTTCAAAAATATAAACCCAACAACTTTTTACATTAGAAGAGGCAGCAAAGGTGTGATTTTTAGAAACTATATATATATTTTTAGATATTATATGATATATAAAGTTTAAAATGTTATAGTTCAGAGTAATGGCTGCTAGAAAATAGAACATGTTACATGGTTAGTAATGTTAGCAGCAAACAAATTCATGCTAAAATTTGTTGACACTTGCTAATTGTTGATCGAATTGTGCTAATCACGTTAGAAACTGAATAATGTTATTATATTAATGTATATTAGCAGCAGCATGTTAATTCATGCCAGCAAAATGTCTTAGAAACATGTTAGCAGTATGTTAATTATTGCTAGCAACATGTTAGAACATGAAAGCCATGTGTTTACTTTAGAAAAGTCATAGCGATTCATGCTAGCATCATGCTGAAACAGGTTAGCCATGTACTAAAACAGATTAAGAAAATAAGATGTCGACAAGCTAAACATATTAGCCTAAAGCATCTTAGCTCTATGTTGAAATGTTTTAGAAAGTTAAAATGGCTTCTGCAGTTTCACAGTAGTGAATGCTATTAAATATAATGCATCTAATAAAAGCAGCCTTGCTAATCATAAAGGATACATTTCAAAAATGTAAACAGTATTGACTCCAAACTTTTAAATGTTACTGTACGGTACAGTGTATGAAGTATTAACAAAAGTCTGAACATTTTAGGTTTACCTTATAGTTCATTAATGTTTTACTGAGGAATTTACTGAGGAATTTAGCCTGCTCTCATTCAGTGCTCACTTTAGGGCTAAGAAACTCTGTTCTGGGTTGGTTTCGCTTCTACTTTGTGTGTATGTATGTATGCGTGTGTGTGTGTGTGTGTGTCAGCTCTCTCTGCCCCAGAACAAGTCAAGGGCACCTTGTTCTATAATTATCCTCAGTAGGAAACAGAGACCCTGGCTATTTCAGAGCATGAGTGCAAGTGTGCGCATGAGGAGAAAAGTTGCCGCCAAATTTCTGGGCAGACAGTGTGCATGACAGGAGCGTGATGTCTTGTTTTCGAGATCACACAAAAGAGACGGTGAGAAGTGTGTGTGTGTTACTTCTAGGTGGTGCTGGGAAAATATCTGGCTGCATTAGTTGAGTGATGAATGATGGCGCAGCTGTGAGAGGTTAGCTGTGTAACATCTAGGCTAGCGGTACTGTAAAGCACTGTTGCTGGAGTAGCTGTTTTATAAAGACTGTACCATGTATGTTCATATTGAAATCTACGTTTTTAAAGCAACATCTTCATTCTGTATCTGCAACCTTCTAGCATGCTGTTTATGGTAATCGTGTTTGTGGTTTTGTTTATTGATTAATTTGATTTAGTAATTGTCTGTGTGTTGTTATAATTCATATACTGTTGGATTACGTTTGGTTTGTCGTCTTTTGCTTTGCCTTCGTTTGCATCAATTATATTCATAGTATAATTAATTATAAAATTGGAGAATGTAATTGGAACATGTGTATACGCACAGAATATGCAGCTATGAGGAAAATGTAGAGATCGCTTGATTGACCAGTTTTTCTGGATTTACTTGGTTTAAGTTTAAGTAAATTATGAATATTTTTTTTATTCTATAAAGGTTTGTAAGATCGTGTTAAACATAGAAGTAGAAATCATTTCATTTAGAGATTTTCTTTATCAAATGAAAAATGTTTTATTAGTTATTATTGAGGTTATCAGGTTTATTCCACTAAATATTGAAAACGAAATCTTTTTTCTTTTGTAAATTTCACTAATTTTCATACACTGAAATTTTTTTAATTGGATTTACTCAATTTATTCAAGTTTAAAACGCATAAAATGTTGTAATTTTCTATTTAATGTATTTGTTTAAATTCGGCTTATATAAATTGTTTGGAACAATTTGCAGTGAACCATTTTTTCAGTGTATTTTGCTAATAAAAAATGGAAAGAATGTCGTCATTAGCTTGAGGAATAAAAAAAATGTTTTACTCAAACATCACTAAATCCAAAGAAACTCATAATCTTTAAGTTCTCTCTTAACTTTTTCAATATTTATGTCTGTTTTTTTTTGTTTATGTACAGAACTAAATTGAATTTTAGTATGCATTTTCCGTTTTAACTATTGTAAAATCAATATTTTGATTGTCAAGTAAGTTGTTCTTGTCTTCAGATAAAATTGTTTGAACTATCCTGATAGTATCTTTATTCATCACTTATACTGAGGTAACACGGCTGTCCACACTACTCATAAAAGCACCTGGCACCTCTGGCAGTGGATTTGGCACTCATATTGGCGTCAGTGTGACCCTTGTTTTCTGTCTCTCTGTGCACTGTCGGGGTGTTTGTCACAGGAAAAATTGTAGATAACAGTTCAGTTCAGTCAAACCCCAGCGTCCCCCAGCCTGACCCCACCCACACTCCTCAAGGCCCCGCCCCTGCAGTCTTCAGTAAGTGACCCCTGACACCACCCACTTCACCCATCATCCCCTGTGCATGTGTGTGAGATACAGACCAGCATTAACAGTTAAATTAGTAGCATTAAATGAGTGGCATTACAGTCATATTTATCTTTGATAAGCAGGGTCACTGTGTCTTACAGTTCTCATTTGTTTGAGGATTATAATTCAGTGATTCTCAACCACCTTCTTGGAACATGTTTCACCCATTTCAAGTCTTGTTGACTCTACTATTGAGGTGATGTCCTGGATCATGTGTGCTTGATTCAGGTGATGATTAAGTGTACAGTGTTAAGGAGCTCCAGGAATGTGGTTTGGTCAAATCCAGTCTTATAACTGGTTTCTTTGGATTTATTTAAAGAGACAGTTCAACCTAAAACGTAAGAAATTTAGTGATAATTTATTTAAAGGTGACATCAGATGCCCATTTTAATTGATATTTTTGATATGATTCTTTAGCGTCTTAATGAAAAGACCATACTTTGGATACATTTCTCAATGGTACTGTAAATGAACGCCTTTTTACCCTGTCAAAAACACAGCAGTGTACAATGATTAATTCTTGAGCAGCTAAAGAAACGCAGCACAAACACAGCACTCAACCAAGCTTAGAGTTTCTGCTGAATTTTGTCTGTATGACTGACATGAATTATTTGAAGCAGTTTCCACATTTTATCATCAATAATGATTATAACCGTCTCATATAATTTATCATTCCTTGACATTGCAGGCTTTCATTATCACTGTAAAATGTAGTCAAACCAACAGCATATTAAAAGTGATGTATTTAACATGCTCAGCTGGTCAGTGTGAGCACCACAGCATCGCACTGACAAACAGCTCTGCACATGAAGGATGGTGAGACGGGCGTTCAATCACAATAACTTAACTTACTAAACAAACAAAATTACACGTATAAAAATATTACTTGCATGTTTCAGACACATTGTAGTTACAGCTAAAATGCAATTTTGATGTAAATCCAGTATCTAATTGCATGCAAGCAAGTTCATTGTTCAATTGCAGGAAAACAAAGGGCACCATTGCTAGCTGCTTTGCTATCTGTTTATAAAAAGTGGCAGGAAGAGGGCAGAGTCTATAGAAGTAGCTAGTATAAACTGCCTTGAAATTCAAATAGCTCAACTATGGAACATAAATAAGTACACTCTGAAAGTTTATCAAAACAAACTGGATGTTTTCAATGTCTAAACTGGCAGACGCACAAAAAAATCATTAAATTAATCCGGTGTCACCTTTAAAATCTGGTGGTAAGACCACTGTTGAAAACAGCTGTGCTGCTTAATGTTAGTGTGAAAATGTTTAGTTAAGGATCTTTAAAAATTAAACAATTGTAAAAAGCTAAAAGTTAAAAACTGTATGTACTTTTATTTATTAATTTTATCCATCATTGGTGAACAAAATTTAAATAGGTTTTGTCTACCCTATTTGATCTGCAGTGTATGTGTAGCTTCCAAATACTTTATAAAAATATTAAGTGTTTGTATTATGAAGTTAAAATATTAAGAAGTCAGGATTATTAGCCCCTCTTTTAATTTTTTTTTTTTTTTTTTTAATATTTTCCAAATGATTTTTAACAGAGCAATGATATTTTACAGTATGTCTGATAATATTTTTTCTTCTGGAGAAAGTCTTATTTGTTTTATTTTGGCTAGAATAAAAGCAGTTTTTTTTTTTTTTTTTTTTTTTTTTTTTTTTTTTTTTTTAAACTCCTTTTAAGGTCAAAATTATTAGCCCCTTCAAGCTATATATTTTTAATAGCCTATAGAACAAACCATTATTATACAATATCTTGCCTAACTACCCTAACCTGCCTAGTTAACCTAAGCTGTTGTCACTTTAAGCTGTATAGAAGTGCCTTGAAAAATATCAAGTAAAATATTATTTACTGTCATCATGGCAAAGATAAAATAAATCAGTTATTAGAAATGAGTTATTAAAACTATAATGTTTAGAAATGTGTTGAAAAAAATCTCTCCTTTAAACAGAAATTTGGGAAAAAATAAACAGGGGGGCTAATAATTCTGACTTCAACTGTAGATGCCAATTAGCCACTACCAGCTTAGTGACCATTCTTCTTGGGATCCAACAAATAAAATGACAAGTTTATTATATTTGATGTATAGTGTATATATTATATTTAAATTATATTTAAGTGTTAATCCATATAATAAGTATACAACTATGTTGCAAGATTTAAGTTAAGCAGCAAATTTGTCTAAAGAAAAGATGAAGAGAGGCCATTATTCTACTGCGACTCTGATGTCATACCTCCCACCTCACCCCTCCCTTTGACACAAGGTTGTTTAAATAATGAAAAAGCTTTAATTTTTTGGTTGAACTGTTGCTTTCCTTCCAATACATGCAAGACTGTAGTGCCTGCTTTGCTCCTCTTGTAAGCTCAATTCAGCTCTGCTCTTGTTATTTGTGTCTTGCCCCGTCGGGCTCAACAGCTGCCACTAAGTTCACTGATCTGCTGGGTGTGGTGCGTCGGGGCTCAGTGCCCACATCTGACGCTGAGGGGGGAACCACTACCACTCCGGCTGTTGTTTCTGCCCCCTCTACTCCCCAGACCCCCAGCATCCCCACACAGAGTAAGTCCCAGATGGACTCGTACAGAGGAACCAACATATTTGTTTCGTCCCTTTCTATGGCTGTTCATGCATCTTCTTTTTCTGTCATCTGCCTTGGGCGATTTATGCTTCTCCAGTGTCACGTTTGACCGATCTAGTGAGCAGTGTGCGCAAACCCACAGTCCCGCAGACAGACAGTGAGCCATCAGCTGCCAGCAGAGCCCTTTCCGCCCCAGTATCTGTCCCATCACACCCCTCCCCTTCCCCTGCCCAAGTGTCCTCCAGCCCCCTGCCGTCAGCACATTGTGAGTATGTGGTGTCAGTGACTGCGATGGAACTGCGGCATGACTGTTTTTAATTCATGGGAGTGTAAAAAGGTGGCAGTGATGCTACCGGTCTAACATGCATACAGTGTGTAATTCCCGGGGTTATTCAATCTCATCACAGTGTGCACCGAGGAGCAATGTGTGTCGCAAATGCATCCCCATGACACTTTTTGTATTGTGCAGGGGTTTTTAACTAATGTTGCTGCATGTTTTGCTACAATTTTCCCAGTGTCCTAAGGTTTGGTGTTTTGCTTTGGTTTGTAAAACTGTTTAAAATGCTCACTGTCTGACAGTAGTGGATGAAGTACATAAACCAAGCTCTTGAGTAAAATACAGTTACCCTAATGAAATATTACTCCAGTAGAATTACAACATCCTCCTTATAATAATAATAATATTACTTGAGTCAAACTTCAGTAGTACTTGATTTGTAATTTACTTAAAACTACTGTACTGTAAAACTACTTACTAATAAATGTTTATTATGCAAGAAAGTTGAATTATGAAGCTTGTCATACTCTAATAACCACACAAATAATTACGATAATTCAAGAGAAAACATGTAAAACCACATTCACACATTGAACCTCATTCAGATCCGTTTGTAAAATCAATGAATCGTTTACTGGAGACTCACTCTGAACAGATCATTTGAATCAGTGAGTTGTTTACTGGACACTCACTCTGAACAAATCAGTTGAATCAGTGAGTTGTTTAACAGAAACTCACTATGAACAAATCAGTTGAATCAGTGAGTTTAACAGAAACTCACTCTGAACAGATCAGTTGAATCAGTGAGTTGTTTAACAGAAACTCACTCTGAACAGATCAGTTGAATCAGTGAGTTGTTTAACAGAAACTCACTCTGAACAGATCAGTTGAATCAGTGAGTTGTTTAACAGAAATTCACTCTGAACAGATCAGTTGAATCAGTGAGTTGTTTAACAGAAACTCACTCTGAACAGATCAGTTGAATCAGTGAGTTGTTTAACAGAAACTCACTCTGAACAGATCAGTTGAATCAGTGAGTTGTTTAACAGAAACTCACTCTGAATGAATAAATCAAATGTAAAGGAGTAAAAAGTGTTTATTTTATTTTGAAATGCAGTGAAGTAAAAGTTTAAAAAAACAAATATACTCTAATAAATTACAAATACTTAAAATACTGTATGTTCTCAAGTACAGTAGTGAAGTAAAAATACTTGGTTACTGTCCACCACAGCTGTCTGGGCATTCTAGATGTGGGTGAATTTATTTCTTCAGTAGAACATTTAAGAGTTCAAGTCAATGAAAAAATGAAAAGAAAGAGGGAAAAAAAGAGGCCAAAAATGAATACCCTTGCCTTCTGATGATATTTTGAGAAGGTAAATTGTTCAGACTAGAGAGCAGGTTTCCTGTCACATAATGATGAATTCGCTTATAGACTTTAAAAAACCCACATGTGAGCTGATGCTGAAGTTAACAAACAGTATCAGCTCACTGTAGTCATGCTGAAAATAATGTTCAGTTTCATGAACACAGCTCAAAATGTTGTCAGGAGGCCTATATAGTTCTAGTTTCTGCTTTAGAACTGGACTAGTTCTGTTTTAACGTTCACTCCATGCCTGCCTGCGCTGTTGTACATGTACAAGCTGTGTCCTCAGCCGTTTCTGATGAGGAAAACTGCCATGAGGACAGTGCATAGACTGTAATAATCACATCTGAGGTAACCTTTGACCTTTGGAATCTTTGGTCTTTTAATCATGAATGTGGTGTTTTTTTTAACCTGCAGTGTTTAATAGTGTTTGTCCTGTGACTAACAGTGCTGGAAAGGAAATGCAGTGTGTAAGAGCATGTAGTGTAGGTGGGTGAACTCTGTTTGGGTGAGTGTTTAATTGCGTGTGTTTGCCTTGTTTAAAGAAGCAGCCCGTGTGTTCTGTTTTAAAAAGACGAATTAGAAACAAATCTGAGAGAACGTAATAAATACATTTTGGCATTAAATTAAAAGATACATTGTTCCTTACACAATGTTGATCATTCATGCGCATGCTTGTGCAAGAAATTGCTTCTGTTAAACTTGATTTTCTCCTACAGCACGCAAACAGGAGATCATCAAAATCACTGAACAGCTTATTGAGGCCATCAACAATGGCGACTTTGAAGCCTATGCGTAAGTTAATTGTGTTTTAAATACAAAATGACCATTTTAAATACAAAAAGATATGCCTCTCAGACATTGGTTTTAATGGATTTCCAGTAAAATCTGCGACCCTGGACTCACTTGCTTTGAACCCGAGGCCTTGGGAAACCTGGTGGAGGGGATGGACTTCCACAGATTTTACTTTGAGAACCGTGAGTGTTATTGAAGAGTCACTTTTATCCTGTTATTTGTGATGGCTGATCTGAAGTGTGTGGCGTTTCTGTTGCAGTGCTCTCCAAGAACAGTAAGCCCATCCACACCACCATCCTCAACCCTCACGTGCACCTGATTGGAGAAGAGGCCGCCTGCATTGCCTATATCCGCCTCACGCAGTATGTGGATGGCCAGGGCCGACCGCGCAGCAGCCAATCAGAGGAGACAAGGGTGTGGCATCGCCGGGACTCCAAATGGCAGAATGTCCATTTCCACTGTTCGGGAGCTCCTGCCGCCCCTCTGCAGTGAAGGTGCATTCTCGTATGATGTTAATAATTTGACCAAAAAAAAGTACATTTTTGACAAACATGCTGTCTAACATATTAAATATGCAATTTATGTAACCACAACTAAATGTTACATTTATTTTCATCAATAATGTAAGCAGTTAGACTGTTATGAAACAAACTAAATAATGAAGCAGCAAACATTTTAATTAAAATATGTAGTGCTGCATTTCAAACTTGCCCCATCCTGACACTGCAAGTGGGAAATAAAAAACTTTATTAATATTAATAAAGATTTATTAATCTTTGATATTATTTGATTTCCTACTTGACTTACAAAATAAAATGCATTCCAGAATATGTGTTGTATATAAATAACACACTAAAACCAGCACTCTGATGCGTACCTCTCAAAAAATGTCTCTACATGTCCCAATGACAAGTCTATTATCTAATATACAATGTCTATCGAGTAGGAGATTAGTTTCTTTGGAGTCTTCTATCAGGTTTGAGTCATGAATTCCTCATGTGAAAGACAGAAGCCAATCATGTGTGTTTAGAGCCGGAAAAAGATTTGAACCGTTCATTTCTCGAGTCCTCAGGTTTGAGTCATCTCTATTTACATGCTGTCACATGATGAACAAACAACTCAATAACCTGAAGACTCGAAAGATGAACTAATCATGGCCCCTTTCGCCTCAGACTGTGTGCATTGGTTAAGCTTGTATGGGACTGTCTGTGTGATGTGAATAAACCATTGAAATTTGAAGATGTGTCAGAAGAGGTGAGCTGACAAAATCATAGATGAAGAACCAGGTAAACAAACAGTTATTTTCTCTTTCTTACAGCATTCTAGTTTCGACTTGTTTGTAATGTGATGTGTTTGGTGTAGTTGAGGATGAGTTTGGAAGCAACTCGTAACATTTTAATAATACTTTGGCAAATTTAATAAATTGAACGAAGTGACTCAAAAAGATTCGTTCATCTCAATGAATGAGACTCAAAGGCCTGAGTCAGTAAAATGATCCGAACTTCCCTTCACTACACTGAATGAGCAAGTTTGTGCTACTTGCAGAGTAAGGTAGCATTATAGGTATGTCCGGTGTAAACAAAACACACGAGAAGAAACTCAATACAGGGGAACATTAAAAACCCCCCTCTGCCAGCTAGTGTTTAGTAAGTGTTATTGCAGAGCAACACAAACAGAATTCAGAAGTGTAAATGCAAGACTACGTGCAAGGAATGTGCACTGTGGGATACACCGATTATTTGACACAAGTATAATTCAGCCTTTACTGCATTTGACAGGCTTCATCAAGCAGTGAATGCTTTTGCATTTTCAAAATGTTTTTGCTAGAAGACACAATCTATAATGTCAGCTCATTTAAGTGTCCATGAAATTAAAACGTTTTTTTAGATGTTAGTCTTAAGCAGGTGTGCCCAAACTTTTTTACATTTTTTTTATATGGCCAAAAACTAAATATTATTGAGACCCATGGGCCGATGGCAAGTGTACCAAACTATATTGCATTAAAGTTGCCATAGGTAATTTCCTAACTTATTTTATAATATTTTAAAAATAAATAGAAAACATTATTTAAATTGTATTAACTAATGCAGTATATTTTTTTATTATAACTTATTACAGTAAAGACAAACAATACATTTATAACACAGAGGAGTTCAATGATGAATACATTAGTCAAGCAGAATCTGCCTGAATTCTCTGGATTGTCTGTCGGGTGACAGTATGTACATAAAAATCTGATTCATTTAATTGAAACATTTAATTTGCATTAGCTGTTTGTAGCTTGGCAAAAAAAAATATAACCAAAGTTATAACCAAAGGTACATTAAATTATAAATAACAGTCTCTAAACCACCCCCATCATTCTCCCTCTCTTCTCAGATGGGAAGGTGGGCAAAGATAAGTTTACCATAGGCCAACTTTGGCCCACGGGTCCTAATTTGGGCATCTCTGAGCTTAAGGAAGTTATAATGCAGTGTGCTCCAAAACAGTGACAATTAATTAGGAATTAAGAAGATATAAACACTCAAAGCTTGCAGTTTGTCATTTTCACCTAAATGGATCACCTCATACTTAAGTATCTCATCAAATCTTCTGACCAATCAATTGCTGTGTTGGGACATGTCCCGCCCCTTCGAGTTACTATTGCTAAATGCACATGAGCTGTACCACTCTAACTGGCAGTGCTGTGATAAATACTCTGTTGATGAAAGAACTCTATAGGCAGTTTTTGTAAAGGGGAAGAGTCAGTCTTCATATTTCAGTTCAAATCACATCACAAAAATGCACATTTTAAAGCACTTCACGGGACCTTTAAGGCAAGTTTAGTACTACCATAGACAACGCGTATCACGCACAAAACCAAAGTGCATGTGTAAAGACACACAGCTAACAATGCTTTCTGTTTCTCTTTCTCAGGCTGAGCTCATTGTAGCAACATCTATCAAGAGAACCCAGCCAGAAATGGAGAGTGCAGGAGTGAAAAAGAGAGAGAGAGTGAGGGAGGGGGGGGAAGTTGGAGAGGGAGGAAGGAAAGCGAGCCCAGTGCTGGCCAGTGCCTGACCCTCCCACACTGGGCCCCGCCCCCTCACTTGTCAATCACCTCACCTGCCAATCACTTATGTGCATCGTCTTCTGTCTTACCTTCAACTTGCCCTCCTCCCTCCTTAAAAAAAACCCCCACCCCTCCCTGTGTCTTTCCACCCGTGCAGACTCCCCTTGTCATGTACATGTGCTGTGTGGAGTTGGACAGTCTTTGATTAAATACAGATAAATAAAGCCTCAGCGAGTCGTCTGTGAAACGCCATGCTTTCCGTCGCACCTTCCCAGTGTCAGTAACGTTACACTGAATCACCGTCCTCACTTACAAGTGTTTTCAATATTATTATGATTATGATTATTGATTAATATTGTTCTTACTGTTGTTATATTAGTATTAAATACAAAAGCAATTGTACGTGTCACTTATACCACTCACGTTCTGGATGCCAATGATTTTACATCTATCTAAGACTTTTTGTCGTTTCCAAATGATATTTTGGAAGAGCATGACTTTTTTCAATATTATCCACTGTGGCTGTCCTTTCCTTGGTGGTTTCGGAGAAATAATGGCCGCCGTTTATGTACAGGCTTCTCAATGTGATTCACATCTAACCGACGCGTCCATCCATGTGTGTTCAGACATGAGTGGATAATGTGTGTTCGCGCGCGTGTGACTGTTTTGAGGCAGATTTTACCAGAGCCTGGTCAAGAACGACGTGACGTTCGGGGTCTTCCAGCTTTTAGACGTTGTGTTTTTCCACACGTTTGGAATAATTCAGATTTCCTGGCAGTTCGGCGAACAATTCCTGTTTTTTTCGCAAAGCCACAGTCGTGCTTTAAATGTAACCCGTGACACCAATTGCAACGATAGTATTAGATGTTGCGTTTTTACTCATTATTTTTGTCTTCAGCTGAGCCAGTGGTGTTAAGAGAGCGCCCAGACTCGATTAAACCTGAATAAAAGCCATACCTCAGCAGCCAAACCAGGTGACCTCCTCATATAAACAAAGATATCTAATGACATTGTGTTTCTACACTAGTCATACTGAAGGTTTAAAGCGTTTAGAGGCCAACCAATCGAAGGAATCAACAAAATTTGGCAGACGCTGAAGATTTTATTGGTGTTTAGCTACATAAATGAGCTCTTCTCCTCTTCTTTTGACATTTGTATTTTACTCAACATGGTGTTCAGCTGAGCCAGTGGTGTTAAGAGAGCGGCCAGATTCGATTAAACCTGAATAAAAGCCATACCTCAGGTGACCTCCTTATATAAACAAAGATATCTAATGACAGTGTGTTTCTACACTAGTCATAGTGAAGGCTTAAAGCGTTTGGAGGCCAACCAATCGAAGGAATCAACAAAATTTGGCAAGCGCTGAAGATTTTGGTGGCGTTAAGCTACATAAATTAGCTCTTCTCTTCTTTTGACATTTGTATTTTACGCAACATGGTGTTGACTATATTACTCATTTTATTTTTGAGAGTTTTTATATATATATTGTTTGTCGTCCGCGTGCGAGACTTTACGACGAGTGAACGATTTGTAACCCTGGATCCTTTTTAAACGCGTGTTTACCTTTTAGACGGGCAAAGTGCAAGGTGTGTATGGAAGAATCAAGTGGCGAGTCAAAATCGGCAGCAATAGTTTTATATTTCAGATGGTGAGATTTTTGAAGTGTGCGTCACACCTTGTGCAACTTTACGCTGGTTTTCCATCTACGTTAGAAGGGTTTGTTTGATCAGAGTGACATCATGTGACTATTTTATTGACTGATTGTGTCCTCAGGTTGTATTTATTTATTTGATATTATCGCAACTTCTTAAGTTTGAACACTCATTAGCGTTGAGCCACGTCATATCAATGATGACTACTGATCGTTGTTTTTTTTTTTTTTGTTGTTGTTATTGAAACAATCGCCTTTCACATGGATAAAAAGAGGGAATCTTGTGAGGTCCGCTCAAAGAAAGCGACCCCGTGAGGCACGCGTGTGTGTTTGTGCTCCGGTGTTCTGCTTCGGATACAGTTGCGTCTCATTCTTGGATGCTTTATCTCATCCCTGTGTTTATACGAGTGATCCACAGCTGTTCCTTCCCTTAAAAATGACAAAATGACAAAAAAATATATAAAACAGCATGTAAAAAGTGTACTGTTCTCTGTGTGTTTAGCAACGGAAATCTCATGTTAACGAGTGGAAGTGCTCATCACTATTAAAACAGGACACACAGTGTGTTTACTTGCATTTCAGCTGGAATTTCTTTGCATGACAGTCACTTGAACACTAGGGCTTGGTGTTATTTCTCTTGTTGATTTTTTTTTTTCTATTGAATGCTGGTTTTGCCTAAACCTTTCTCTTATCTGTTTTACCAGCTTTGATAAGTGCAAATATATATATATATATATATATATATATATATATATATATATATATATATATATATATATATATATATATATATATATATACACACACACACATCTATATATATATAATATTTTTGTCCCAAAATGATGGCAGTGTAAATGACAAAGACTATAGCTATGAAATGGTGGTATTAAAATGATGGAAATGGTGATATTTCTACGGCATGCTTTTGTATTAAGCCTCATTGTTGTCGATGCAGGGTGACTGATATTTCTATAAATGACTATAAGATTACTCAATAGTATGAGACTGCTTGACTTCAGAGAAGCACTTGCAATATTCGCTAAATATGCATGGGGTTTTCCAAATCTCTTTAAGCTCAATTGGACACCGTCCTGCTGTTTGTGCTTTGCGGATGCTCACAAGACCTGAATGGCCGATAAAATATGACTTTTATCAGTATTTTAAAACTAACTTGATAATTATAGCTCGGTAGATGACAGTATTTCCACCTGCGCCATCCGTCTTTTAAGCACAGGACTGTTTTCGTTCAACTCGTCATATCCTTTCTGACTGGAAACGGTTCCGGATAGTTTCTCTGAAGTTGAGTTTTCTCACAATAGCCCTCTGTTAGTTTTGTTTTTTCTGTATAAGATAATATTCTCTTTGATTTCTGATGATTCTTACTCTTGTTATTGCTCTGTTCTCCGACATGCTCTGTGTATTCCCTGACTTAAGCAAATGTGTTCAAAAAGATATAAATAAATGAGATGATTTAAATACTAAACAATTGTGTGTATCTTTAATAAAGTAACACACAATGTATTCACATGATGAAACAAAGGCCTAATTTGAGGACACCGTGACTGAAATCATGGGAGGTGTCATCTTTATTTCATCCTAGAGATTCTTGCAGAAATCATGTTCAGGGAGAAGCTAAAGTAATTGAAATGTATTATCATGGTAGAATAAAGCAGTAGAAGACTGAAAGCGGGCGAAGAGAGTGCTGAAGCAATTGCTGATGAAAACTAAGCACAGTGGCAAGAAAGCAGCGGAGCTTTTATTACAACACATTCCTTTGCTACAGGCTTGAGTCAGCCTTTTGACATCTCAGAAATATCGCTATGCTAAGCCCTGCTCACACTGTGAGATTTCAGCCACGATTCTGTCATCTGAGGCACATTTGGGAAATCCTAAGCTAAAATTTGGGATCTTTGATCGTTGGTTTGACATGTTCACAGACAGCCGCTTGGTGCCTGTAGCGATCAGATTTTTCCTCCGATGAAGTTCTGGCAGTGTCAGAAGATTTCAGACTTTTTCCTGCAGTGTGATGAGCATCAATCCAAGAACCAATAGGAGCTCCGAATTTAAAACCCGATTCATGCAACAATTCAAATGACTGACATGCCGTGTGCAAAATTGCCTCTTAAGAACACTGGATAGTAAAAGTGTCATAGGTGGATGACGTCAGACTCCGGGGTTTTTTTCTTTGGTGTTTGGCGCATCTTTATTCTTGTTCAGTCTGACTTTATGACCGCTGCGATCTAACAGTGTGTCATGGGAGCCATGTTCTTGCAGTCTGACATGCTACAATTAATCAGGATTATTAAAAAATGCACAGTGTGAGCCGGCATTTATAAATATGCCATCTATCTCCAATGCAGAAAAGCTAGTTCATCCTTTTATGACCTCTATACTGGATTACTGTAATGCTTGCTCTGTTCGCTGATTGTAACGCATCAGCCATTAATACACTTCAGTTAGTGCAAAATGCAGCTGCCGCAGTTCTTACCAAGTCAAGAAAATATGATCAGATCACCCTAATTTTATCTTCTTTACGCTGGCTGCCTCTTAAATTCTGTATTTATTTGCTTGTTAAGTGCGACGTCACGCGAAGGGGCTTCCGGGCCCAAGCACCATATCAAACTGTAAGGGAAGGCTCATCAAATGGTAATAATAAACATTTACAAAGCGATGTATTACTTTCCAAATCATGATAGCAAATTATATATCTATGCCTAGTATCCAGAAAGTGATACATTTTTTTATAAACTGTTAAAATATTGGTGTCTGTAATGCAGTAAGTCCAGAGACTGATGTGTACACCATGATTTTATATAAAATTCACTTTAATGCATGATATAACTAAAAAGTAGTCATAAACTAATATAGCGGCTTGGACCCGGGAACAGCATTCCATACATCAATGATACATCACGACTTTTATAAAAGCAGATTATAAAATTTTGCTTGTTACCAATAAGGCTCTAAATAGTTTAGCTTTAGCTTCATTCGTGTAGCTTTAGTTTAGCTAGATAATCTAACCAACATTCTGTCTCGCTACAGTCCCACCTGCTCTTTAATATCTCAAAACACAGGGCTTCTGGTAGTACCCAGAAAAACAAAGTCCACTAAAGGAGGTTGAGCCTTCTCATATATGGCTCCTAAACTCTGGAATAGCCTTCCTGATAATGTCAGAGGCTCAGCCACACTTTGTCAGTTTAAAACTAGCTTAAAAATGTATGCTTTTAGTAAAGCATACACACAATACATTACATAACAGTAGGAAACAGTTAAATTCAACTCTTCAAACGCATTCTTTCACATCACATTAATTTATTTATGAACAGCAGTAACAGTAATTAATTTCTTTCTATTTCTACCTCGAGATGCCGACGATAATTATAATGAAAAGCGCTGTACAAGTAAACTTGAATTGAATTGAGTCGTGATCGTGTGAAGTTGCAGCACTCTCATATTAAATACATTTCAAGGATTTGTAATGATGCTGCTCTGTGCTGTCTAATAAAACACACAACATATTAAAGCCTGTGTCGCTAGTTATTTCTCTGAATTTGAACTTTCGTCCAAACATTTGTGAATGCTTGCAAGATAGCAAACTGTATACAGTTGAAATCATAATTATTAACCCCCCTTTGATTATTATTATAATTTTTTTTCTTTTTTAAATATTTCCCAATGGATGTTTAACAGAGCAAGGAAATTTTCACAGTGTGTCTGATAATATTTTTTCTTCTGGAGAAAGTCTTATTTGTTTTATTTCAGCTAGAATAAAAGCAGTTTTTAATTTTTTTAAATCCATTTTAAGGAGACATTGCTTGCTGCAGAGCCACTTGAGCTCCAGTGTGGGGGAAGTTGAGCTCCAACTCCTCCTCCTATAAGCTGTTTTAATGCGTACACCCACCCCACCCCTAAGCCCAATCCCCAGTGACATCACTTGCAGAAGAAGTGCAAGGAAGGAGAAACTGGAGCTCAAGCTCCCCCTTGCTGGAGCTCGGCTCTGCCAAAGTGGCTCTGCAGTGAGTACCACTTGATTTTAAGGTCAAAATTTTTAGCCCCTATAAGCTAGATTTTTTTTTCAATAGTCTACAGAACAAACCATAATTATACAAGCTGTGTAATGCTGTATAGAAGTGTGTTGAAAAATATCTAGTAAAATATTATTTACAGTCATCATGGCAAAGATCAAAGAAATCAGTTATTAGAGATGAGTTATTAAAACTATTATACTTAGAAATGTGTTGAAAAAATCTTCTTTGTTAAACTGAAATAGGGGATAAAAGTAAGGTGCTAATAATTCAGGGGGTTTAATAATTCTGACTTTAACTGTAACACTGTTCTAGTGGTCTACATGTTTTTCTTTCAAGTGATTAATGACAATTACTAGGTATTTTTAATACTGCATATTTAATGATCACAGTTGAATAAATTACACTGTAAAAACAATCATGCATACAGTCAAAACAATCGGTCATATTCGCATTCTTCCAAACTGAAAATGAACATTGTAGTCAATAAATAACGCAAGGAACAAAGACACTGTATATATCATCGTCTTCAGGCCAGTTTAACCAGCCTCTCGCTGGCCTCCCAGAGCTTTTTTGCGACTCCGGAATCTCTAGCAAAGGCTCTCAGAGGAGCGGGCCGACAGTCCGTGAAATATCCTCCATTACGTGGAACCACCTCGTCTGATACTGCACAATAGACCACGGTCTGCGCTCCAGCTTCACACGACACAAAAAACATAAACATCACCACCTGCGCCAGGATCTGGTATAGAACTGAGAAATGGCAGGTCCAACGGCTCTGAACATAACCTGCATGAGACAGAAGACACAAGATGAACAGACAGCAGTGGGCTGTACCATGAAGACAGTTTAGCTGGATAACCAGATACGTTTCAGTTCAGTTTCTAATGGCTACTTCCAGCAGGAGAACGCACCATTTCATAAAGCGCAAATCATCTCAAACTGGTTTCTTGAACATGGAAATGAGTTCACTGTAATCAAATGGCCTCCACAGTCACCAGATCTCAATCCAATAGAGCACTTTTGGGATGTGGTGGAACGGGAGATTCACATCAGGGATGTGCAGCTGACAAATTTGCAGCAACTGTGTGATGCTATCATGTCAATATGGACCAAAATCTCTGAGGAATATTTTCAGTACCTTGTTGAATTTATGCCAGGAAGGATTACGTTCTGAAGGCAAAAGGCGGTCCAACCCGGTACTAATAAAGTGGCCAGTGAGTGTATGCTTGATGGTTGGGCACAATGACTTCTTCTGCATAATATACTATAAAGTATAATGTCTAACAAGCTAAAATGAGAAGGTGTTTCATATCTCACCTGGATGAACGGCATACGCGGTCACTCCTTTGCCCTCCGTCATGCGAGCGAGCTCCTGGGTGAAGTAGATGTTGGCCAGTTTGCTGCGGCAGTAGGTGAAGAAGGGGAACAGGTTGTAGTTGAGATCTTGGAAGTTGAGCTTCTGGTATTTGTAGCTGGAGCAGGTCAGGTTGATCACTCTGCTCGGCGAACTCTCTTTCAGCCGAGGGAGGAGAAGGTTTGTCAGTAAGAAGTGGCCGAGGTGATTTACGCCAAAGCACATGGAGAAGTTGTCATCGGTCCAGTCGAGGACGCCGGGCATACCTGAAGGGAAATGACAACACTGAGCCGATCAAGATAACTGTGATTCTGAATTTCATTCATATTAAATATAAATGAGGGATTAGAGCACAACCACTGCAAAAGATGAAAACACTGATGCTGAAGAAAAGGAAATGGGGGTGTATATTTTTAACAGAATTATCAAATATTCATGAAAATATTCTAATTTAGACAACACAAATGTTTCAACTTTAAAAGTGCTAAGAAAGCAATATTTGGTGGCACAATCCTGATTTTCAATCACAGCACATGCAAGGATTTATTAAAAAATTCTGTTGCATTATTACATTCAAATAATTTTTATTTGATGATGTTTTAATATATCTATTATTATATAAATTAACAAAATTTGTCTTAAAAGGATAGTCCAGAGTGTATTTTAGGCTTGGTTGTGTTTATAAGATGCAAAGCAATGTGTGCTCATGCTTTACTTGTAGAAAATCACATTATTTTTTCATATATCTTACTTTGATTATATACTGCTACTCAGCTAACATGAAAACCACTGTCATATTTCCTAATTCCTCTGAAAGACTGCCCTCAAGAGGCTCTGATTGGTCAGCTAACATAATGTACTGTGATTCGCGGATTGGCTCCACGTCACTCCCCTACAAGCGCACGCTTTTGTGCTGTGTAGACAGTCCAATCAGAGTAGCTGTTAGCAGCGTTAGCTACCTGAATCAGACAGAAATGAAGAGCACACAGCTCACGCCTGCTCTCTAAAATAAAATCTGACAAGTGTCAGAATAAGCATGCGTAAGTAATTTTAAACGTTCACATATCTTTTGCAAATTTGTTATTTCCTAATGCACAGCAGCCGCATAGAGAAACACTGCACACGCTGCTGAATATTGTGATTGTTTACAGGGGTTTGACAGATAAATATGAATTTGTAGCTAAATTGTTAGCTGTGCCAAGCAGCATTTCCCGTTGTTTACATCCTTGTTTACGTCTTCGCTACAACATACTGTTAACGCTTGAAACTGTGCATGTAGCAGATACATTTTAACAAATAAAAATACAGATTGTGGCTTACAATCGATAGCTTCGTCTGTTGGAGAAGTGTCTAGCTGAATCCAGCACTGAACTAGGAGAGATTCTGGAAGTTCTCCTTTGTCAAAGGCTAGCTATATTTTTGTATAATTTTCTGAAACATAATTAAAATGATACTGTAAGCACTTCTCTCTTTGTGTCGTGTTCTTTGGAAGCCCAAATGCAGAAACAGAACAAGCTCTCTGGAAATGGCAGCGTTTGGATGCCATTTTAGCTTTCACTGCGTTAACATTACAGCACCTCTGGCCACGCCCCTTCACTACGCAGGGCGTTTTTTGTAGTCCCCAAATTTTGTTCACTGTAGGCTTTGCTAAGCTAACTCTGTAAAAGCCAATGTCTCTCTTTGCATTGAACTTTGAGCGTATTACATTCAGAGATGTTGTTTATGTTCACACAGCTACATTATACATCAACTAAAGTTTAAAATATGACATCGTAGTGGACCACCCCTTTAAAAACTATTCATATACACCCTATATTTCTTTAGTCACTATTTTTTTCTAAAAATAAATTTCCACATTCCCCCAGCACCCCTTTATGGACCCAGTTTGATATCTTTGGGTTTATATATATATATATATATATATATATATATATATATATATATATATATATATATATATATATATATATATATATATATATATATACATATATCATTAATTACTTGTCACCCTGATATTAATCATCACCTGCATTATTGATGAGAATATCCAGCCGCTTCTCCTTCTGTAAGAAGATTTTGCTGAACTCTCGTATAGACCTCATGTTGGCCAGATCGACCTCCATATGCAGCACATTCATATTGTGGCTCCTGGCCTTTATCTCTCGTACAGCCTTCCTCGCTTTCTCCTCATCCCTGCAGGCGATGATGACCCGGGCACCTCGCATAGCCAGCGCCACTGCCGTCTCCTTCCCAATCCCAGAGTTCCCACCTCAAAACATACAGATACCGTCAACATGAGACATTAAAGGGGGAAACAAATTAAATGTTGTGAAGAATGTTTGTAACTTGTAAGTTAAGATGTAAAAAGTAACATGATTGGTGGGTGACACGGTGGCTCAGTGGTTAGCACTGTCGCCTCACAACAAAAAGGTCACTGGTTCGAGTCCCAGCTGGACCCCTTGGCATTTCTGTCTGGAGTTTGCATGTTCTCCCTGTGTTTTCTCTGTGTGGGTTTCCCTTTAAGTCCAAAGACATGCGCTATAGGTGAATTAAACAAACTAAATTGGCTGCAGTGCATGTATGTGAATGTGAGAGTGTATGGGTGTTTCCCAGTACTGGGTTGCAGCTGGAAGGGCATCTGCTGTGTAAAACATATGCTGGATAAGTCAGCGGTTTATTCCGCTGTGGTAACCCCTGATGAATAAAGGGACTAAGCAAAAGGAAAATGAATGAAGTAACACAATCTGCATGGATTTCCATTATAGAGAAAAATGCTAATAAAGTCATTGAAGATCAAAAATTTTTCAACCTCAATATCTTTTTGCTTTCATCAGAAGAAACTTGTGTAGGTTTGGAACAAGTGGAGGGGCAGTAATTGATAATTTTTGTGTGAACTAACCCTTTAAAAAGGGGTTAAAAGAGCAAACAATGACCTTCGCTAAACATAATGGTTCTTCATTGGCATCAAATGAAGAGCCTTTAAGGTGACCCATACACTGTACTGAAGTGAACTGTACCACAAGGCATAACATAACTTTCCATTGGACAAAAGGTGTTTTTTTAATTATATAGTTCTTTTTTAATAATATTAAAACCTGTTCTTTGATGAACCTTTTTACAATAAGATTCTTTGGGGAACCAAAAATGCACTATGCTTCCTTAATGGCATCTTTACAAAATCCACATTATTATATTATTTAAGAGCGACAATAATCAATAATAACACCATTCATATTATTCAACCAATATAATATAGTTTTAGACAAAGTGTTGACTTTTAATTTGCAAAGAGAAACGTACAAGTACCTGTCAATAACATTGCTCACACATAATCAGAGATGTAAAACCAAAAGCACTCACTTACCTGTTATAAGAACCGTTTTTCCATCTAACCTCTTTAGATCAGTGCAATACCTTCTCCGTTTCATCCATTTCAGTATTAAAAAGCACACAAGTGCGGATATTATAGTGTATAACAGGTACATGATCTTGCAGCTAAACTAGCATGAAGTAAACTGTCCTCTTTAAAGAAAATGATTTCAATTAAAATATTGCTACTTTGTAGCCTACACCGTTAGGCCATTCGCAAGTGAAATTTAAAATTCAGCCTTTAGGTTTTGTTAATTTTTGAAAGAGATATTGTAGCATCAGAGCTTTTGTGTTTACAGTCTGATACTGTGTAGCCATTAGCCACATCCAATAGATTGTGTCATACAGTCGCGCCGGCAGGGAGCGCCGGCGTGCGCTCATTATGTATCTGACACCAGCTCGCGGTAGAAGGAGATTGACACAGTCTGTGGTTCACACATGGAGCTGTGTACAACAGTTTGAGTTGATAAATCGCAATTATGACCATTGTTAACTTTTCTTTGGAAGATGCTGATGCAGTTCTGAAGTCTGTTGTTTTAGAGGATCAGTTTTCATCTGGCGTCAAAGACACGCTAAGGAGTTTCTTGCAGAAGCTCACAGAAAATGGCAGGTACTGTGATATATAAAGTGATATATTTTGTAACATTTTGCTGGTAATATGTTATTTTGCATGCTGTTTTGGGGTTTGTTATATATTTGATAAATTAAATATGATTTGGGGTGATTGCTAGATGCTTCGAAGTTTTAATCTTATTCAAGTTGTAATTCTGTCAGAGTGTAAACAATGAGAATGAATTAAAGTTATACTTAATTTGTACATTTATTAGAACTTATAGAAGTGTATGATAATTATCTTTTTGTTTACATCTACTTTTTAATATCAATTTTATAACTTAGAGAGTAATAAATGACAGTCGTGTAACAGAATCTACATTATACCGAATAACAAAACTTTGTCTTATATTGCAGTTAATCCCAATCCCAATTATTTACAACATCTATTTATGTTTTCAAATATTTCAGCAGACTATTTATTAATGACTATTAGTTTTTGATATAAATTTAAAATATCATCTTGATGTAACTGAATGACTTCTAACAAACCACATATTTGGAGCAAAAGTTAATTAAATATTTAAGAAAGCCATGAGATTTTGTGTGTAACATATCTGGCACTTGAACATACCAAAAAATTATAATGACAAAATTATTTAAAAATATAATTAAACACAATAAATCATATGTCATTTTAATTTGTTACATGAAGGTCTGGTGTCATTTGGACAACTCAAGTAATCTAGAAAAAGTGTAAAAACTGTATTTAAGGAAAAACTACTGTATCACTGAAATGCTCTACACAGTGAAAGAGGAGAAATGGTGTTTTATTTGCAGGAGCACAGGCAAACGGAGCAGAGACCGCTCGCTCGAGGAGGCTTCACAGATCCTGCAGAAGATCCCAAAAGAAGCACTTCATTCCTTACAACCTCCTGCTCTTCATCGACTGGTTCAGCTTATTCTGGCCTTACAGTTAGAAGCAGTGAGCACTTCATCTGCCTGCCGCAAATTAGACCAAGTACTTTCACCTTTACTTTAACATGACAGATTTCCTTTGTTGCCATTATCGATTGTTGATTGGTTTCCCTTAAAACATCACCGTCTTAACTCTGTTTCACAGATGCTTCAGCTCTTGGCTGAAATAAACCACTCCATTGTCATTGAGGAAGTTAAACAGTGTCTGCTGAACATTTTGCACCAAAAACAGGTTCGTAATAATAACAGCAATACTATTAATAGAGTTTTTAGGTGTAATTGAAAACCCTTTATTTTTCTTTTGCAGATGTTTTCATTAAAAGATCTTCAGATAAGTGAGTGTGCATCAGTTCACTTATATTACACAGAGCTCTTTATTTAATATAATATTTTATATTTGTCATGTTATAATAGTTGTGATGTGTGTCCTGTGTCAGGCTGTATGTTCTTGGAGGACAGCACAATGGGACGAGAAGTTCTGAAGTCTGAATGCACCACCCTGCTTGGTAAAATTGCTGAGCTGATTCCTGTTGTTATGTCAGATGAAGCAGCCAGAAATGGACCCTTGTGCTACCATATGGTTAAGGTAGAAGTCTTGATCTCATACATAGGGCTGCATGATACTGGGGAAATATGTGATATTGTCATTGAATATTGCGATATTGATATTTCTCATGATATAACATTTCCCTAGGAAAATGCCATTTTTATTAGCTATGTTTTTAAGTAATGTATTTATGTAATGATATTAAAATAAACAGCTAAAATATATTCTTCAAATTTAATGAATTATAATTTAGACTGAAAAACTGTCTCAAGGTGCAAACATTTAGTCTTTAAAACACTATGAATGAGTGAAAACCTCAGCAGATATTCTGACTCTGGCTGTTTTTTTTTCCTCTCTTGTGACTTGTCTCAAACTCGTGCCTTAAGTATTTATTTTCAGCTCTGATTTCACCTTTAAGATGCTTCAGCCAATAGGAAAACAGCAATTAAAGGGGAGGCGGGGATAAAGATAGTAAAGCCCCATATTATTGGTCAAATCTAGATAAACAACCAATGCATATTATGAATGTAATTGATCACATTTGTCAGCAATGCGTATATTGCACATACCATTATCACGATAATTATACTTTTATGATATACTGTGCAGCCCTAATTGTAACATCTACTTTTCAATAAACATTTACTTTATACATTTACATTTATTCGTTTAGCAGGCACTTTTATCCAAAGTAATTTACAAATGAGGATAAAAGAACAGCTTCAAATCACCAGAGAGAAACAATATACCATGTCAAGTCTAAGTTAGTTTAGCAGTTATTTTGGGGAAGGGTTTTGTAACAGTGTTTGTAGGGAATTGTGGGATTAAAGAAAATCTCAAAATACAATGTACTAATACAACACAATGAGTCAAACAATGTTTCATCATCATTTTAGGGTAACATCATTTTTGCATTAGTATATTTTGAATTGATACTGTTCTTAAAGGGATAGTCTGCCCAAAACTGAATCCTTCACTTCTGTCTTCTGTTGAACTCGAATAAAGATATTTTGAAGCTGGAAACCAGTATTTATAGACTTCCATAGTATTTGATTCTCCTACTATGAAAGTCAGTGTTTTTTCAGCTTGTTTCAAAATATCTTTATTTGTGTTCAACAGAATAAAGAAGCTGATAAAGTTTTGGAACCACTTGAGGGTCTGAAAATAGTTGAATAAAATTTAATTTGGGTAAACTACCCCTTTAAAATACATAAAAGATTAAGTGGGGAAGTTTCTGGTGCATGTAAGGAGCGAATAGTGTGTTTTAGTGTGTGATAAGCCACTCACCTGTGTGAAGCACACTCAGAATTGCACAATGTTTTCCCCAAAAAATTAATTGTTTATATAAGAAAGTGTCTGGTGCAAATAAATGGGCAGTAAACAGTAGTTGACAAAATTCTGGAGGCAAATGGCATCTTTTATGGTGTTTTCAGGTTTGTTTGCAAGTGTTCCAGCTGCTGCCAGGACAAGTGGCCCTGTTGGTCTACAGTAAAGACAGTGTAAATATGACTATGAAGGGTATTCTGGACTTCCTGATGAGGATTGTCTTGGGAGAGGTTGGTGCTTTTGGTCAGAGCTATATATTGTTTGTAAAGCTTAAACTAAAATGATTGCATTTATCAATTTTTGTTTCTCATGTTTGTCAGGTTTCCAGCAGAGATACACGGCTGTTGGCAGGCACTGCTGTTGCAATGCTGCTCACCACTGCGACAGACAGTCAGTGTGCTGGATCAGCTGCCTGGAGTCTGCTGCAAATCACTAAAACAGGTCAGCTACAGTTTTTAAAGCCTCTAAATGTGATTTATAACTAAATGCCAAGTCTAAAATTCTGACTCTTGTTTCCTAAATGTAGTATGTCAACAGTAATTGATCATGTATTTTACAATTTATAATTTACAAAATTTTTTATATATTTTTATACATTTTTACATACATAGAAAGTTTATTAAAAGCCTACAATATCTAAGTAATAGTGCTGGTCAAAGATTAATCATGATTAATCATATTCAAAATAAAAGTTTGTTTTGACAATATATATGTGTGTACTGTGTATATTTATTACGCGCACACACACACACACACACACACACACACATACAGTTGAAGTCAGAATTATTAGCCTCCCTTTGAATTTTTATTATTTTTTAAATATTTCCCAAATTATGTTTAACAGAGTAAGGAAACTGTATGTCTGATAATATTTTTTCTTCTGGGGAAAGTCTTATTTGTTTTATTTCAGCTAGAATAAAAGCAGTTTTTCTTTTTTTTTTCTTTTTTTTTTAATAATTATTTTTCAGGGTTTTTACCTTTATTGGATAGGTAAGTAGAGAGAACTGACAGGAAAGCATAGGGAGCAGAGAGAGGGGAAGGATTGGCATAAGACCATGAGGCGGAATCAAACTCGGGTTGCCGTGAGCACCGGAGTGCATGTGTCGACGCACTAACCATTACACCACTGGCGCAGACAGTTTTTCATTTTTTTTATAAACATTTTAAGGTCAATATTATTAGCCTCTTTAAGCTAAAGAGGCTATTAATAATACACACGCATGCATTTATTTGAGAAATTGTTTATTTATATTTAGATATAAAGTATATATGTATATAATACAAATTACAGTATATATACATTTAAATATCTATGCAACAACATTTTTGTATAGTTTTACTTTTATGTATTTGTGTTTGTATTTATATATTGATATATATAGTAAATAAATATAATACACACACATATATTACTTCAAAACAAACTTTTAATTTAGTTGCAATTAATTGCATTTAATCTTTGCCCAGCACTACTAAATACCTATAATCACCTATAATATTTAGACTTTTGTGACCAACGAAATGTCAGATAACATTCCATCATCATTTAAAGTAACATAAATCTATTATGAATTGTTATTGTTGGCATAGTTCACATAAAACTGAATCCTTGACTTCAATTTCTTCTGTTGAACACAAAGGAAGATATTTTGAAGAAAGCTGAAAACGGGTAACCTTTGACTTCTATTGTATTTTTCCCCTACTATTGGTGTCAATGGTTACAGGTTTTCAGCTTTCTTCAAAATATCTTCTTTTGTGTTCAACAGAAAAAAAGAAACTCCTAAAGGTTTGGAACCATTTGAGGCTCATTAAATAGTGTGTAATTTTTTTTTTGTGTGTGTGTGAACTATATCTTAAAATGCATTCAAGAATAAGTGATCCTATTAAATGTTATTACATTTTAAAGGTTTTAATTTACTGCTGCTATAAAAATATGAACAAATTTGTACTCGGAAGTAAGCAAAAAAAGTGTTTTGTTTGTATGTTTTTTTTAAGTAAATTAGCTAGAATATATAATGTAATAACTGTATATCCTAGGAATGTGAGGGTTTAACATTTTCATAAAACACCATCATTTCCAAATCTTTTATTACAGTTTATCACTGTGTTTTAATAAATGACAAAAAAACTTGACTGTTGTTCCCTTGATAACAAGTTAAATGTTTTTCATTGTCATTCCTTCAATATATTATGTTATTAAATATTGGTGGTTGTCTAGAATATATATGAAGATTAAGTTGGCTAAGTAAATCCATTAAGATTCTATTGTTACCTGCCTGATGTTCATAATATGTGAAATGTGTGCTCCACAGAGCCGTGGCTGCTGACAGTAGGTGAACTGCAGGTAAACTGCAGCTCCAGATGTCAGGACGGGGTGGACAGATTGGCTGTGTGCAGGGGCTTGTTAACATGCTGCAAAAATGACGTTCTTGTCAGTCGCCACAGCAACCAGAAGGTACAAAACACATCTACTTCTGTCTCTAAGATTGATCCCAAGTGCAACATGTAATTACTTCCTCTTTCTTCTGTTTTATCAGACTTGCTTTCTGCTCCATGGGTTGCTCCCCTTTATCTCCGCCCTTTGTGAAGTAAAGCTGGACTGTCATTACTATGTTTTTCAAGGTCTCTATGTTCCTGCGTCATTCTGTAGATTGTTGGGTCTGTGCTTGACTGTGGTGAAGGTAGTTATTGGTTGTATTCCTGTTTGTTTTCTAGTGTTTACGATTTGGCTGAAGAGGCTGAAAGAGTGTCTCAGTGAGGTTTGGGAAGTTATCGGAGCTCCTTTAGATTTAGACCTCCAACACCATCTAATGCAAATCATTTGGAGGAATTCAGAGAGCCCGGTAAGCATTTTGTGTGGTGAGAAATGTATTTATTTTATTTTTTTTAAGGTATTTAGATTTTTAAACCTTTTTTTTTATTAGAGCCATATGTGGTAACACTTTAGAATAGTTGTCCATTCTGGCACCTATTTTACCCTTTTTCAAGATTAAAGATACAGTATGTCTTTTGTGTCTCCAGAATGTGTCTATAATTTTCAAAACACCCATCAGATTATTTATTATAGCTTTTAGAACATTAGAGTTCTCAGCTCTGTACGATAAACAGCACAGTGACAGACATGAAGGAAGCAGATCTCCCGTAACGTTACTGAGAAATACTACAGTAAGAACTTTCCCAATGATCTTTTGATGTATTTGTTGTGGAGTTGCAACAATGAGTCACACACAATGTCGTTACAAAGCAACCACACACACACATACACAGCACGTTTAACTTTGCACGCAAATGTGACAGGATACACATAAAAGATGGATATCTGTTATGTTAATGTAAAAAATAAACCTGATTTAACATCTACAAACCGGGATTGAAGCATCGGCTTTTATAATTGTACTGACATGCAGCTGTGGTGATAAAGACAGTCAAATCGCTGTAATTCATTGCAAATATGCGCTGTTTTAAAAACGTTTTAAACTTGTAAAACTCATTCTTGGTCACATTTGATGATGATTGATGATCACAGAGAGCTGAACAGATCTTTTAATCCCAGTAGCTTTGCGCACGTCCTGTCTTGTTGATATGATTGTATGCGTTACTATGAAGATATGTTAATACGTATCTGTCAATCAATTCGTTGGGCGGAGAAACCACAATCCTACGTCACGTTGCGGTGGGCCTCAAACTAGGAGGGATTTGGATCCTATTTTAACATCAGGAAATTTCAGAGGATTATTGTCTTCATATCACCCCAATATAACTGTCAACACTCTATACCTACACCGTTCTGTCCAAACAGCTTACAAAAGATGATTTTCATCATAAGTGATTTAATGTTAATGTATTTAGTAACATTAACTAAGTATTAATAATCTTGTAAAGTATTTATTAATCATAGTTCAACATTAACGGATTTTTAAAATCCAAAGTTATGCTTGTTAACAGTAGTTGATGCACTTATGCAATTAATGCAATGCTAACATGAATTAAAATCAACTTAAATAACATTAACTAAAATTAGCAAACATGAATGGATACCATTATAAATGTATTATTAATTGTTTGTTCATGTTAGTAAATATATTAACTAATGGACCATTATTTTTAAGTCTTAACCATATGTTAAAAAACTAAGAACACCCTAGCATATTTGCAAAAGTAGAAATCATTCAGATTTTCTTCAGATGATGTAAAGGCCTATGATAAATCAGCCATAATAGAAATGCGTCCATTCAGCTGGTGTTTTCTTTGTTCTTTTGATTGTAGTTGGATGGTGTTGCAGAGGTGGCACGTAGTGCTTTCTGTCTCTTTATGGAGATCTATGACAAGGATTGTCTGCACTTTGGGACAGAGAAATCACTTTATGTGGAGTTACTGAAGAGGATTTCAGAGTTGCCTTGGGAGTCAAAAGCCAAGTATTTACCACTCACTGCAGTTTTACCATACACCGGAACAAACAAGGTAAAAACCTGAGAAGAACTTCACATCCTGTCCTGTTTTTATATTAAGCATGTTGAATCATTTTATATGTGTTATGTATTCTTTTTTAATATTGTATAATGCCCAAAATGTCAATATTACCACAGAAACCAGTGTTAAACATATACATTTGGAGTGCTCTATGTTTAATGTTATCAGATAACGATTTTTATCTGGAGAGACTTTAGAGGAAATATTTTTAAATGTGAAAAGTTAACCTTAAAAACAGTTTTAGATTTTTATCTTATGTATTATTTTTTGCTGTTGATGTCTTTTTATTGTTACCACTTTTTTATTATTATTATAGAAAAGGGATTTTTCTAAAATGTTGTATATTTGATGTGTTTTTGCCATGAAATACCATAATAATAAATTCAAAACTCTCTATATACACTCACTGGCCACTTTATTAGCTACATCATACCAGTACCGGGTTGGACCCTCTTTGTCTTCAGAACTGCCTTAGTTCATCATGGCATATATTTTAGAAGGTACTGAAAATATTTCTCAGAGACCAACCCCTCTGACACCAACCACTGTGCCACATTCAAAGTCACGTGAATCATTTAATTTCTTCCCCATTCTGATGCTCGGTTCGAGCTGCAGCAGATCGTCTTGATCATGCCTAAATGCATTTAGTTGCTGCCATGTGATTGGCTGATTAGAAATTTGTGTTAAAGAGCAGGTGGACAGTAATAAAGTGGCCTATGAGTGTATATTATTATTATACTAAATAACATTAATATGGCAGCACAGTGGCTCAGTGGTTAGCACTGTTACCTCACACCAACAAGGTTGCTGTGCATTAGTAGTTCATATAATAAAATACAAATTATATATATATATATATATATATATATATATATATATATATATATATATATATATATATATATATATATAAATAATTTTTATTTATTTTTTTTTTCCCAAAAGGTTTTGCAACTGTATCCAGCCCTTCCCTCTCACCTCCTTAAATGCCTCTCCACCAATCACCTCTCTCCATGTGCCTCAGAAGTCTACAAGTCCCTTCTCCAGGAACAGAAACGTGAATTTATTACAAGTGCATCCAAAGAAGCCCCGCCCACCGACCAATACTTAGCTAATCAATGGGCTCACCAATGGCAACCAGTCATCCTGGAGGCTTTGACTTCAGAAATAACACTACTTCAAAACAATGCCTCTAGTCATCTCCTGCCAACAACTCTACGCACATTTCCTGGTGCCTTCAACACTCTTTTGTCAGCTCTGAACCCCTCGGCTCCTGGTCACCTTCATGCATGGGCCTGTGTCATGAGTGCACAGCGGGCCACAAGTGGACGTTCACTCTGGGGTGCAGAAAGTTCCCTTTCTCTCCAGACTCTACATCTCGCCCTGTGCTCTCTGGATGACAGTGTCCGACTAGCAGCTTTCAACCTCCTCTGCTGCAGTCCAAAGACTAAAGAAGCCCCATCACAGCTGGAGTATTCAGCTCTCAGAGACTTCATCCCGCTCAATCTTAACTGCGAATCATCTCCGTTTCGCCAGCACCTGCAGGCGGCACTTAGGAAATTCCTGGTCAGAATAAGAGACAGTTGCATGGCAAATATCAAGGGGCGTAATAGTAAAAAAGGGCTGACAGAGGAAGAGGAGGCAGAGCTTAAGCAAGGAGTCGGTGAGGGATTTCTGATTGATTATAAAATGATTTTGCACTTTTTTAAATTATTATTTTTTAGTTATTTATAAAGATGCACAAAGAAATAACATTTACTCCGCATAAAAAATACATAGTCTTACATAATGTATATATTTTAATCAAGTTCCCATTTATTATAGAAAATTAATTAAACCGTTTTATTACATATCTATAATCATTAAAATAAGAGGGTTATCACCTAACATCTTTAGGAATGCAAAAATAATACATTTAAATTCAAATGAGGTGTTGAAACAAATTATTACAAACTACAAAATTTTAACTAAGTTGTATATATATTTTTTATGGCTCTCTTTTTATGGTTCTTTTTTTTTTCTCCCTATTCATTAATTTTATTGAATATTTTTCCCTACTATATTCATTGGGGTGTACTCATTTTTGCACCGTGATTTTAAGTTTTTGAGCTCTATTTTAACGATCTAGGCACAAAGTCTAAAGCGCATGGCGCAAACGCATTAAGGGCATGTCTGAATCTACTTTTGCTATTTTAAGGATGAAAAATATGCTCTGCGCCCTAGTGCATGGTCTAACAGGGTTGTGCTTATTCTCATAATGAGTTATGGATTTGTTTTTAACTATAACGTTAATTAAACCAATCAGTCTCATCTCCCATACGCTTTAAGAGTCAGTCGCGTCACACCATGGTGCATTTGCTATTTAGATGGCGGACTTTATAAGTGGAAAACTGAACACTTCACTAGCGAGAAAACAGCACAAGGATAATAAACGGGCCTCCTTCATTTTTTACTTTCTCCTTTTACTCCTTTTCTTTTCTCCTTTACTTTTGTGTTGTAAGGAAACTCACTTCTTTGAAGACATCTATTAATCTACATATTTAATTTTGTTTAAGCGCAAAGATTTGTTTCAAAACTATTTCTAAATACAGTTCTAATTTCCAACAGACAAATTCATGAACAATAATAATGAAGTGTGAGTTATATTCAAACACACGTCTCCTATTCTTGGGCCCCATGGTGAGGCATTTGTCTCCAAATCCCGACAGGTGGACAAATCTAAACTTGATTTAATTAAAGCAAATATAAAGATGCATATAATAAATAATAATATTACTAATAATAATAACATTATACAAATGCAAATTGTCATGAATAAATTGAAAAAAGCCCCCTGAGATGAAGAAGGCATGGAGGCAGAGGTTTTTATATTTATGTAGAAAAAAAATGTGTAACATTTTAATACTTTCATTTTTTTTCATATGTAAAGATATTTGTGTATTGCTGTACATCCTGTGTGTATTAAGCCAGTGTTTCCCAACCCTGTTCCTGGAGGCACACCAACAGTTCATGTTTTGGATGTCTCCCTCATCTGACCCATTAACTTCAGGTTTTGGAGTCTTTTCTAATGCAGAATTTCACAAACCTGTTCCTGAATGCATGCCAACGGTCCACATTTTCATCCTCTCCCTAATCAAACACACCTGAATCAACTCATCAGAACATTAGAAGAGACTCCAACACCTGAAGTTAATGGGTCAGATGAGGGAGACATCCAAAACATGAACTGTTGGTGTGCCTCCAGGAACAGGGTTGGGAAACACTGTATTAAGCAATGTGTAAGCGTTTGAACCCGGACAGGCACATAACTAATGCTCTGCGCTGGACTTTAGACCAGCTTTCAGTTGGGCAATGGCACATTCTATTTTAGTTCCTCAAAATAGCAGTGCGTCAACAATGTGCCTTAACACACCTTGTTTTTAGACCAGAACACCCATGAGTTCCCAAAGTGATTCAAATGTATTTGCTATTTAAACGACATGGCTCAAAAAGTGAAAGTTACAGTTGCCCTGGTCTGAAAATAGCAACAAATTGCGCCAAACACGTCTTGCGCCTTTTTGCACCGGGTGTATGATAGGGCCCATGGTATTTGATTGCTTACGATTTTGGTACTGACAAATATAATCAAATCCAATTAACCAGATTTGGACAAATGACTTATTGTATTAAAAAAATACAATATTGTATCTTTACTTAAAGAAATTAGCATAATATTAGCAATTAACTACGAGTGGTTACTGAAATTTGAGAAGTTTTCAGCTGATCTCAAAATTCAGCTTTTTTGTAAGAAGCACATTTAATTTGTTTTGCTATAAAACTTTTGACAAATTGTAAAAGATGTGCAGTTGTAGTGGACATTTAATTAGTACTACAGAAGAATCATATTTTTCTTTGGTGAGGTCATGTAAATATTGTTGTGATGCTTTCCCTCAGAGTTTGTTAAGTGGCTCTTCCAGCTTTCCTTGGTTTATTTGAGTCCTGACAGCAGTTACCAGAGGAAGAAGACTGTTCTGCTCCTGCTGTGTGCAGTGCTGGAAACATGCACAGACACCTGGAGTCCTGATAGAAAGAAGGGCCAACCACCTGGTAATGAAACGACTCTGACTATAACAAAAATGTACTGTCATGCATCATTTAGGCAGAAGCATAATATCCCTTGAAGTACCATTGAATGCATATTGTGTTTTTTTTCCCCATTTTATTGATTTATAATTTTTTATTATTTTTTTTAAATGTTAATGATAAATGATAGAGATTGATGTTTTTTTTCAGCCAATATATCTACTCTTATAAACTGGGCTAAAGACAGAGGAAAGTGGGATTTCTTCTCAAAGTCAACGCTGTTAGTCCTGATTGGCTGTTTGGAGGATTCAACCAATGAGGTACAGCTAGATGATTATAAACTATCATTCAAATGTTTCACTTTTCTTAAAGAAATGTGTACTTGTTTTAAACAAGGGTGAATTAAACTCATCAAAAGACACAGTCAAAGCCATTTATAAATGATCAAGCGTTAATATATATTTTAGCAATTAAATTCATTTTATTTTCTATTGTACTTTTTACAATGTATATTGTGCTAAAGCAGCTTAACATAGATGAAGAAAAGCAATCTGAAAACAGTATTTCTAATTGTAAAAGCATTCCAGCATTTCAGACAGAGAGGAGAGTAGTGGTAGAATGCTGTTGTAGTTCCAGGTAAATTAAAACTTAGTTTATTTTAATTTAAATGTCATTGATTCAGTTCAGTTAAATGCATAGTAGCTCCACAGAAGTTCCACCAAAAACAAATGTTCTATTTCACATATTAAAAACTTAATTAAACCAGATCAGACTGGATTTATCAATGAAAGACATGCAATAAATAATATAAGAAAAACCTTAAATTTACAGCAGATTGAAAAAGATAGCAAAACACCCTCAATGCTTCTCAGCTTAGATGCTGAAAAGGCATTTGATAGGGTGGACTGGGTGTTCTTGGAACAGACTTTAAATTACATGGGATTTAATGACACTTTTATTAAATGGGTAATGGTTTTTATTAGAATCCTATATCAAGAGTTTGAGTTAATGGTCATTGTTCAGCATTTTTTAATCTAGGTAGGGGAACTCGTCAGAGAGATGTAATGTCCCCAGTATTATTTGCACTTAGTATTGAACTACTAGCGGAACTAATAAGGAGTAATAGTAGAATACAGGGGATAAAAGACAAAGGAGGAAAGTGTCACAAAATATCGTTATACACAGATGACGTGTTATTATTCATTGAAAACCCTCTTACTTCTATTCCAGCCCTATAAGAATGCCTGAAAGATTATGGATTGGTCTCTGGATACAATGTTAATACAGATAAGTCCGAAGCAATGATGATATTAGGACACTGACCATCACAACTAGACAAAGATATATCTTTTCGATAGTCTAGTAAGTGTTTTGGAGACCTTGGGGTCATCCTTCCGCCTATAGCATCATGTTTATACACAACAAATTACACATGGCTGTTTGATATTATAAAAAAAGACCTAGTTAGATGGGAAATACTACCTCTCTCTATGTTTGTACTATAGAAACAGCGAAAATGAACATACTGCCAAGACTCCTCTTTCTATTTCAATCCCTTCCTGTTTGGATCCCGGTCTCAGCATTTAATAAATTAGAAAAATTGATTACAAAATTCATTTGGCAAAATAAAAGACCAAGAATAAGACCTAAAATACTAATGTCAAATAAAGATAAGGGGGGGCTGAACCTTCCCAATTTTAGGTACTATTATTGGGCTGTTCAGTTGAGGGCTATCACAGCTTGGCTTGGTGTTGTTAAGGAAGCAGGCTGGGTTAGTATTGAACAGAATTCACTTCCTGGAGTGTCTCTGAAAGTCCTGCCATTCTTGGATTTGCTGGCACAAAAGCAAGTGAAAAAAACAAATATATGAATTAAACACACAAAAAAATTGGTTGACCGTATTCCTTGTATAATAGATAGTGTCTTCAGCAGATGGGAAAAGGATGGATTAAAGATAATTAATCAACTTTTTGATGGGGAGACCTTATTATCCTTTTCTCAATTGTCTAACAGATTTACATTGAAATCGAATGATTTCTCTAGATATTTACAACTGCAACACTATATCACAAATCATAAACAATGGTATATAATGAAAAGATCTCCAACAAACATAGAAAAATATTTTATAGATATTATTGAACATGGTCTGCCTACTGAACATAATGTAGCCCATTTATATAGAAAATTAATGCAGGATGAATCTGATGACTCTTATTATATCAAAAGAAATTGTGAATTAGAGTTAAACACTATAATAGAGGATGAAATGTAGGAACAAATACGCACAAGTTGTCATAAGGGTATAAGCAGTAAAATATGGAAGGAGTGTGACTGGAAGATGAAGTTGAGGTTCTTCAGAGTTCCACTAGTGGTCGCCAAATTCAATAGTTCTATACAATTATCACAATGCTGGAGAGATTGTGGAGAAGTGTGGGACTATGTCCACATATTTTGGGAACGTTCCAAAATACAAGTGTATTGACAGGAGGTTAAAAGGGAGTTTAGTAAAGTTTTAGGATACGACATACCAATGCACCCAGTATTTTTTATTATTTTTTTGCTTGATGGCTTCCCCTCTGATCAACCCCTGATCAAATAAAGGGAATTGAATTGAATCAGTTGAGTAAATCTTACCTATTTGCACTACATATATTATTAATAACAGCTAGGAATATAATTACAGTCAACTGGATGAAGACCCTCCGACCTACTTTGACAGAATGGACACAGAGGCTGAAACAGATAGAAATATTTGAGAAAATGATTGCAGATTTGCAGTTGAAATCAGACCTTTTTCAACAGACCTGGGCATTAATCGAAACATACTTACTTGATCTTTGAAAGGCTGTCAGGGGCTTTGTCTTTGTCATAGTTATTGCCTTTATAGTGGAGTTTATTTATTTATTTATCTACCCCCCCCCCCCCCCTTTTTTTTTTTTAATCTGTTACTATTATTTATCTATTATTACAATTTCTATCAATTATTATTTTCTGTCTATTTGTTTCTTTTTTGTGTGATTTGTAAACATTCTAATTAAATGTTATTTGTATACTGTTTATAAAAACTTTAATAAAAACACAGTTAAAAAAACAAATGTTCTGTTTCTTAAATAAATTGTAAAATAGCACTGTTTCTACAAAAATATGAAACATCAGTATTATAAATATTATAAAAAAAACAATTAATATAAATAATACAAACAGTTTTACCACAAATATTAACAAAAGACCATTAAAGCAGCAAGTCAGCATATTAGAATGATTTTTGATGGATCATGTGACTCTAAAGACTCCAACAATGGTGGTTTTAAAAATGCAGCTTTAACATCAAGAATAATTTGCTTTTTTTCTCAAATATATTGACATAAAAACAAAAATGTAAAATTGTAAATTTCTTTCACAACATTACTATTTTTATCATCAAACAAATGAAAAGCAAAATAATCTTTCTTCACAAACAGAATCCAAACTTTTGAACAGTTGAAACCATTGCCCTGGAGTAATTACACTGAAAGGATTTCTTGTATTTGAATATACTTGTATAGTAAGAATAAAGTATCAATTCTATTATGATGAAGTTGTCTGATTTATGATTTCTGTGCTGTAGATTCGTGAGTTGTCTGCAGAGCTGCTTTTCCGATTTTTCCCCTCATCTCTCCCCGATGATGTCACATGTGTGGTGTTCAGCCGAGCAGATCAGCTTCTGCAGAGCCCACGGGTGCAGGAGGCTCAGATGGGGGCACTGATGGTCAAACTACTGCTGCAGAAGTGAGCTACAATTCACGTTTGTTTGTTTTTTTCTTTTAATCATGTCTTTTAAAAGCATTTTATTCTCATCAAGACTGCATCCATTTGATCAAAAATACAGTAAGAACGGTGATATTGTTAAATAAAATTACTGTATTTGATTTAAAACTAATTTGAATATCTTTTTTAAATGCAGTACATTTATGTTAGTTTTGACTTTGACTTTGTTTAATTTTGCATTATAGGGCAGATGGAGTATTTAACCAGGGGGAGAAGCAGTCAGTGAAGCTGATTACATTTCTTCTGTCCAAATTGGAGCAGCATTATCTCACTGCCAGGAGTGACATGTTGCTTGCGGCTCGCACAACACCTGTACATGGTAAGAGCAAACAAAACCAGCATAGAGAAGCTGGATTAGCTGGCTAGCCAGTGAAGTTTTAGTTTAGTTTGCACCAATCTTGGGTTTTAGGTAACATGAGCTCCACTTTAATTATTCTTTATTGCCATGGTACTATGGAGCAGCTGAACTACCTTCATGGTAGTCTTGCGTAGCGAGACCTCAGACCGGCGGCTGAAGTTCTGGGAGCTTTGGCTGTTTTGAATGGTCAAGGCCCAACCACTATGTTGAATGACTGACAGATTAACCAACCAATCATGTTTCATTTTGTGCCACGCCATGTTTGTGGGCATAGAATTATTTTTAGAATATCGGTCCACTTCACATCATTCATTCACAAACGTCTTTAAAGGTTTGATGCATCAGTATTCTAAATGTTCTCTCAGCAAAACATACAGGAAATTGGCAGGACATGTATACAGACTTATTCTGAGATTCGTTCATTATTTTGGTGATGCTTTTCTACAGACTAGGCAGACTGAGATGACAGATGACTGAGTGAACGTTTTTGTTTTATGAAAGCAAGGTTTTGTTGTATTTGTGAGTATCCAGAAAAAACAAATACTGTTTTGAACGATGTCTTTCTCTTATCTTTATGACCAAAATGACAGAATATCTGAAGGTTTTCACCAGTGCTGGGGAAATTTACTTTTGAAATTAATGCATTGCAATATTAAGCTACTCCCCAAAAAAGTAACTAGTTGCGCTACTAAGTTACTTTTTATGGAAAGTGATGCGTTACGTTACTTTTAAGTTACTTTTGGAGTTGCCTTTTCATACCTGACTGAGGCTTGATCTCATTCAGAACTTGCAGGGTGTTTTAAATCTAATTTAATGTGAATAATGTTACCTCCTGAAGTTCTCATGCATGCTATACATACCATAAATACAGATTAACGAAAGTTGAAAGCAATGTGTTTGCTATTTTTGTTTTTTTGTCTTATTAGTTGAGTAAAATCACTGTCCATTGAGACAATCAACTTTTCTTCCATGTGTTCAAAATAATGAGAATACTTCCGTCACAGAAATGTAAGGCTCTGCCATCTTGTTTCTGTCTGTTCCTGCAGGGAGGTCATTCTCTCATTGAGTGTGATTCAACATGATTACACTATATTTAATTCAGCAAATAATATATAAAAAAAATAAAATAATTAATTAATCTAAAAAGTAATTTGAGTTATATTTTTAAAAAAGTAACTCCGATATTAATACTTAATTTTTAAATAATGTGTTACTTTACTCGTTTCTCAGAAAAGTTATATTATTACATAACTCGTGTTACTTGTAATGCATTACCCCAACACTGGTTTTCACTGCCAATAAAAAACGAGAATAAAAGCATACCTGCGTGTTTGTGGACATCATGAATTGAAGCATTTATGCAGTGAATATTGCATACTTTTAATAATCTAGCTTTTAAGTCAAATTGATAAATGCTCATCGTCATAAAGAGATCCTCACAATAACAGACAGTGTGCAGGCAGTAAATCGCTCATTCATTAATATCTCTCAAAGTTATACATTTATTAATGAGCTCTTTTATCAATATAAACATCACAGCTTTTTTATCATCTCAGACTTGTTTACAGCAGAATGATTAAGATTGCTGCACATTCGAATTGCAGAAATCCAGTATATATAAACAAATCAGAAGATGACTGGAAGACCTGCTAATGCGTTTTCGGAAAAGTGTGCCAAATGCATCAGACATTTAGCCAAAGGTCTGTGGGTGGTGCTTGCCATGATGTCTGAGGCTGAGACTACTTTCATGGTACCTAAATCCCAGAATTGGTGCAACTAAACTAAAACATAACTGGCTAGCCAGCTAATCAGGCTTCATGTAAATAAAATCTGATCACCTCTAAGCAAAAGTTTCACACCTAATACTTCTATAAATGTATGCTGGAATAAGACTAATCCATAAATCGAGTGTATTTAATGTCTTCAGGCATTGTAAGTGCTCTGCAGAGGGGTCTGTTGGAGGTGCCAGGGGTCTTACTGGAGTCAATAACCCACAGTGTTGCAGGAGAGCTTGTGTTTTTATTAGAAAAGCTCACTCTGCTTCTGCTAGGTGTGCTTTATGGCAACCAGGACACTGAGGAGAAAGGTACACTAAAACCGAGATCCATTTAGTGATTAAAAATAGGCCTAAAGAGATTTAATAATAAAAGGCATGTTTCTTTTTGTCACAGATGTTCCTCCTTCGTTCTGTGACATGGGGAATGCGATCAGCTCTCTGATTGGTCAGGGTGGAGTCGAGGTGGGGCTTGATTGGGATGGTGAGGAGAATGTGCTGCTGTCTGAGGAACACAGTCTGGTTCTGACCTGCTGCTGGGTCTCCTTGAAGGTAAAGCTCATAAACCATTTATATCAGGTGTGTCAAACTCATTTTAGGTTTAAGTGGTCAATCAGAGAAAATATCCCCTTGTGTGTGCTGAATTATGTTTGATTAAATCATACTTTGCTCAGTTATATTGATTTGCACTATAGCAGACCAAAAACTTTTAATTATCAAAGCTTTATTTTATTTTACTTTATTTTATTTTGACCTCTATGGTATTCACCTAATTCTCCGCATATGAGCGACCGCAGCCATTTGAATCTTTTTGGCTCAAGACTTCCGCTCTCATTCACTTCTATTCATTTTTAGACATTAAAAACAGCCCATTTTGCTGCTTGATGTTGCAAACTGATATTTTCTTATTACATTATTCTATTTTGTCTGTATAGTCATGAACACACTTGTTTGTAGAGTAAGTAGTTTAACTATTTTCTGCCATTTATTATTCCCAGTCATTTCTCCCATAGGCCACAGCATTGAAAGTTCTAAAACAATTGCAAAAACCATAATCATTACACGACTTTTAATCTGATTTATTGCGTCAGTGACACATGCCAGTAATGTCAGTAACACATGCCACTAATGTCAGTAGGCCTAAATGTCACTAATGTCAGTGACGCATGCCACTAATATCAGTAGGCCTAAATGTCACTAATGTCAATGACACATGCCACTGATGTCAGTGATCTTGTGACATGTGCCAGTAGGTGTCAGTATATCCACGTTATAAGCTCATTAATCTTCATTAAGTTTCTCCTTGCTTTAATATTTAAAAATGATTAAGCAAATGACACCTATTATCTTACATGCATATATGTTATGCATTAACAACATGCATTTTATTATGACTTTATAAAGCATATTATTTAAAATACCTTAAAATGAAAATAAGTTAAATGATAAAATAAATTAATGAATTAACAAACATAGAGAAGTCCATATTGTAGCCAACAAAGGAACCGTTACGATGCAGAAATATACGGCACAACAGATAAGTGTAACCTCTCCGTTACACAAGCATGCCACAATAAATTTGACTGACATGTACTGTCAAATGACTAAATATTACGGAAGTATGACTACGAATACGTAAAATAAATGCTTTTAAATGAAAACATTGTGGAGTAGTCCAGCAGATAAACTAACTTGTGATGCAATAAATCAGATTAAAAGTTGCGTAATGATTAAATATGGTTTTGCGCGTGTTGATATAGTCATTAAGCTTCGCGCAACACTCTGAGTGACACATGACACTACACATGCCACTACCGAATGACACATGACAGTGAAAACCGGACGTGCCACCGGAAGTGTCACTACACTCAGTGGCATCTGTACGTCAGATGTCGTGTCAGTTCATGTTAAAACTGCCTCTCCTAATTTGCTTGTTTAGGCCTTAGATAAATATATATGATATTAAACACTAGGTGGCTACAAGTATCAAGACAAGGCTACTGATCTTTATCAAACGATATATAATAATATTAGTAAAAATTTGACAAGGCTCATTTGCCACTATATTTTGAATTATGGAGTTGTTTTAACAGCATTTGTTTTAGGTTTTGTCACCCATAGATTGCTTTCAGCCTGTCAATATAAGTTTTTACAAACAGATTGACATACTCAATAATATTACACTGTGGTAATTTTGTTTAACCGACAGTTACAGTGTCATAACAATTTATTAATATTGCAAACCTCTAGCTACATTTTCCATCCAAAGCTGTCTGGTGCATCTTAGATACATCTTGGCATTTTAGATATTTCAGTTTTCCAAATAACCTTTTTTGTTTGTTTCATAGTATTGTCTGAATTATCTCTAAGATTTGATGCTTTTTGAATGCTCTCTTTTTGAGCCTTGTGATCATCAGCATTATTATGAATAACTAAGATATCCATGAGTTTCTACTTTCCTTGAAGGAAATTGGTACTTTTCTGGGCTCTCTGGTGGAGAGAATCCAATCACTTCACTGTGAGGAGCTGAGACTGGATGTGGAGGAGCTCAGGACGGCTTCCAAAGTCTTTAAAGACATCATTCTGAAATGTAGACACTGGGTGAGCACAGTTCATGCTGAAATAAATCAGATTTGTGCATTTCATGGTGACGTCCCAAAGCTCTTTTTTTCAACTTGTGTGTTTGTTTGTGTTTCTCTTCCTCCATCAGGGGGCAGTGGAGGGCTGCTGTGTGGGCTTCACCAAGTTCTGCAGGGCTCTGTTGAGCAGCTCTGATCCAGACATCCGGCAGATCCCTTCACTTATGCTACAACAGGTGAGGGTGAGGTTATTTTACTTAACCAGGGATTCAAGAGACTTTGATAGCAATATCAATACCTTTTGTACTTTTTGTTATTTTATAAGAGGTAGATAAAGGCCCAATCCCAATTCTGTTTATAGCCCTTCCCGTTGGCTCTTGAAACAGAGTGTGAAGGGCAAGGAAATTTACCCCTAAGAAATTGGACAGCACTACAACACCCGCACACGTCATCATATGTCGTCACAAGCTCGTCACAGTTGTTCTTTTTTGGTATTTATCTTCAGGAAATCACTGAATGAAGCAATACCATGTTATCAAAATAATATAATGTGGATCGTTATAAGATCGTAACTGTATTGTGCGTTTACACCGTGGCCATATTTATCTATGCAAACACAAGAAAACAGCATTAACATTATACCAGACACTGTAAAAAGGTCATTTCCAGCCACTAGATTTTTCTGACTGGATATTCACGTGTCATCGAGTGTCAGATGTGTAAGCATGTTATGGGACTACTATACTGGAGTTATTATTATGGATTATATTATGGATTGCCCTATTATGGATTGCAAAATTTAACGGGTTTTTTTTGTTTTGTTTTGTTTTTAAAAGCATGACGGTAAAACACAAACATCATTATGAGTGTATTAAAACATTTGCTTGCTTGCTTGTAAAAATTCTTAATAATGCCAAAAAATACTAATCTGAGCATCTCCTGACTTGCGTGTGCAGTCATGTTGCCATTGTAGCTGATGTATTCTATTCTAATTTTCGTACCCCTTGGTTTATAGTGTGGTATTTCAAGGGCTATCTAGCCCTACAACTTCAAGCTAAAAAGAATAGGGACGCTGATTCCCCCTCATGTGAACACGCAAAACGAGGTGTAGGGGAAGGGCTAAGGGGTAGAATTGGAATTGGGCATAAAAAAAATAAAAATAAATAAATAAATTAAGTATTGCATGCCAAATGTTCATTAGTTAAATAGCTATTCATATTTTTATTTTAGTTTTTTAGTTAATTTTTGTGAAAGTCTATACCAAACTCGTTCCTCGAAGGGCCAGTGTCCTATTTTAAGGTTTTCTGGGATTTATTTTATTTTATTTAGACCAAAAACTTTAAATCATCAAAGCATTGCTTTATTTATTTTATTTTATTATTGAAGTGAATTGACGTGAGTTTTGTCAAGCATTTGTTTATATTAGAATGAATATCAAAGCATTGCTTTCTGCGTTTATTGTTTTACATTTTAATTTATTTTATCAAGACCAAAATTTTTCAATCATTGAAGCATTGCTTTATGCATTTACTTTATTTTATTATTAATATTATCGATATCACAATGAATCTTGAACATGTATAGAATTGAAATAGAACATCTGATCCATCCCAGTGCACACACAGAAGAGTGCTCTCTCTTGTCCCCCAGGGCCTTTCTGTTCTCCAGTCTCCCCGCAGTACATCGGTTACACGACGTGCCGCTGGTTTACCCATGCTGATTTTGGGTGTCTTAGCTGCTGAAGACTCCAGCAAATCTCGCCCTTTGTTGGCCCACACCATAAACACCCTACTGGACACAGCCAAAGCTCCTCTGCCCTCAGACTGGGACCAAACTCTCGACTTACCACAGGCACATCAGCAATCTACATATTAAATACACCTTTAAATTTTATTAAATATGAAAGTGGTAGTGTCTCTAACAGATATGTTTGTCATTTTGTGATAGGTGTGTGCTGTTCACACTCTTCAGGCACTGGTGAAGGGCTCCAGTCTGGGTGTAGCTGTTCTTCAGTTCACCTCTGCAATGGCTGTTCTGTCGCTTACCTTACTCCGCTCGGCATGCTGGGCCATGAGGAACGCAGCCCTGCAGCTCTACAGTATGATCCGCTCATACTCATTTTTATCGATGCACTGATCAGATTTTTTTTTCATGGTTAATTTCGATTGCAAGTTATTTTACAAACAAATAGGGTATATGCCGAGCTAGTGTTGTTCCCATACTGATAAACTTATGGTGACCTGTTATTGAGAGTTTTTTCCATTTTATACAGTTCCTTTTACAGCATGGATGTTGTAATGTAATTAAAATACAATCAGTTAAATAGACTTTGGCATTCATTTAGTTGTAAGCGTAAAACGAGACAAAAAGCCGTTTACTCGCACGCACCCATCAGAATGGGCAGGCTAGCGCAGAAGCTCCATTGAATATACTGGGGCAAAATAAATGCTCATATTATAAAGACATGGCGGGGAAAATGTAATTTAATGCAGTGCTTCTTGTAAAATCTCAGACCCACTTTATATCAGATATCACTCAGCCGGTGGAGATCGCTGATTTTTAAAGAAAACAGACCTTGAATGCACCGATTTTTGCAGTGGCATACAGTTCACCGGAAGCGCCTAACCCAGGTTACTGGCAAATTAAAAGTACTTTTAGCATACTTCAGCATATACCCCATTGGCCAATTCAATACCCTTTTTAATTATTTTATTTTATTACAAAATATAAAGTAAAAACACAACTATTAGACTTTAGCTTTGCTTAATGCTGCTTAAATTTAAGTAGTATTTATTTTTAGGTGCTTATAGAACAGCAGAAAAATAATCGTAATTGTTAATATACATTATTCAGAAATATACATTTCTGAAGACAGTGGGTTTACTTTATAAATACTTTTATAAAACCTGTTATCTCCATATCAGTATTTAATCCTTTCTTCTATGTATTTCACTCATTACAAACAGTGATCTCTCTGTCTCTCACACTGTATCCCATTTCATATTTCTGCCAGAAGTTTTTCACACACAGCTGGAATCCACGCACAGATTCAAAAGGGGCCGATCACACAAAGCGTGCTTTTCTGTTCTCCACGAACACGAGGTGCACCGCACTGCTTTTTTTTGTTGTTGACAAGAAGAAGTGCGCTGCCCTTTTTATGTTGTTACGCAACCACTGAATCTGTGGTGTATTGTGTGTATGCGTTGCTGTAGATGTTGTTATTATTGTAATATTAGCAGAAACTGCAAAACGATCAAGAATTAAGTCGAGACCTTGTAAATTTGGAGCAAAGCTTTATGTTTACATCTGTCATACTATTCTCAGGCTCTCTCTGCACAAGGATGTTGGGTCAACAGCCGGCTGGTGAAGGTTCCAGTCATTCTGGCATGTCTGCTGCTTCCTTTTTTAACCTCTATCCAGCCCTACAGTGCTTCCTCCAGGGGGCGCTGGAAACTGCAGCTAATGACCTCCATGATGCCACGCTCCTTCTACATCCGGCCCTCTACCCTGTGCTCACTCTGCTTTCCAAGTTACAGCCTGGTGCTGAGGAACAAACACGGTACTAATTAATATTTATTTACTTTTAATAAATATTTGATTTTGAATACCTGAAATTGTGCATAATACAGTAGTTTGTATAACAATTATATTATTAACTTCATACTAGTTATACGACTGACATTAAATCTTTGCAATCATGACATGTTATGAATGTGAATGAGATTTAATGCATGCTTATAGCAACTGTCATTAAGTGTAATTCACTCAGTTATGACATTTCATATGCAAAGAAGACATTGTTATTATGTTCATTCATTCATTCATTCATTCATTTTCTTTTCAGCTTAGTCCCTTTATTAATCAGGGGTTGCCAAAGCAGAATGAACCACCAACTTATCCAGCATATGTTTTATGCAGTGGATGCATTTCCAGCCACAACCCAACACTGGGAAACACCTATACATTATTGCATTCTCACACATACACTATGGCCAATTTAGCTTATTCAGTTTACCTCTACCGCATGTCTTTGTACTGTGGGGGAAACCCACGCCAACACGGGGAAAACATGCAAACTCCACACACAAATGCTAACTGACCCAGCTGGGGCTCAAACCAGCGACCTTCTGGCTATGGGGTGATCGTGCTACCCACTACGCTATCTTGACGCCCGTTATTACGACTTGGCATAAGCAAATATATAACAACCTTATTGTCATGACAACTTCATATTACCAAGACGACTATACTTGTCATAAATCTGTCATAAACATGATTTTCATGAAGCCATTATGAATATGTCATTAATCTTTTAACGGCATCATTAATCTATTTATTTTTTACCTCAACTACAGTAGTACAAGCTAAATTTGTTATTAAAATATCATTAAATATTAATGACGCTGTTAGAGAAATGACACTTTTGACGACAAATACAGTTTGTTCCACAGAAAAGGTGATCAGGAAAATATTCATGCACAGTTATAATGCCTCATGACAGTCATGTTTATGACTGATTTATGACAATATTATGTTGTCTTAATAAAGTCACGTTGTGATGACAAAGATGAAGACTGTCATCTTTGCATATAAAATGACATAACTAAGCAAATGACACTTAATAACAGTTGTCATAAGCATGCATAAAATCTCATTCACATTCATGACATCATGTGTCATTATAAAGGTTTCATGACAGTCTTATGAACACCCCTTCAAGTAAAATGTTATCAACTTGTTTTTTTCATTCATTCATTTAGTCCCTTTATTAGTCTGGGGTCGCCACAGGGGAATGAACCGCCAACTTATCCAGCAAATGTTTTACGCAGCGGATGCTCTTCCACCTGCAACCTATCACTGGGAAACACTCATACACTCTCATTCACACACAAACACTACGGACAATTTTAGCTTAAACAATTCACCAGAACTGCATGTCTTTGGACTGTGGGGGAAACCGGAGCACCCGGAGGAAACCCACGTGAACACGGGGAGAACATGCAAACTCCACACAGAAACGCCTACTAACCCAGCCGAGGCTCAAACCAGCGACCTTCTTGCTGTGAGGCGACAGCACTACCTACTGGGCCACCGTGTCGCCACTTGTCATTTTTTTTTATCAGTCTAATATAAATGAAACTTATATTAAATTAAAATTCTATAACATGTTATAATAAGTTCTTTTTTTTTAATGTAAACTTATTTGTTATATTTAGTAATGTATAATTTGAAATGATTTGTCAGATTTGATGCGTCTTTGTGTTTCGTCAGTGCTCTTTCAGAATTCCTGCCTCCGCTTTTCCTCCTCTCTGCCAGCCCGGTCTATGGCGTACGAGTGATGTCATCAAGAGCCTTAGTTGCTATGATACCACCCAGTGAATATCTGGCAACCGTCATGCAGTTAGTGGAGGATCTGCCGGAATCACCAGACGTTGTGAGCTGCCACAACAGACTGCATGGAAAACTCCTGCAGATACGAGCTGTACTGACCCGGGTTCTCAGATCAAGCGTGTAAGATGAAGGAAACCCCATTTAAACACTTTTTTTGTCAGTAGTTTTTCTGCTTCACCAACTGTACTACAAATATATTAAAGTGAAAGTTAATTCAAAATTGAAAGTTAATTTGAAATTGAAATAATTGACAATACTGATAAGCTAATTTTTTTTTTTTTTTGCTATGTTGCCATTTCCAGTATGAGCAACAGCATTCATTATCAATGATGATCACATTGTAACTGGAGTGTTTTTATTCAGCAGTTTGTTATCTCTCAGTGCGGTTGTGGATGTGTTTGAGTCAAGACTGTGGTTGGCATCTTCAAAGCAACAGTGCCCACTGGTCCGGCAGGCATATGTTGATATAGTGAGGCTGATACGAGGCCACTGCTCCTCTGCTTTCCTCAGCCAGCTTTCCTCTCAGCTGCTTCAGGAGATTCAAAGGACTCCAGACCTACTAGAGGTGCTTCTTTTACCCGCTATTAACATGTGTTTTCACTGATCCAATCATAAGTGGTCATTAGTGTTTCCACCTGCAATTAACATGGTCAGATACAATTCTTGTGACTGCTTGGGTTCTTTTTTCCTCTTATTTCATCACTTTTGCAGGAGCGCTCAATGTGACACTGCTGAATAACAGACTGATTTGATTTGGAGCCTGTGATTAATGAGGAAAGAAATTGAATGGAAAAGAATGTGGAGGGCAGCTAGCATAATCTATGGGTTTTGGTCAAATGCAACCACAATCAATAGGTTTTTGATGCTATTTACACCTGCACTCACTGTGGTCCACTTGTGAAAAATATAAAGGATTAGAGAAAATCTTGAGAAAATATAAAGGATTAAATCACCCCCAAATGTTTATATATCAGGTATCAAAGGGTTAGTTGTGTTATTAATTACTCGCCCTCATCAATTCCAAACCCCTGAGACCTTTGTTCACCTTCAGAACACAATGTAAGATATTTTAAATGAAATCCTGGAGCTCTCTGACCCTCTATAGGCAGCAATGATCTCGAGACTTTCAAAGAAACCAACACATTGTTCTATGAACACCATTGTGTGCCCAAAATCTGTACAAGCGTATTTGTTCGCCGGTTTTGTTTTGCTGCATCAGTTCCCCACAGTATGCGTTTACTACAGGCAGAACGATGTGTTGCCATTAGAGTCAGCAGCACAACACGCAGGTGTTGTGTTCCACATAGTAAAAGTGCGTCTTTTTACAGTTGTTTGGCACACAAAAGTGTTCTTGGAGCTTTGTGTGATTGTAGTTGAACCCGCTGAAGTCACATGGAATGTTTTGACAATGTTTTTGCTCCACTTTGAATGTCTCGGGATATGTATATAGAGGATGAGAGAGCTCTCAGATTTCTTCATTTGTGGAAATATCGTCATTTGTGCTCTGACGATAAACAAAGGTCTCAGGTGATTGAAACAATGGGAGGGTGAGCAATTATTAACAGACTTAAAATTTTGGGGGGAACTTGCCCATTAATACTCAATATACTGTAAATATGGCTTGTCACTTACACAGTAAGTTGGTATTAAATGAGATGTGTTTTTTTTTAGGTTGGCTCTGCTTCATTCCACCAAAGCACAGTGAATTTCCTGTGTGGGGATCCTGAGTGGGCGTGTCAGGCGTGGAGGTGTCTGGCCAATGGCAGTTCAGTTGTGCAGCTCTCATTGGTCAAGTCTGTGATAGATGGGCGTGGCTGGAGAGGAACAGACCTACAGCAGGTTATTGAGAGAGAACTCAAGGTTAGTTTTACTAATGGAAAGCTTCTGTAAATAGTCACCTGATTTTTTTGTGATTATTATAGAATGACACTTTAGTATTAAGACACCGTAATACATCTGGGATAATATATAGAGCATTTTTATTATGTGTGAATGAATCCGTTTATAGTGCAATTCCATCTACCAAATCATTTATTAAGAATCATTTGAAACTAAACTAAATTATATCAAAAATCAGATACTGTAGAGATGAATGTAATTTGATGTTGTAATAATACTTATCAATATTACTGGTTATACTGTCTGTTCAGGTAATTTGTGCTCGGACTGTTTATTGAACAGTCTGTTTTTTAGTTTGTTGGTTAGTTTGTTTGTTTTAATATCTATTTTATATGTTTACAACATTTTACAAAAGACATCCAATAAAATATTTTAGTGTAATACCAGTTTATATACCAAAAATATCATCTAACTTATTTATTGCAAGATTCATTTAATGACAATAAAAGATTCTATTTAAGAATTATACACCCCAGAATTTTCAGCCATTGTCAAAAAAATGTTGCCACTGTCATTCAAACTACTAGGTTTTACCCATTTTTCAGCATGTTTTTATTCATTTAAAATAAAATACAATTTAGAATAATCACTTATTCTCACCAGTACTTACTAAATATATAAAAGAACAACTGATAATAACTGAAAATGTATATTTTACTATATATATAATAAAATGGGTATATATGTTATATATGTTAATATATAATAATAAAATGTATATCAGGGTGTCCGTGGGGTCTTAAAAAGTCTCAAAATGTTAAATTTCAAAAAACACAATTTTAAACCTTAAAAAGTCTTAAATTCACTGAAATATTGTGTTGTAGTTCTTAAATCATTTTAAACGGGTCTTAATTTTCCTATGTCCAGGTAAAGCTACCCTGTCGGGCTGACACCCAATTACCAACAATCCATCTCAAAACTTTTTATTACAAAGCGATACAATTCACAACAGCTGTTAAACATTTTATAGCAAATTCTACAAAATAAATTCTCGAATCGGAGAAAGAAGACTAAAGCAACACATCCCTTTACATGATCTTTCAATAATCTTGATTTGGTCTTAAAGTGTTACATTTGACTGAAAGAAACGCATATATATATATATATATATATATATATATATATATATATATATATATATATATATATATATATATATATATATATATATATATATATATATATATATATATATATATATATATATATATATATATATATATATATATATATATATATATATATATATATATATAATTTATTTAATTTTTTTATTATTTGTAAATTCAATTTGATGTTGACATTATATCTGTTTTAGTAAGGGTTGTGTTTTATTAAGAAAAATAAGTAAAGGTATTTATTTTATTGCTTTTAGTATTATGAACCTATTGCTAAAGCATTGATTTCTGTCATATGCTGGTAATGTAATCCATTCCTAAATGTCAGCTGGATACACCAGTAGGAAATGAAAACAATCAAGATCTGTTTAATACACTGCCATAGATCTTCTTAACCTCCTCATGTTCTTGTGTGAAGGGGCGTGTTAGTCATTGTATTCTGTAATCTTTCAAAACAGGCTGGCTTTGGACTTGGCCAGGATTTCCGCCAAACCCTCAAATGAGGTTCCAGACTCACACCGCTCTACATGTCATGAGAAATAAAATATATCACAATCTCATAATGCCGTTAAATCCTTTCATACAAAAAAAGAAAATGTCAGTAGTGTGGGTGGGGTTGTGACATTTTGCAATGTGCCCCTAAAAAACATTGTCCATCACCCACAGGCCAACCTGAAGGCGGCGCTGTTGAGCCAGAGTGTGGAATACAGGGCTGCGTTTTTGACTGCATTAGTTGAGGTTTTGACCCCAGAGGAAGAGAGTCTTGGCCTATCCAGTCTCTGTCCTCCAGAGTTTGAGCAGACGGGGCTGCAGGAATGTGTGGAGCTTCTGTTGACTGATCTGGAGACAGACAGAGGAGGACCTGCGCTGATCTCAACCGCTCTGTGCGCCGTCAGTCTGCTGCTCTTCCAGAGGTAAAACACGTCGTAAAAGCCTCATGTTAATGTTATTAGATGTACTTTATATTTGTTTTCTTATCAGTGTTTTCTTTTAAAGGGATAGTTCACACAGAAAAAAACAAATGTATTAAATATTTACACATTCCAAAGTGGTTACAGAACTTTATGGGTTTTTTTTCTGCTAAACACAAAAGAAGATTTGTGAAGATCAAAAGAAGACTGTACAGCAGGTACAGTGCTAAAACTCTAATGACGGATGCCTGCTTCTCATTCAGGGCTGTTTATGCTAATGGAGAGAGATTGTCATTAATGGGCAGGACTTTCCCCCTTCAATGCAGACTGTTTTTATGAAGTGTGATTATAAAAATAGAATAAATTCATTTTTACTTACTACACTCACCGGTCACTTTAATAGGTACACCTTACTAGTAATGGGTTGGGCCCCCTTTTGCCTTCAGAACTAATCCTTCGTGGCATAGATTCAACAAGGTACTGGAAATAATCCTCAAAGATTTTGGTCCATATTGACATGATAGCATTACGCAGTTGCTGCAGAGTTGTCAGCTGCAAATCCATGATGCACCTTTCCCGTTTCACTACATCTCAAAGGTGCTCTATTGGATTGAGATCTGGTGACGGTGGAGGCCATTTGAGTACAATGAACTCATTGTCATGTTCAAGAAACCAGTGTGAGATGATTCGCTCTTTATGATATGGCGTGTTATCTTGCTGGAAGTAGCCATCAGAAGATGGGTATACTGTGGTCATAAACGGAGGGACAGGGTCAGCAACAATACTCAGGTAGGCTGTGGCATTGACACAATGCTCAATTGGTACTAATGGGCCCAAAATGTGCCAAGAAAATTCGCCAGCCTGAAGCGTTGATACAAGACATGATGGATCCATGCTTTCATGTTGTTGATGCCAAATTCTGACCCTACCATCTGAATGTTGCAGCAGAAATTGAGATTCATCAGACCAGGCAATGTTTTTCCAATCTTCTATTGTCCAATTTTGGTGAGCCTGTGTGAATTGTAGCCTCAGTTTGCCGTGAATTGGAGCCTCAGTTGGGGTCTTTTGCTGCTGCAGCCAATCTGCCTCAAGGTATCGACGTATGAGAGATGCTCTTCTACAGACCTCGGTCGTAACAAGTGGTTATTTTTACTGTTGCCTTTCTATCAGCTCTATCAGTATGGCCATTCTCCGGCGTCAACAAGACATTTGCACCCCAGAACTGCCGCTCACTGGATATTTTTTATTTTTCAGAAAAACCCAGTAGATCAGCAGGTTCTGAAATACTCAGACCAGCCTGTCTGCCACCAACAACCATGCCACATTTAAATTCACTTAAATCACCTTTCTTCCCCATTCTTATGCTCAGTTTGAACTGCAGCATATCGTCTTGACCATGCCTAAATGCATTGAGTTGCTGCCATGTGATTGGCTGATTAGAAATTTGCGTTAACAAGCAGTTGGCCAAAAAAGTGGCCGGTGAGGGCATGTTCATACACAGTTGCCCCAAAACTGTGCTTAAACCCCTTATAAAAGTGTTTTTTTCTATAATAGGTTCCCTTTAGGTTCCCTTAGACAAAATGCTATACAAGTGAAACGAGTTGAGCATCCCATTTTGTATTGATTTACTAATGTCTCTAAGAAAAGACGCTTCTCAGGCTCTGCCACTCACTCTCTGCATGTCCTATTCTCTCTCAGTGCGGACAGGTCTTTTCTCCAGCGCTGGTGTAAGTTATTAGAGAAGCACAGATGTCCCGATGCTCCCGAGGCCCTCAGATCAGCCTGTGCTCAGTCTCTGTGTCGGTGCGGTGTGTCTGTGGTGACCAGGAGCCTGACCAGTAGCCACATACCAAAACCCTTCAGTACCAGGTACACTGTAATAAACTGATCTTTGATAAATTCAATTAGTTTGGGCAGTGAGTTGGAACAGTGTAGCTCTAGAGATCAAATATTCTGTCGTGATGTTTTACTGTATGATTCTGTCTTGTTTACATAGCTTAGCAGTTTCATTGCAGGCTCAGGTTTCCATATCTGTTGCTTCTGAACCTCATTTGAAGGGACTGTATGTTGAATTCTGAAATCATTGTTATTAGGAAAGGCAAGGCCAGTTTATTTATATAACACATTTCATACACAATTGTAATTCAAAGTTCTTTACATAAACAAGTATAAAAGAAACAAGTAATAAAAACAAAGACTAAAAATGATTAAAACAGATTAAAATATGTTAAATGGGTTTCAAAAGAATGAAAAAGAAAAGAAAGACATAATAGTGCGATCTGTCGGACATAGCGCAGTGCTTATTCAGTAAAGGCACAGCTAAACAGATGTGTTTTCAGTCTTGATTTGAACGTGCCTAATGTTGAAGCACATTTGATCATCTGATCATGAAGTCAGTTGGAATTTCCAGTACTTATTTCCAATATTTATTATTATTTATAATTATTAGCAACACCAGTGGCCATTAACTGATCTGTAGCTAGTTCATTTTTGCTCATGGACCCACTACTGTAAATGTAATGCACAAGAAACTACAGCATAAGACTCACACCACCAAGTCTGAGTCAAGTCGCAGTGCACAATAACTTGCAGCTTAATTCAAGCATGTCGAGCCACAATACAAGCTAGCATACTATATTTGCTATACTCATATTTGCAAAACAAGCATGGTTTATATCTGCCATTTTATATTTTTGTCCCCTGCCGGTCAAGTAAATCATTGCCTCTGCTTCTTGAAATAAAATCATTTAACTCCCAGCTCATTTAACATATGGGTGATTCTACAGATGCTCATCCAAGATAAACCTTCTATTCATTTTCAGAAACAAAAATTAATGTTTGGATTTCTATGTAGGAGCATTTTTTTTTTTCTTTCACTATACCTGTTTTTGACAGTCTCTGCCTGCTAAATCTTACATTCAGCTTTAAATAGGAAATTAATAAGTCTAATTGACATTCTTTTTTTGTCCGTCGTCACATTCTGGTCAACTCTGATACATCAGTTATAACATGGCATGACAATCTGTAAAGCACTAATAGAAATAGCATGTGCCTTGAAGTGATATTACTTCCTCTGGCGGGAAACTCTCACACATCATTATTCTTTTTATTAATTTGTACAAAATGGTTAGAATTCATTAATAGTCTATTGAATATTTGTCATTTCTGTTATTGTAATACTTTAGAGAATTTATCATTTCTTTTTAAAACAGTAATTTGATGTAGGTGTCAATAGCCTAGTGGTTAAAAGCGGCGACATATAGCAACTTGGAGTTCACAACGACCTGAGTTCGATTCCTGGTTCGAGGTCCTTTGCCGACCCTTCCCCTCTCTCTGCTCCCAATACTTTCCTGTCTGTAACCTCCACTGCTCAATTAAAGGTGAAAAACCGAAATATATGTATAAATAAATTAAAAAAAACAGTAATAAGAAACTGGGTGGCTCAGTTGTTAGCACTGTCGCCTCACAGCAAGAAGGTCGCTGGTTCGAGCCACGGCTGGGTCAATTGGCATTTCTGTATGGAGTTTGCGTGTTCTCCCCATGTTTGCGTGGGTTTCCTCCAGGTGCTCTGGTTGTCACTACAGTCCAAGACACGTGGTATAGGTGAATTAAGTAAACTAAATTGTCTGTAGTGAATGTGAGAGTGTATGGGTGTTAGTGTTTTAAAAAGTTTATAAGTAACAACAATTAGTAACTGAATCAATTGTTCCCTAACCCATTTAAACATTTTACATTATTTTACATTAATAATGGATCCAGTTCAATGTAAAGTTTTTTGCATGTCATTCAAGTTTAAGGAAACTAAATGGAAAATGCTTGAAATGTACCTGCGATTCTGAAATAAGTTACATGTATAGTTTGACATAACGTTACATGCACAATACAAGTTCAAAATTGTTAATTATTATAGTTTTAATCTATTGATGGCTTTAAAGTGCATTTGCTTGAGTTGTGAAAAGAGGGTTTTAAGCTATTAATTTGGTTTTTAGTAGGTTAGATTGCATTTGATTAAGTTTCTTTTAAAGAAACACCATCAGTGTTTGATTTGCATTTGAGTGATCCAATCACCATCACATGAAATCAGTAAAACAAGCTATCAGAAAACATCTTTTACATCAAGTTAAGTTTTGTTACAAACTAATATGTTAAGCAATGAAAACATAATATAAAAAAATACTTGTATATGAGCAATACCATGCAATTGTCAACCTTGACATGAAAAAAAATTAAGTGTAGGCTTATATTTTACAGGACTGTAAAAATGCGTCCGTCAATGTTTTCAAACTATTATATTTGATTTACCAAAGTCACACAAGTGGCAATTTCTCATCTGTCACATCCATAACAGAAAGATGTCACATCCATAACGACACTTTTTTTTTCCTCTTAAATGCAAAACGGTCAAATAAAATAAAATCAATCATTTTGTTCTATTGTGAGCAACTCTTTTCCTTTTGATTTGCGTTGTTTCTTTTGGCCTGTGTAGTTTAATTCACAGAATTTCTACAAAGTATACTCTGTACTGTAAACTTGCAGACTTTTTTTGGTCACATCCATAACGCATGTTTAATTCCTCATTTAAAGTACAAAAGTTTACCGATTGATATTTTTCTGATTCCATAACTCTGGTGAGTTGTTTTGGAAAATATAAACGGATGTTTCAATATAATATATATAACATATACTTTCTATGTGAATTTATGTTTGGAGTTTTACTGCAAATGTCACATCCGTAATGCTGGAATTGCTCATATATCTCCCTTAACACTAAAAACTGACCAGGTCTTGATTGTAGGTGTATTTTTTTTTCTATGATGACATCCATGATGTTTTTGATGTATAAATTAGTTTTTATTCTATATTTTGAAGCTTGATCAGCACAGGCCTCTACCTGCTTCAGGATGAGAGTCCAGATGTGAGAGCGAAGGCAGCCATCTTTGCCTCTCTCCTCTGCTGTTCCCGACAGCCTGAAGCTCCCCAGAGGTGCTTCCACATGCAGGCGAACCAGGCTCTGCGCTCACTCCTGGACCTGCTCTTGGAAGAATTCTGGGATATCAGTGGTGCTTTGGAGGCCTTATTGTGTCATTTACCTCATTGTGATCTGAATATAGTACTAAAGGAAGCCAAAGAGAAACAGTACGTCAGTCCACACACAGAAATATCATCACTCAAGCCAATCATTTGCTAGTTGTGTAAACTGTTACTGTATGTTATTATGCTAAGTGTTGAATGTGTGGAAACGAATATATATTATCACAGCGGACTGATCACCAGGACTGTGGACCAGGGGTGTTGAGGGGAGGGGGAGCAGTGTTTCGTAGGTTGCTAGGGGACCATCATCCCTTTTCTCAGAGGATGACAAGCTGACAAAACATTGCTGTCACTCTGATACAAGATTTATTTATGGAAAACATTAAAAAGCACTGCAGTGTTCTGTGTTTGTCTGAGATAATTAGTCTACTGAAATGTGCATATTTAATATAAGTGGAAGCTGATTGGTCAATTCTTGTCACATGACTCACGGTGCGTTCGAGGAATTCATTCAACTGGGTGGGTCTGGAAGTCGTGAGCGCATCACGCCACTTGTGCACGCAAGCCACGCACCTCCATTGGGAACAACGAACTTGTGCAAACTCTAGAAAAGACGCAATATATGAACAGACCCTAAAAAAGGCCGCTGTCATTTGCGATCTCCACCAGTTGATCTTCTTGCACAGCCATGGTGGATTCACCTGATTTGTTGACAAATGGTTGCGGATCCATCTTTTGGCAGTTCGTAGGTCCTTCACTGAGCCTGTTCCCCTTTGCAAAAGAAACTTTCCAAAGACGTCTGTTTCTTACTCACTTTGCTGCTGTTAAATTTGCATGCTCAAGTGGTCTTTTTTCAAAAAGAAAAGATTTTTTAAAATAAATTATCATTCAGACTCAGATATTAAATAAAACAGAAATAAAAAATGTTTTCTTGTGCGGCCCGGTACCAATTGATCCACTGACTGGTACCGATCTGTGGCCCAGTGGTTGAGGATCACTGCTTTACACTACAATTCACATTTAAAGGGGACCTATTATGTCCCTTTTCACAAGATGTAAAATGAGTGTCTGATGTCTCTAGAGTGTGTATGTGAAATTTCAGCTCAAAATACTTTACTAATAATGTTTTATAGCTCTTTGAAACTGCCCCTTTTAAGCTTTGATCGTAATTGTACCATTTTTGTGAGTCACTTTAAATTCAAATGAGATTGTGCTCTTTTCAGAGAAGGGCGGAGCTACAAATGCCTATGTGTCAGCATAGTGGCAGATTAAAAAACAAGACTAATGTCCTATGCTAATGAGGGAGAGATTGTCACTAATGGTCGGGGCTTTCTCTTTCCGATGACATGTATACAAAGGCAGAATGTCAATCAAATTGTTTCTGCAGACTGTTTATATGAAGTGTGATTATAATGAATAAAATCAATACAATTTTTACCATTAGAACCTGGTTAGTTTCACATACTTTTGTCACACAACTGTGATTAAACCACTTATAAAAGTGTTTTTTGCATAAATTGCCTTTAATATCTATCTGTTTTCTTCTCTAATTGTTGTTTTCCCTGTTGGTCAGATGTCGGAGCCTTTATGAGCCAGATGAAGCAAATGTGTTTGCAGAGCCATCTGTGATCTCAGAGTGTCTGTTGCCGTACCTTTTGCGTCTAGTTAAACATTACCCACAATCTTCCACCCTCGCAGAGAACCTTGAGCGTTGGGCCCAAAACAGTGCAGCCACTGTCAAAGAGAATCTCACAACTTGTATGCAACTTCAATTAGGTATGTGAAATTTACCATATCTCCTTCATAATGACTGCTGTTTGTCCTTGTTGTTGCATTAATTATGTCTAATTAACTTCCTGCCGCTACTTTATAATTGAATCAGCAACCTGTATAATTACAATTAATGGAATTTGTGATATTTATTTATTGCTCATTTGGGGTTATTTTTGGGTGTTTACATGCGCTAATTGTGTCAATATGTCATCTGTTGCCCAGGCGATGTCCTGAATCCTGATTGGCTGAGTTTGCTAATAGAACCCCATTTCTATGGTGCTCTTGCTGGCCTGTTCACCAGGGCGATTGTCCTGCTCCAGATGTTAAACGACTGTGACTCCATTCGACCTCTGCTTGACCCTTTGAGTTTATCTTCAGACCTTCAGGATATTCACAAGCGGTTTGTCCTAAATGGAGTCTTTCTTCCTCAGGTCTTCATTGATGCACTAAGGACAGATTAATCTAGTGCCGACACAGATCAGGGTTGCTTAATTGCGGATCCAAGCTTAATTAAACACATAAAAACTCCACTATTGATCGGGAAAAGCTGGCTGTTCATGGCCAATTGTGCGAAAGAAGAATAACAGGCTTTGTGTTGTTGTGTAACACGAGAGACAATAAAGAAAACCTTTGCTAGTCATGCATCAAACACCAACTGCAGATAATGGTCCATGACAGCAGCTCAGCAAGAGTGTCTAAATCTGACACAGCTGAAAGACACCATTGTTTCTGGATGACTGCTGATTTCTGAAATGGAGCACACTGCAGACGGGAACAAACAGACTATGAGAGAGTGTGTTTGCGCATGTTCATGTGCGTGTGTTCAACTGTGCCCACGCAACACCCTGAGGAGGGTATAGATATTTTGCTCACACTTTACAATGAGATTCTATTAGTTAATGTTAGGTAATGTGTTTACTGATATGAACTAAGAATGAACAATACATCTACTGCATTTATTAGTCATTTGTTTACGTTTGTGTTGGTGAGTTAAGAACTAACAGTATATGACTTTATTTCACTCTAAAATGAATATGTACTCACTATTTACTAAGCTTCAAGTGGTTCCAAACCTTTTTGAAGGTTTTTTTTTTGGTTGAACACAAAAGTAGATATTTTGAAGTAAGCTGAAAACCCGTGACCATTAATTTCAACAGTAGGAAAACAAATACTATGGAAGTCAATGATTACAGGTTTTCAACTATCTTCAAAATATTGTCCTATATTGTGTTTTAACAAACGAAAGAAACTTAAACAGGTTTGGAACAAACTATGGGTAAGTATGACAGAATTTTCATTTTTGGGTGAACTATCCCTTTAACTAACATCAACAAATATGAATAAATAGTGTGATAAATGTAATGGAACCTTATTTAAAAGTGATATACGTTTTTTATTAAAACTAATGTCATTTTCGCTTGTATTATGATGCATTTATATATTTAATAAATACATTTCTACCGGCTAACCCTGATCTGTGATCCAAAAGTATAGGATTAGTCTTGTATATCCAATTGACTTCATCTTGACTGATGTAAGTTTTTCTTCTGAATAAACTCAGCCAAGGTGGCTGATTTCCATTTAAGGTTAGGTGTGGAAACTCACACACATAACACACACTTCTGTGTAATAGGCAGTCCAGCATACAATCCTTTTCATAGGAAGCCATGTAGCTTACTTACAAACAAAAACAGCATATTATAAACGTTTTCCAAATATGTGTAGATCATCTTAATATATGAGCAATATTACACGAGTAGCAGTGCGATATGGCTGTATACAGGCACTGGTGGGAGGCGTGCATTGGCTCGAAGCCCCAGGCAGAGTGCCTTAGTGTCCCACTAGTGATGATATACAGCCATATTGCATTGCTACGAGTGTGATATTGCATTTATACAACAGTTTGATGGCATAATCGTGTATATAAAAAAGAGAATCAAACATGTGAAGTCTCAAAAATCCTTTTGTATGAGGAACTACTTTCTTCCACCGTTCATTCACATCTGCAGCTGATGTCAGAACAGCAGAAACCGTTGCTCATTCACCAATGTCCCCTTAGAGCTAGTATTTGAATGATTCTCTAGCGTAATGTCTAAAGTGATGACAAAACAGGTTATTTTGCTAACATCTTAAGATTATAAGGCTGAACGGCATGAAATGCCATCAGTCTACAGAGATTTCCCATTATTTCTCTGTTGCAATCGGGATATCATAATAATTAACCCCGAAAAACTAAAGCAAAGCAAACACTACCTGATTACTATGGTATTAACACAGCACTACTACATACAAAAGATAGATCAACTTAGAATGTCACTTACCTATTTTATAATGATTTGATCAGCTGTAGTTTGAAATATAAAAAAAAATTGCAGATTGTTTCCTCCTCTAAGGGCTTATTATGCGGTCTCTGTCGCCATTTTGTGGTGGAATGTCAACCGTCTTTGCTCTGCTCAGTATGACAGGCTGATGGCTGCCTGAATCTCAGAAATTATAAATATGTTAAAAAGGCACTATCCTTATAAACTGCATAGTTTCAATCTAAACAACTATTGTCGCCTCAAATGCTTTAAAATATTTGTCAAACTATAGTGAGTTAGTCTTCTGCTTGGGCGGAGTAATACACAAAGGTGAAGAGGCTTTACGAGTGCTGATTTTACTTTAATACTTCACGGCTATCAGCCAATCAGATTCGAGAACCAGACAGAACTGTTGTATAAAAACAAATAAAGAGGCAGAACAATCGTATTTTCTTGATATTACTATTATTATCATTATTGATATTGAACAGATTTGTCCAGAATACCAGTGCAACACAAAATCATAGCCCTATGGTTTCCAAAAGCTCTTCCTATGAATCATATAAATGAAATTAGCTGTATAATGTGAGCATTTTCAGAGAATAATAACATATTGTTTCATGATTTGAATTAATTGGAGAAGTTTGAATACAAATTTTTGAATTAAAATTTGTGAAAAACAAATGGCTTTGAGACCCTAAAATTACTTTTTCCTGTAGAAACCTTTTATAAAAACAAATTGTTAAGTCCAGCGAGTGGCATGGTGGCTCAGTGGTAAACACTGTCACCTCACAGCAAGAAAGTTGCGGGTTTAAGCCTCGGCTGGGTCAGTATTTCTCTTTTGCATGTTGCAGTATTTCTATCTGTGTGGTGTTTGCATGTTCTCAGTGTTTCTGTGGGCTTTCTCCAGATGCTCTGGCTTCCCCTAGTCCAAAGACACATGCTATAGGTGAATTAAATAAACTAAATTGGCCGTAGTCTGTGAGTGTGAATGTGAGAGTGTATGGGTGTTTCCAAGTATCAGGTTGCAGCTGGAAGGTCATCCGCTGTGTAAAACATATGCTGAATAAGTTGGCAGTTCATTCCACTGTGGTGACCCCTGATAAATAAAGGGACTAAGCTGAAAAGACAATGAATGAATGAAGTCCATACTGCAATGAATGTTTAGCTCTTCACTTCTCCAGTCATGTGACTATAAAGTAAACCATGAATAACAATCATATACTGTACTGTCTCCCCTTGAAAAATGTGTTGTTTTCATTCTCTGTTTAATATTTTGAATGCCAGTCTCACGCTCTCATTCCCTCGTTGGTTTTATCTGGAGTGGAGGCTCATGCTTAGCTGTGATAATGCCTCACAAATGCTTCCCAAAACCGGTTTGAACCGCCTCACGCCAACCTCTTCTGATACACAGCATCCTCGGTTAGATGAACTCATTCACTGTTTCTGCGTCTCTTTCTCTGGCCCATTCCTTCCTCGTCTTCACAATACATGACATTTTTGTCTTCCATTTTTCTTCCTCACTCTAAACTCCTCATCCTCTGTTTGCGTAACCCGCGTCTACTCCGGTTTCCTCTGCAGGGGTAAATGCATCAAACAGTGATGTAATGGCTTTTGTGGCAACACTAGAGATGCCCTACTATAACAGCAGGGGAGTAGTGCCTGCTTTATCCCACATTAGAGGCTCTTGTCTCAGGTTAAGTGTCCATTTTCTGCCTTCAGCACTGGTCTAGTTGATGATTCATGGCTGGATTATGTATTCGGTTGCTGCGTGTCACAGAGCTCGGTGTTGGGACCCAGCTGGGTTTCCTAGTAGCCATAAGCAGACCAGATGGTCTTGAGTTTGCAGCGAATGCCGAAAGGATTCACACTCGTCTGTGAATGCGTCAGTTGTATTCTAAATGGTGTATTGATTGTTTTAGAGGGCATTTCTTGAGGCGGGGGATATTTTAATATATAAAGCTAAATATATTTAAAGCTATTAATGTGGTTTTTAAAAACAGTTAGAATTCGTGATTTTTATTTAATCCTTTTTCAATTTGATTATGGAGCAATTATTAATTTTTATTATTTATGATTTTACTGCTTTTTATTCTATTACATTAAGTAAACGCAATTAAAATTTTAAATATTTTCATTAACTCTGATTTTTTTGTGCTTCATGTTTATTGGATTTGATCTTGATTATAGCTTTTATCAGCTAAAAAAGCCAGCCTTTCAAATCAGCAATTTCGTTTCGATAGATTTCATACCTGTTGGAAAAAGCAACATTTCAGTTCTGACATTTATTTAATCAACAGATGCAGTGCAATTTAAGTCGTAACAAAAAAAAGACAGGTGCAAAAATTTGGACACCCCAACAGAATAATGATGTCAATATTTTGTACAGCCAGCTTTTGCTGAAATAACAGCTTGTAGATGCTTCTTATAGCCAAGGATAAGTCCCTGATTTCTTGCTGAAGGCATTTTGGACCATTCTTTCTTTCCTTGCAAAAATTCTTCAGTTCAGCCAGGTTTGATAGGTGTCGAGCATAAACAGCCCTTTTCAAATCAATTAATAGATTTTCGATAGTGTTCAGGTCTGGGGACTGGGATGGCCATTCTAGAACATTGTATTATGTCTGAGCATGAATTTCGTGATAGATCTGGAACTGTGCTTTGAGTCATTGTCCTGCTGAAACATCCAACCAAACATTGTCCTGCTGACCATTTTAACCATTTTTCGTCTTTGCCTTTCAGATATTTTTCTTTGTCTAGCACATCTTTCCATCACAAGAACTGTTCCTGTGGCCCTCCATTTTCTTACTATATTTCTTACTGTGGAGATTGAGACCTTAAACTTTTGGGTTAGTTTTTTGTATCCTTCGTGTAGATGAATTATCCTAGTTTTAGGTCATTAGGAAGTTGTTTTGGGGTTTCCATGTTGCTACTTTCAGGTTCACAATAAGGAGAAGCACAACTAGCTATCCGTTCTCTTGAATATCCTTTTTCATGATTGGGTGCACCTATGTTACTGAGTCACGCAAATCAATTTTGTATTGTAATCAATCAGTATTGAGTGGCAACAAGTTTTGAAATCCACACAAAAGAAAGGGTGCCCAAACTTCTGCACAGCTTATTTTTCACTTTTAATTTAATTTCACATATCTCAATACTGCTAAACTATGTATTTCTGTCTGAAAAACATGACATTATCTAGCTTTCAATAGAAACCGAATGACTTTTTCTTATGAAAAAGAGAACATTATTATGAAGCCACAGAGGGGTGCCCAAATTTTTGCAAAAGACTGTATTTCAGTATTTATAATGAGAGAATTATTCTAGGATTGCCAAAAAATTACTTTTTTATATATTATATTTTTTTTTTTTACCTTAAAGCAACACAAAACAATACAAAAAGCAACGAGTATAAAAACACTAAAGAAAATGCAAAAAAATAAAAAAAAAAGACAAAAGACTTTTTAAAATCACATCGGTTTCTCCAGTTTTATATACAAGTTAATAATGTTACACATATATTTCCTGGCCAGTGGGCACAAGCAATATGATCTTGCAAACAATGAAAGGGTCATCCTTTTAAACTGTTATCCTTGACATTTGACAAATAATTTAAAAAGGGCTTCCAGGAAGGTTGTGTCTTAGTCTCTCTAAGCGCAAAGTGCAAGAGAAAAAAAGCCAGAATTGGAAAAAGTGGTTTTGTTGCCTTTTTCCATAGACAAAGAATTTTTTTAGCTACCACCATTCCTAATTGGACAGCTTTGAGAAAATGACTTTTAATGGCAAATGCATTTTGATTATTTGTTCTTGATGAGGCATTTAAAAAAAGAAAAGATCTTGCAACTTTCAATGGTGCTATAAGTAAGCTATTTTTAAATAGAGCTATTTTATGTGAGAAATCTATATGTGCAAATGTAACATATGGTAGTCTTTTCACAATGTCTCAACTGAGCAGTCTGTTTGCCTTGGCTTTTTCCACTCATTATCTTCTGTCTACTCCATACTGTCCCACGTTTTCCTTCCTGTTTGCCTTGTATGGTCATATTAAAGAAAATAATGTAGGAGTATTAGTCCTGTTTGTATTAAACAGGATCCATTTATCATTTTTTCTCTGTTGGTGTTTATGACTGTTTTTTTCCCTAAAAGCTTTCAAAATGGTTTCATGTTATTATTTTTCAACTCATATAGAAGTCATATATGCAGCTTTTATTACATTAATGCAACAAAATTGTACATATGTTCAAATATATGAACTATAATACTATAATAATTTACACTACCTGACAAAAGTCTTGTTGCCTATCCAAGTTTTAGGAACAACAAATAACAACTTGACTTCTAGTTGATCATTTGGTCTCAGAAGTGGCTTTTATGAAAAGCAAAGGCCTCTAGATTACGCTTATTTTACCAAAATAAAATATGATCATACCTTTATCTCTAGTTAGGACAGTAAGGTCTGACTTTGCTTAGACAAAAGTCTCATCACTTAACTGAAATAATGTACAGTATAGAATATAAAGTCATGGTGCAGAAGAATTAATATTGTGTATGACTCCCATGAGCTTGAAGGACTGCATCCATACATCTCTGCAATGACTTAATTAACTTATAAATAAAGTCATCTGCAATGGCAAAGAAATTGTTCTTGCAGGACTTTTTGGATTCATCTTCAATGCCTCCACCTTCGTCTTACCCCAGACATGCTCAATAAAGTTCATGACTGGTCACTGGGCTGGCCAAACCTGGTGCACCCTGACCTTCTTTGCTTTCAGGAACTTTGATGTGGAGGCTGAAGTATGAGAAGGAGCGCTATCCAACCAAAGAATTTGCCCACTCCTGTGGTTTGTCATGTAATGGGCAGCACACGTCTTGATACCTCAGGATGTTGCCATCCACTCTGCAGACCTCTCGCACACCCCCATACTGAATGTAACCCCAAACCATAATGTTTTCTTCACCAAACTTGACTGATTTCTATAAGAATCTTGGGTCCATGTGGGTTCCAATAGGTCTTTTACAGTATTTTCGATGATTGGGATGCAGTTCAACAGATGATTCATCTGAGAAATTTACCTTCTGCCACTTTTCCAAATGATTAACTAGAAGTCAAGATATTTTTGTTGCTCTTACAACTGGGATCGACGAAAAGACTTATGTCTCATGTAGTGTATAGTGTGTGTTCGTGATTATGTGTGCTTCTATAGGCCATACATCAGATTTCTGTAGGGCAATAACACTTTTTAAACAAACCAGTCACACAGCATTTCACAACAGGTAGAACTTCTGGAACAAACAAGTGTAATGACTGGCTGTCAAAAACAGCACAAACTTTAAAACAGAAACACTGCAGTCACTGATTATCTGAGCTCAAAAAAAGAAAAGAAAGTGAAAAAGCTGCCCGCCCTACTGCATTTTATTTTACTCTGGAAACTTTGTGTAATTACTTGGGAAAATAAAAGTGGGTCAGTTAACCTGGCAGGAACCCCATGGAAAAGCAGCAGGCTGGTCTTGTTAAATCTGAAGTTTCTAGAGATTAAGAGGGTTTAATGAGTTAAGGCAGAAAACGTGATGATTTCACAGTGGAGAACTGCAGAGAAAGCTGTATTTATAATAGTTTTGTACTGTACGTAACAAAGGAGATGAATGCAAAACAAAGGGAAATGTCAGTATGGAGTTGACCAGAGTGTACTATTTAGAAACCCTTTACAAAAAGAGCACGACTATGAACAACAAAAGAGTGCATGTGTTTTATCCATTCTGAGTGAATTGCTGTTTCAGAAGCTGAATCTCTTCTAAACACTGATTGTCAGGTCACTTATCAACTCTGTTTATCTCGTTTTTTATATAGTGTCGCCTCAGGGGAGCCTCTGCTTTCTTCTAAATAATATAGATGCTTGTTTATGAAAAACAATTACATGGTTGCCTTAATTTTTTTTTAATCAAACTAATCTTATGAGTTGTTTTTAACTTGACAGGGTAGTTTACCCAAAAATAAAAAATTCTGACAAGATTTATTCATCCTCCACTTGTTCCGAACCTGTTTGAGTTTCTTCCTTCTGTTGAACATAAAGGAAGATAATTTGAAGAATGATGGAAAACTAGCAGCCATTGACTTCCATAATAATTTTTTGTTCCTACTATGGAGGCCAATGACTGTTTTTTTTACCATCGTTTTGTAAAGTTTAAGAAAAAGGTGAGGAAATGTTAATTTTTTTGATGAGCTATTCCTTTAAATTACTATAATTTTTCTTAAAGCAGCTTGTGTAACTTGGATAAATAAGTTAGAAACATGATTCACTTAGTTTAATGTGCTTCTCTATCAGATTTAGCAAGAACAGATGTTGTGTATGTATGTATGTATGTATGAATGAATGATCTTGTGATGATGAATTTGACCTATTTCACTTCTTACATTACTGAAAAATCGAAATCTGTAATATAACAATGTTGATTTTACATTAATGTATTACATATACACATCTATTGGCACTTTTTGTTTTGGATTGAGGTCTAGAATCCATGGAGGCCATTTAAGTTTAGTTAACTACATTTTTGGCATTGCATATGATCAACAAGACACTGTAGGTGCATGGTGGGCATAAAGGGATGGACATGGTAAGCAATAGTAGGTAGGCTGTGGCATTATATACTGTGGTACAAAGGATGGAGCATAGAGTGGGCCAAGTATATGTAATTAACACCATTACACCAACAACCTGAACCATCGATATGCTAGTAAGAAAAGTTTTGATGCTTGTTTGCTAGTTTAAGATACTTAAAAAAAATAAAAAAAGCAACAACATTTAAATCAGTTCATGATCAGCAAGAACCAGCATCAAACCCAAACTTACTCACATACAGTGCATCCGGAACCTATTCATAGCGCTTCACTTTCTCCACATTTTTTTTTTACAGCCTTATTCCAAAATGGATTAAATTCATTTATTTTCTCAAACGTCTACACACAATACCCCATAATGAAAATGTGAACAAAGTTTTTTTGAAATTGCTGCAAATTCATTAAAAACAAAAAAAACCTGAAAAATGACATGTACATAAGTATTTACAGCCTTTGCTCAACACTTTGTTGATGCACCTTTGGCAGCAATTACAGCCTCAAGTCTTTTTGAATATGATGCCACAAGCTTGTCACAACTGTCTTTGGGAATTTTTGCCCATTCTGCTTTGCAGTATCTCTCAAGCTCTATCAAGTTGGATGGGAAGCGACGGTGTACAGCCATTTTCAGATCTCTCCAGAGATGTTATCAAGATTTAGGTCTGGGCTCTGGCTGGGCCATTCAAGGACATTCACTGAGTTGTTGTGAAGCCACTCCATTGATATTTTGGCGGTGTGCTTTGGGTCATCGTCCTGCTGGAAGATGAACTGTCGCCCCAGTCTGAGGTCAAGAGCACTCTGAAGCAGGTTTTCATTCAGGATGTCTCTGTACATTGCTGCATTCATCTTTTCCTCTATCCTGACTAGTCCTCCAGTTCCTTCTGCTGAAAAACATGCCCACAGTGTGCTAGCCTTTCCTTCAGGCTGCTGTTCTGCTGCTGTAGTTTCTCTGCTTTAAAGTTTAAAGTGTTCTGCATTCAGAGATGCTCTTCTACAGACCTCAGTTGTAATCAGAGCGGGAATTTAGGTTATATCTCTTACTATCTCAAGCCAGCCTGACCATGCTCGTCTGGCTTCAACAAGGCATTTTCACTCACAGAATTAATGGCCACTGTTACCTAAAACAAGATTGGTGCAAACAAAACAACTGGCTAGCCAGCTAATCCTGCTTGGTGGAACAGGCCCCAAATCTACAAGCCTAAATGTATTAAGTTAAATGCCGGTTAGATATTTACAACTGGCCTAATTATCTAAATGATAAAATGATCAACCCTTAATCCTCAATGGTAAAAATCCCAAATGTGACTTTTTCCCAAAAGGGAAAACCACCAACAATTAGGAATGCATGATTATATGGTGTCATGGCTTTGCAATTGTTGCATTTTTGAAAAATTCCAAAGTATTTTCCCAAAATATGTGTCAAAATAAGATTTGACACCAAAATCATTCTTTTGCTGAAAGCCAAAAAAGGTTGTGGTCAAATTAAGCCTTGAAATCCTCCCCCAATGGATAAAAACATCTCCAACATCACACAATGGGCAATCTTTATAATATCAAATATATTATTACCAATTTGTGTAAAAATATATACAAGCACATCAGAATGTCTGCTGGAACATTCTGGTCATTTAGTCCACGTATCGTTCATTGATTCACATGTACTGTGTGCATCATCATATTAAGAGAAGCTGCTGTTTCTAGGACCCGGAGGAGGCGGAGTCTCTGCAAAAGGGAGTTTCTGTGATCAGTCACATACAGGCTGAGGCTGTTTACCACTCACAACCCAAAACAACAGCACGACTGCAGTGTTTGGAGAGCAGTGTGGCTCGATTCACCACAGGCTCGTCCAATAAAACAGGTCGCTTTTTAACGCTATTTGTCATAAAAATAGCTGTTTTTGCTCTTCATGAGACAAATGAAAATGTATGGACAACTGTACTTTGTGCTCCTGCTGAGCGTTGGTTTGGTGGACTGCATGTCTGTTGTTAAAGGTAAGACCGCATTTCGGTTTGTTGCACTAAGTTGTTTATTATATTTTTTTTGTTTTTGGAGAAAAAAAAGTTTTATTTTGATTTGGTTCAACGAGTCGATGCACGAGTGACGAGGGTATATTTTCCTATGCATCGGTGTTTTACACGGTCGTTCGGTAGCGTTTCAGAATATCAATAACAATATTTTATCGGGATACAAAAATATTGTTATTATTAATTGTATATGCTGAATTTGCTTTTATTCAAACTCGAGAATTTTATAATTCGCGTATTCTAAACGGATCTGATCAGTTGAAGTTTGTTTTTTTCTTCTCAGAGTGTATCACAAATAATGGAGAGGACTATAGAGGAACTCAACAGAAGACATCTTCAGGGAGCACGTGCCTCAGTTGGAGGAGTCTAAACCTGAAGTTTAAAGACTCACAGACGGGTAACTTGTGTTTCTTCTTTTAATTAGCATTTTGTTATATCAAATTAAACTCTTTCAAAACAACAACATTTCACAGTGTAATCATATTTGGTGAAATCAAGATACGCTAAGTACATTTGTGCATACTTACAGATTGCATCCCTTCATTAGAGAGTGCATAATGCAAACTTGTCAATGTTGATGCTGATTATAGATTTAGTACTTTATGGTTATGTATGACGTGGGCATGCTGCCCAGATGATACTATGAGCCCTAACTCAGAAAAGCTGAGCAATCACTATTCTCTAATCCACACCAGGGCATTTCTCTGGGTGTGCATGTGGGAACACGAAGTACAACTCAAACACAAACATTGTTTTAAGGAAATTAAAAAATTTTTTTGTTAATTATTAAAATTTATTTGATTATTTCTTTTCCAATAGGTGTTGGAGATCACAATTTCTGTCGTAATCCAGATGGTTCAGATAAACCCTGGTGCTATGTCTCCGGGTCCAGTGGAGAAACCAGAAAAGAAGCATGCGATATTAGGATGTGCCAAGGTAGTCATGTTTATTTTTTGATATCAAACTGTGTTGTATGTGTTTTGGTTCACAGTCTAGCTCACCTCAAACTGATTTTAAATTCACAAGATGTGATCATAAAAGGACAGAATCTTCAATCATGCTTGTTTTTTCTTATCAAAGCTACATCACCTAATATAGTTGATACAATATTTTTCATTTTGCAGTAGATGTATGATTTTAGTTAGCTGTTTTGATTCCTTTAAACATTTTATAAAGTCTTTAGTTCATAAAAACCCAATCACATGTGCAGCCCAGCACAGTGTTTTTTAATTAATTAATAATTTATTTATTTTTTTGCAAAAGATATCTGTTTTAAAGCCATTTTTGGGGATCTTTAAGTTCAGTCTTAAAAATGACATTATGCAAAAAGAAGAAAATATAAAATTTTCTTTTTTGGTCTAGACCAAAAGAACCGAATAACAACTATTAACACCTTAAATTAAGATATTTTAAAAAGAAAATTAGCATTACAATGCACTTAGTGTTTTGGGGGAAGATCAACACGGCATTGGATGTGATTTTGGTTTATGAAAGTGATTTATTTAACTCGTGTCTTTCTCTGGTATTTCACAACTGGGTCTTACTAACGTGTTATTCTGTTTCTCACACTTTAAGTCGTACAGTTTTCCAAGAATCTGGTGGGAGTGCATTTAAAAATATTTGTGCAAAACAGCTGCTTTTTGTGGGAAACAGAAATCCGCTGCAAGGCGCCCTTTAGAGAGTGAACTGGGCCAGCACCAAATATTTTAATGCATTCACTTTTCCCTGAGTTTACTTTAAAACTTCTTGTGATATTAATCATCATTTAATGGTGCAATTGTCAATGATTTAATGAATGAAGTGTTCGCTTCTTCAGAGAAACTTTTTTTTTTTGTTTGTTTTAAACCTGTTGATCAATTTTAATCAGCATGTTATCAGCTTGCTGAAAGGCCAGATAAAGTTGAACAATAACACAAGTCTAGACTCATCATCCTTGAGTTTTCTTCAGGACAGACAAAGGAACAAAACACGGAAACTTGTTCTGCAGCTGTTGAGAAGTTAAAAGCCTGCCCCTCTGGGGTTCTGGTTGGCTGCGAGAAACATGGTCACCATGGCGACAGCTACTGATTGGCTGTCTGAGCTGTGACCGCATGTTCTTTAACTTTGCCCAAATGTGTAAACAACTTTTTCAGAGTAGAGGGTGGTGGAAAAACTCTAGAGGGCTGCAAGACTTACTGCATGAGGAGCACATGCTAAAGTCCTTAGCTGTGAATTCTTCCTATGGGACCTCTGAAACATCCTGTCCGCCTGATGTCCTATTTAAATAAAAATAGACAAACTTTTTCTCATTACGTGTGGAGAGAGCTAAATGTTCTATTTTTGTAGTGAGTGTAGTATAGGCTTTAGTTTTGTTCGCAGTAACAGAATCACACTATTATTTCTATTATAAGATGTTTTCTTGTTTATTCTTTTTATTTTTAGAGCTAGTTTTTGTCTTCAAATCTCTCCATATTTTAGATGTATTAAAGTTAGCATGAAATTAAAACTTTACCCTATTAAAAATAGATGTTATTGATCTTATCAATTCATCCATTCTTTTTTTTTTTTTTTAATTAAAACACTAATTCAGTGAAAAAACAGACGTCTTTTTGGTAAGGTGTGCTCCAAGTACTTTGTATGAATCTTCCCCTTTCTGCAAGCTTGCATTCAGATCTACTTCCTTTCAATCCAGTTATATATATTTTTAATCATCAGTTTCTATCCTGTCACAATATGAAACAGAATTTCTGTCACTCCTAATCTTTCAATTATGTTTCTTTTCAATGGGTTGAAGTTTTAAAGAAAGACTGTTGAAATCCAAAAAAGAAATCCACTAATTGTTTTACTTTTTTCTATTGAGGAGCCATGTGCACCCACTGGCAGATCAAATCTGCCGCTGACATTGTTGGATGTTATATATGTATAAAATATGTAATATATCAACATCGTCAAAAAAAAAAAAAATATATATATATATATATATGTATACTGCAAATGAGAAATAAATGACATTAAGGAATCAAATCAGACAGTATTCTTACACAGTATTCTTATACAGACGTTTCTTACGCTGTACAAATATTTTGCAGCAGTTTAGATGTGATTTTGTCCTCTCTGAGTATATAGAAAAGTTTATCTCAGTCATTTAGATCAAAGAATTAATTATATGATGTTTCTCTCGGTCGTGTGGCTGCGCACATGCTGTCAGCTGCAAAGCCAAGCAAACGTAAATCAGGCTTAAGATAAAAATGTAATGCAAAAATGCATACAATTAATGACGCTTTTAGAAAGCGAAACCAAAAGCTGAATTCCAGACATTTTAGGAGATTTAGGAAACCCTGACAGACGCATTTTTGCGTCTCTGTCGTCTTTTGCCAAGTGCCAAAAAGATGCATCTCTGGCCCCACTAATGCTTTTTAGTTTTAAAACGGCGTTTTAGAATGAAAACAATCCTTGTCCACACTGCTGTTTCAGCCAGCGTTTCTGTACAACTCTCTTTCCACCATTACACCGCTGGAAATGCACATTACGTGGCCACACACACACACACTCTGGCATGCACTGCAGCGTGCTTTGAGCACATCTACCCAAATGGGAGCTGTGCACGTCGGACTGTTCATAAAGGATCTACTGCTGGATCTAATCTCACTATATTTGTTAAAAGTGATATTTAATTCATCTTGTTGTCTCTATCTAACGACATATTTCCAGACTTTGGTCTTTTGAATCTATTACTTGTTCTCAGGTAACGTGTTTTGGCTGAGCGCAAAGATAAGTTAGGTTAATATATTAATTAATGTGACCACGTTTACTGATTCTGCACATTTGACTGATTGCTTGCCTTTATTTCTTATAATGTAGAAACTTATTGAATGTTATACTTTTATAATGGCCATTATTGATTATTAAAACTGATATTCAGCAAAAGAGAGGGTATGTTTCATATTTAAATGAAAGGAGGCAGTAATGTTATAGGCTCTGTTTTGTTATGCATGAAGTGAAGATGATGGTCATGTAAATATGTAGCTACATGATGCCTTTAACATTTTTGTCTGTTAAGTTAATATCAAGATAAAAATAAATATTTACTTATATCATGTTTTTCATTTTATTGTTAAGATTGGTGATGTGATGGGTGATGTGAAGGTTATAAAGTACACTGTTCCCTTTGAAGATTTACCCAATGTGTCCTCGGGAGTGTGTTGTTTTATATCAAATTTGCGAAGTCTGAACTTATAAGGAGAGGATGCAAGACTAAACTGCGACTTAATATTGAGGAAAAATATTGAGGAAATTCTGTGTGTTCGTAATCTGATGTTTGCAGATTACAAACTGTATTGCAGGGGTAACACTGCAGACGTGGTTAAGAATTTATTTACCCCAGGTTAAAAGCAATGCTAACCCCACTTTTAATATAACAAGTGTGAAAGATTACTTTAATTCAATAAATCTTTATTTGTATAGCGCTTTTCGATGTAAATCATGTTAAAGCAACTTACCATAGAAGTTCTAGTAAATTGAAATGGTGTCAGTCCAGTTTTCCGAGTTGATGTTCAGTTTAGTTTAGTGCAGTCTGGTTTAATTTTCACTGCCTAAAGTCCAAACACTGAAGAGCAAATCCATTGATGCACAGCTCCACAAGTCCCAAACCAAGCAAGCCAGTGGCGACAGCGGCGAGGAACAAACTTCACCAACTGACGAAAGTGAAGGAAGGAAAACTTAGAGAGAAACCAGGCTCAGTTGGGCACAACCATTTCTCCTCTGGCCAAACTTCTTGTGCAGAGCTGCCGTCTAGGTGCTGAGGGCTGAAAAACCCTGGACATTCATAGTGGAGAAGTTGCAGGTGGGAGAGGTCACTGGCTGGAGTACAGGCTGACCCACGTGATCAGTGTGGAGACTCATCTGACACTGGGGTCTTTCAAGGATCAGTCTCATGCTCTCCACTCCTCCATGTTCACCATAGCATCTGCTCAGGATACGTCCTGGTCCAGGATTATGGAAACCTCGAGAATAATAAAAACAGACTAACATAAGCGTAGATGCCGTTTATGCCAAATTATGATGTCTTTTAGAAAGTGTTTCCGGCTCCCGTTGCCCTAAATAATGCAGACTAACAATGCTTTAGAGGATTTGGTGTATGCTAATGCAAAGAGATGTGTCTTTAATCTAATTTTAAACTGACAGAGTGTGTACCCGGGGTTAAAATGGTATTTTAAATAATAATACCTAGTAAAACCGAGGGTCAGGTTTTTAACTCTTTATTGGTTGAAGGACCATGTATTGTAACTTCATAGACACTGATTACAATATGTTTTAGGACATTAAAGTTCAAAAGTCTTGTAATAACCCCCAGCAACACTACAGGGTTTTTCAATGAGTATTTCAAAGAGTGCAAAGGGGTTTAAAAGCCCTATCATGACTTTAATGTTTTAAAATGGCAAAATCCCTAAGAAAAACATTTAAGTATTGTAGTAAAGACATGGATAGTGGACTAAATTGTCAGCTGCAAATTAAAAACTATGTGTTCTGTCACTCTGCAGACCAAAACGCCACTGAAGCGCCTGCTCCAGAAGAGTCTGTCCCCACTCAGGGACTCACCCCAAGAATGGTGGAGACGTTCGAGCCTGCAAACTCCTTCCCCTCGCAGGTGGAGGGTGCGGCGGTGCAGCCCGTGAAAGGGGTCCGCCAGCAGGTCAGGAGTGGACCCAAGAAGAAGAAAGACCTTGGGACTCTTGGTAGGTCTTGGGTTAAAATGACTATAACCTAGGGCTGCACAATATATCGTTTGAACATCGATATCACAATGTGTGTATCCGCTGTAGTCACATCGCAGGATTAGATTATTTGTTAAAGATATTATTATTTTCAAATAATTAATACAATGATGACCATGTTATATAATGTTTGCTTGTTGAATTTCTGTACCTGAATACTATTAGACTCTCCAGAAAACCATCAAGCACTGTTTGTTTCACTTTTATTTCCAAGGGCTTGTAATTTATTTTAATGTATGCAAACTCACTGCATAGAAAAGACTTGGTCATCCCAATCCATCTAAATGAATGAAATCTTTAAAATGGAGCTATTCAATTTATCTGGTGAAATTATATTCATAACCGCAATATATAGCATAGGAGAATAATATATTGCAATGTCAGATTTTTTCCAATATCGTGCAGCCCTACTATAACAATATTGTGCAGTCCTACTCAAAATAAATCTAAGAAACTGAGGAGTTCATGCTTAAATTGGTTGACTTTCCTACATTGTCAGGTTATGTTCTCGCTGTCTTCATGATGGCCATTATCATCCTACTTGGAGGAGGCATCACGATGGGATACTTCTATAAACGGTCAGTACATAACCAGAAACACAATGTCCCTTTATTGAGTACACTTTTGACGATTAAGATTGAAGATCTTACTACAAAGTCCAGTTAAAAAAAGCATTTCACTTCTTCAGAGCAAAGATGCTCAGTGAGAGGAGATGTTTGTAATTTACTTCTTGTGCAGTTCAAAATAGTTGTAGGTTCTTTGTTGGCAAAGAGCCCAGTTGTTTGAGTTTAATCTAGATTGTATTTTGCTGGTTTACTTATGGCATTTGCACTATCTATATCTATATTGAAACCAAGATAATTGATGTCATTGGGTTTGATGCATGCTTTCAAGGTTCTAAAATGTCATGCTGGATGTCGAGTGTCAACATGGATGGGCTTTAGCTGGAAACACAAACCATGTTCTTATTACATCAGTGCTGGTTTCACTTTAATGCCATTAGACACATGAGAGAGATGGTTGGTGGGTGTAGATATTGGAGGCATCTTGACTGTCTATATTTAGGTGGTTGTTTTGATGTCTAGAAGTAGGTGTTGCATTTAGGAAGGAACAGACGGACTTTGAAAGCTGATATTCAGAGAAATCGACTGTTTTGTACATTTCTAATCAGAATGTGCTCAAACCCATCTTGAACAGAATGTTCTTCAGATGCAGGTTAATAAGCAAGCCATCAAATTTGAAGCTTTCACTCTTGAGGTTTCAACTTTTGATGGTCTTGATCATATTTCACTGTAGATTTTGATGAAAAAAAATGTATATTTAGTATAACATAATCTATTGGAGTAATAATTAGTCATTGGACAGTGTGATGTTTTAATAATATTTTAAAAATGTGTATAGTTTTAGTTTAGACTTCTTTTTTTGCAGTCAAAATAAATGTTTTAATTGGTTGTGATTTTAAAAATCAGGGCTATTCCACAAGAAAAATAAACTGATTATAGATATCTTTTTGTGGTCTAATAAAATGGTTACTTGACCCAAAAATGACAATTCTGTTATTAATTACTCATGCTCCTGCCTTTCATATTTTGAGCAGAAATTAAGATATTTTAGATGAAATCCAGGAGCTCATTTAGGGGTCAGTAAGATTTAAAAGCAAACAGTACTTAAATTCAGCAAAGATGAATTTAACTCAGAATATATTAATTAAGTGACTAAATAGACTTTTACTTTTGTATTTTTTAATCATAATTTAACATAAACAAAAATATTAATAACAATTTAACTAATGAACATTTAGTATTAGTACTTTTTTTGCAACTATTTAATCTACCGCTAATAAAATAACAGAAACTACGACATCGGTATTGACCTTCATCTTGAAGAAAATGTTCTTCAGATGCAGGTTTATAAGCAAACCATCAAATTTGAAGGTTTCACTCTTGAGGTTTCAACTTTTGATGGTCTTGATTATATTTCACTGGAGATATTGATGAAAAAATGTATATTTAGTATAAAACAATCAATTGGAGTGATAATTAGTCATTAGACAGTGTGATATTTTAATAAGATTTTTAAAAATCATTTTTTTTGGCAGTCAAAATAAATGTTTTAATTGGTTGTGATTAGAAAACCAAGGCTATTCCACAAAACACTGCTTTTCTAACTTGTTTGAAGTTAAAACAACGGTGTTATGTTGTTTGTTGACAATTGATATAAACCTGTGTGTTAAACAATTGTTATTTTATGCTCAAAATCCCTGATATTTTTATTGTATATGTTACAGAAATATCATCAATAGTTTGCAGAAGAACAAAAATGATTTACTTCAACAACTATAAATTGGAGTTTATATTTTTAATTATGTATTGATATATGACATGGTCTTGATGGTTCACGCATGCTTTACCTTTTAATGCCTCTAAATAGATCACAGTAATCATCTGAATCTAGATCTGCAATCTGAGCAATTTCTCATCTCTATCTTGTAAGCAGTTTGGCAGGACACCCAGTATTTTTGCTCATTGAGTATTCGTGCGTCAGCTGATTATGTCGCTCATGTCATCGTCTTTCTAGCGACTCATTGGCTCAGTATTAATAAGCAGGCAGGATGCTGGTCAGAGAGGAGGGTAGAAGGACAAAGTCACTCGAATGAAACGTTATGGTGTCACAGCACATGGGTCTCCTCAAGCCATCAATTTACTTTGTGCCAGATTGCTTGTGTAACTTCATGAAGAGAAATTAAGCTGGGACCAGTAAGTTCAGTTCAGTCTACTGTAGACACACGGGTAGGGAAGTGTAGGAGGATTGCATAACCTGCTGCAGATCTGCTGTGCACTGTGTGAATGGATGAAATGGAGAGATGGAGTGAAAGGAAGTGACTGCATAATACTGGGAGTATATGCGATATGCAAGGATTATTGCAATAATGTCTTGTGAATCCTGTGAATTATCATATTGCTAGAGAAATAAACCGATTATAGATATTTTTATGATCCAATTAAATGCTTACTTCACCCAAAAATGAAAATTGTGTTATGAATTACTCCTAATCATGCCCTGAGACCTTTTTTCATGTTAATAACAGAAATTAAGATATTTTAGATGAAATCCTGGAGCTCTCTTACCATATACAGCAAGGGACCTGAGACATTTAAAGTCCATAAAAGTAACCCTAAACAATGTAAGCACCTTCCATGTGGCTTCAGTTGTACTACTGTGTTTGTACTTTGTTTGACAGACAATGGTACTGTGTATCAACAATAGGCTGATATATTGCAGAAAGCTGAGGCCTATGACAATTTCAAAGACAATATTTGGTTCATTTTACATAATTGTAGACCCATTACATGTTTTAATTTATTATAATGTAATTTATTGTTAAATAAAATAGCATTATATTTATTATTATTATTATTATTATTATTATTATTATTATTATTATTATTATTATTATTAAAAATAATACCATAATTAATAATAATAATAATAATAATAACTAAATTAATATTCCAAGCTTTAGCTGTACACATTGTAGATGATTGTTGACCTATTCACTATTTCACATAAATCAGAATGACAAAAATCTATTATTTCGCTTTGTTTGCATATCCAATTAACATGGGTCAGGGTTTAAAGATAGTACGTCCTCGTTTTATTGATCCGATTTGGATAAATAGCCTATGTATGCCACACACAAATGCTTGGAATTTAAGTTAAATTTAACTACAAGTAGATCGCCTGTTTGTTCTGAAGTCTTTCAGATGGTTAAATCACTCATTTATTGCAAACTATTGAGATATCTATATTGCGAAATGCACATTTGCAATATTTTGATAATTTCAAAGCATTGTGCAGCCCCAGTTCATTATTATGACCTTTCTCCAGTATTTATCCCCCATTGTTTCGACCGCTTCTAGGAATTGGAGAGTGATCCTTGAAATCTGTCTCCTCCTTGGCAGCCAGTGATGAATTAGATCTGGTCCTCTCCATCTGCAGTCACTCATTTATATCTTGGTGCTAAAAATAGGGGCAAATCCCTCCTTCTGTCTGTAGTGCGTCACTGGTAAATTTATATTTCGGTCTAGCTCAAATAGATACGTATTGGAAATGGAAATAATCTTCAGATTATTCAGAGGAAATGAAGTGGAAGCACGACATAAGTTATTCATTATGATTATGTAATTCAGAAAGATTTTTGAATCTGTGCTGCAGAGACGGAGCGTGTGAGTTTGGAGAACTCTTTTAAATATCCAGAGCTTAATGGCAGCAGAGAAAATCATTGAAATGTCAAAAATCTGGATCTTAAAAAGTGCTGTCATCTTGTCATTAAAGATCTTTAATCATTTTTGTAACCATTTATTTTGCACTCAACCATGTCTGTTTATTTAAGTTGAATTAAAGTTGTACTGTATAGGGTTTATGGTATTTTTGTAAATTAAATATTGAGTTAATTACCAAATATCAGTTAATGAATCTGGTATGGCTATAAACTGAATTGCAACAACAATCAAAGATCATTAGAATAAAACATACAGTTCTGGAAAAAAGTAATGATAATACTGCTACTACTACATAGTCAGTATTGGACTACTAGATTTGCTATCAATAGGTGTGTATTTTGCACCCCATGGGGTGGTTGCAGGACAATGAGGGGGTCGCTTGGTGATTTTCAAAAATCAAATTTATTTTATTAAGCTATTAGAATTATTATATTTTATCCATAACCTACTGAAGAACAAAAATTGTAGGTAATAGTTACATTAAAATACAACATGCAAATAAAGCATGTCAAAGCCATCAGGTTTTCAATTTTTATTTATTTATTTTCCAGGGATGATTGCATTATATTTAAGACACAGCCATAGCATAAGATAAAGCAGATTGATTATATGGCACCATGTAAACTTTCTGACACCTTTACGACACTCGGGTACATTAAAAATAAATATAGGCCACAACTGAACATGGAGGATGATCTCTGAGCGGCGTTTTCCAAAATTAAACCAAGAATACACTTCTAAGGGGCCTTTTGTGTGTGCCGTTGTGTGCAAATTTTATATATTCATAGCTACCTCAAAGGATATTTGGGGTCGCAAGTCACTGGCATTGTTAATTTAACAGTCGCTGGCTGAAAAGTTTGGAAATCTTTGATTTGGACTACTGACACCACGTCTTCAAATTTTCAAAAAGTACATTATCATTTAGAGTATTATTTGCACAGAATAGCAATTGGTCAATCTTAAATATTCCATGTTTTTCCAATAATCACTGGGGAGAAATCCAAATTTTAAGGTCAAAAGTTAAAGGTCCAATATTTATGGTCTTTGACATCCAGAGGATTATAATCTAATGTTTTATTAATTAAGTTTTTTTGAATAGTTAAAAACATGAACAATATATTTTTTTCAAAAAGAATTAAAGAACAAAAAGATTTTTATTGGATTTTTATTTTTGCCTTCACAAGCAAATTCCCATTTTACTGATGGACACCAAACCCATACAACCAACCACCAGATTCCAGCATGTATTTCTCAGACATTTCACAACCTGACAAACTACATTTCTAAAGGAGCACTGAACAGCAACGACAGATGCTGACAGGAGTAACACACTTATCCAAAACAATTCAAGCTCTTGCTCTTAGTCAGTGTTTGTAGGCAATCTACCTTTAGGCTGCTTTCTATTATTTGAACTCCTGACAAGTGACACAAAAATGGCTTAAATATTGACATGTGATGCACATTATTACATTACAATCAGAATCCCCCAATGACCTTCTTTCATATGAGACATTTAAAGTCCAGAAAAGGAACTTAAAAACAATCTCAGAATTTATACTATGGTTGTGTTGATAGACGATAGTATTGTGCATTGACAATAGGCAGAGATATCCCGAGAGCTGAGGCCTATGACAATTTCAAATACATCAAGAATATTTGGTTCATTTTGCATGAATGTAGACCTATTACATGTATGACTTGTTATCATTATTATTATTATTATTATTATTATTCAATTATCATTAATCATAAATTAGCCAAAATTAATATGCCCAGTCTTAGCTGTACACTGTAATTAAAGATGACTACAGACCTATATTCACAATTTGTCTCTTTTTGCATATACAATTTATATGAGTCAGGCTTCAAAGATAGTACGTGCTTATTTATTACAATACAATCAGAATCAGAAAGAGTTAAGATGTTGAGTATACAGTGGACTGTACAACAAGTATAAAATTTCTTATGAGCAGTTTTTGAAGGGGACACAAATAATACAGCGCTCATTTAGAAAGTACAGCTAAACTATATGCTAACTGTGGCCGTTAAAGTTATCGTTATGCCAAGTCGTCCACTCCATCTTCCCCGGGATTTATGCTCATGGTGCAGTCCTAATATCTATGCATATAAAACATTTTCAATAAAGTGATCTGATCAACAAAATGTTTTTATTTTTTCTTTGTAGGGGTCGTGACCTCAAGAAACAGCATGAGCAGCGGGTTTATGAGCGTGAAATGCATCGGATCACACTTCCTCTCTCTGCGTTCGCCAACCCCACCTGTGAACTGGTGGACGAGAACACCATTGTCATAACAGCTGAACCCAACAACCAGACCCCCACTCAGGAGCCTGTGGAAGGGGCCGATCCCCTGATGGGGTCAGCGGGGACCCCCGGAGCCTGATGGAGGAGTCCAATGCGAGCCCCTAGATTAGAGGCTAGTTAAGACGTGTGTATGCAGAATCTCAGAGGACCAAACCCTCATCCACCTTCCTCTGCCTGTCGTCTCTTTTCTCTTTACCTAGACTTTACAGCACGGTTTGATGGTAAAGGTGGGGTATGTGCCCTGAGAGAGTGGTGGAATTTTGATTTCATCCCAGACTTGGCCCTTATTTCCTTAATGAAGCTGTTGGGGGAAGTAGGGCACGCGGGGATACACAACAATGATGGTTTTGTATAAATATGCATGCCAGAGATTTACCTGCAGAAACATTGCAAGTGTATTTTGTGCATATCATCACAGGGCATGAATACTTCCCTTTTGACAAACTCCAAAAGAGAGGCCGACAGTCTTGCTAACTGCTTCATGTCCTTTTACGAAGGCTTGATGGATCGGATAATGGGACGTTGCCGTGTTTCGAAAGAGAAGACAGTCCATTGTTATCTTTTCTGCATTTGTTTTTGTTCTTAATGCACTAGGGTGGAGAGTTGAAACTGAATACGTTGCTCTGCAGCTGGGCTGTTCACTCCATAGAGAGCTTTGGTTTGCATCTAGAGCTTTGCCTCTGATGGCTCTTTCCAGAAATCCATACTCATTAGGCAGATCATGTGGCCTGAGATTGAGAGTCGAGCTAGGTGAAGGCTTTGACTAAATGAAAAGAATGCTTTCCGCGGATCTTGCCTTAGTAAATTATGTGTGAATGTATTATTGCTTCTGTGGCCACAATCTGATAGATGAACGAGAGAGCGCTGTCGTGACTTCAGAAAACCAATCGGAATATGGGTTTGATTGAGTAGGCTCTGGTTACGTTTACTGTATCAATGTTCAATTGTTCCTGACCATGCAGATGGGCTTATTAGGATGATGGGGATTGAAGAATGAGCCCCTGAGAAATGGATCTTGTGAGAATTGGGTTTTATTCCATTAAAGCAAGAGAATCTGAAGAAGGATGACTATCAGAATTATGTAATAAGGATTGTACGGTCTGAAAGGGGACTGATATATATATTTTTTCTTTCTTTTTACTTTGGATGTATGAATTGGTTTTCCCATTGTTCATTGGATTGTACAACTGCTTAAGGTTAAAGAAATGATTATTTTGGGCAGATTGTACTGCTATGAAATAAAGTCAGTTTGAAGAAAATACGTTTGTCCTGTTTTGACATGTTCATGTGGTATTTTTTTCAAGACAAGTTCATGGTATGTTCTGTGTGTCATTTAGTAGCTGTATTTATGGGAGTAAAGGGATAAAGCAGATCAGCTTTTGATGCGTAACGAAGCTTAGAATCCCACCCTACAGTTTCTTTTCTTTTTTTGGAGCATTGTTTTAATTCCCTCTCTCTTGGTTAAAAATTGCGGCAGTTTGATATTTAATCTGTTTTTAAAGGAGTAACACTAATAATAAAACTGTATTTTTTGGTTAAACTCAATTCCCAGGTGACTTCAATTACCTCAGCGTCCAAGACACGCCACTTAGGATCACGTAATCACAAACAGGACAGCTACGTCTTTGAAGTGACCATGCTAAAGGCTGCTTTCTGATGGGATTCAGTTGCAAACTTAGCTTAATAAAGATTCGAGTCCATATTTCGTGAAAATCCTGTTCGGAGTCCAAGTTCGGAGTTTCTGCTGAACGTTCTATGAGGATACTAGTCTTGAGGACCAGGTTTGGGAATCAATTCACTATTAAATTATTGGACTTCCATTTTTGCCCTGTTCTTTAACATGTAATATAACAGAGACCACTTGTGTTTAAAACTTTGCTTAACACATACATACAAACACGTGTATATACACCTATAAAGACAATATATTGTGTGTGTTGTGTATAACACTGCAGTGTGTATAGACATCTTACTAATTCCAGACTAAAATTGAACTCTTCTACTTCAACTGCTTGCACTGACTGAACTTATAATCTGAATTTATATTATCTATCTATCTATCTATCTATCTATCTATCTATCTATCTATCTATCTATCTATCTATCTATCTATCTAAGAATATGGCCTAATCGATTGCCTTTGAAAACAAGCCAAAGTATATATAATACACACAAAAAAAAGATTCAAAGATGATTTCTTGGATTAACTAAAAAAATTGAGTGGTTGTAAACGATTTAAATGGGCTGAATTTAAACGAATTATGTTGAACATTACTAAATTAAATTTGTTTAAATTCAACACGTATAAATTGCAACAATTTTACAGACATTTTTTTTTCAGTGTAGATAGACAGATATTCTATACCAGTGGTTCTCAAACTTTTTTCATCAAGTATCAGCTCAGAAAAAAACTGTCTCCAAGTACCACCGTAACGACGAGACAGATTAAAACCTATTATATATATATATATATATATATATTATTGTCATAAACATTATAAATAGTTTTAATATTAACACTGTAACCTGTTGGGCTAATAGTTAAAAAACAAAATAAAAAGTCAACGTTTAAAATGTGTTTTTAAAAGTTAGAAACGGTAGGCTACTGTTCTTAAAGTAAAAAGAAAACTGCTGTACTTAAATGTAAAGTATTCACATATAGTAGCCAATTCATCAACCTGCAAATGTTGCTTGGACCTCATAAATATAGGCTATATGTTATCATATTCATATATAAACCATTTTTGATCAATTTTGAAATGTTTTGCATGTACACATGACATATTTGTATATCTTTAAAATCTAAACATTAACTTTTATTTTAAAATAAATGATTTGGAATAACATAAATTAGAAAGTAGATCTGTTTACTACGCGTTCTTTACAGTACGTGTGACAGAAAAGCGAGTTATTATTTGCAAAAATACACTGCTTGACCAATTCGTACGTGTTTATACATTCAAACGTGCTGAATTTCCGTGACTTAAAGTCTCATCCTAAGTGGACCGTGGAGTTTGTGTTAACCACAAACTTTGATTAGCCTATATTCTATGTCCAAGCTTTAAGCATGACAAAGTTGCTTGATTCTGTTCTGTTTTCCGCGATATCTGAATCACATCCAGATGAATTAGCCTAAAAGTGTTAAGTGTATTACTATTGTTTCTTTCATTCAGTTTTCCTCCGCGTACCACTAGAAGAAAGCTTGCGTACCTCAGTTTGAGAACCACTGTTCTTTACTATATATAGATAGCTAGTATAACTATCCCAACAGCACGCTATACTTGCCCAACAGCGCCTCCATGTGGCTGATTAAACGCACACACAATTAAATTGGTGGTGAAAGAGAGCATATGAAGATGGCTATTACTAACTCGTGTTTATTCATGAAACATACGTGTAAGAAATCCTGTAGCATACAAGTAGTGGTTATATTTTTATACATGTCAGTACCATTGACAGATAAGACTAGGAAAAATGCTCTTTATACAGCTTTTCACATTCTACAAACATATGCAAACTACATCTCAACATTTGGCAACAAATCTTTACAGACATGAAAAATATATCCAGTTTTAAATTAAACACCTGTGATCAAAGTGAGGATGACATTTATTTATTTTTTTTAAACATCCTCACAAAACGTCACAAATCCTTGCATAATTTTTTTGATTACAGCCTGTTTCAGTTATGAGAAATCATTGAAACGGCCAATCAGGATCCAGCATTACGATCTCACTTATCATTTCACTTTAACTCCAGAGAAGTTTAGATACCGATACAGAATTTTAGTTTTTACTCCCTGCCAAGGTATATTTACAAGGCGAGTCCTTGGCAGAGGAATAGACAACTCCAGTTCTCAAATAGCTGATGTACCAAAAATGAGCTACAATATGAAAAAAAAGCATTTCTGAGAAACCACACACATGAAACCAAATCAGAACTCAGAAACTTGTTACTTCATTTTGTAACAGTTTTGTCACGGTCTTCGGATTAAAGAGTAACAGGACCTCGAGTGCATGTGGTACAGAAACCATCAAGGGTTTGAGTACACAAAGGCACCTGCAGAGGGCAGTGTGGAACAACAATTCATTCCTACAGTTTAGGTCATTTCAAAAATAGTCAACAAAAACCTTATGAAGAGAAGAGGTTCAAACATGACCGTCACATTTCAGCCTTTATTTTCACTGTATTATTTGTGACAATTAAAAACATTTTCTCAAAATTAAGATTGTGCGTTTAGACTAGAACAGGGGTGTCCACACTCGATCCTGGAGGGCCGGTGTCCTGGAGAGTTTAGCTCCAACCCTAATCAAACACACCTGAACAAGCTAATCAAGCTCTTACTAGGTATACTAGAAACTTCCAGGCAGGTGTGTTGAAGCAAGTTGGAGCTAAGCCCTCCAGGACCGACTTTGGACACCCCTGGACTAGAATGTTTGTCTATTTGAACAGATAATGAATTTGCATTCTGGGGTGAAATGTGACAGACATATTTTGGACTCGTTTCATTAGATCCACCAAACAAACTTCTCTAATTATATAGTCAAAAATTCTTGTTTTGTAAATACTTAATAAAGTAGATGACACCACACTATTTCTGATGAAACCTCATCAGAACGATCGATCAGAACTCATCTAATGACAGGCACTCTTAATGGTTTCAGTTACCTGGTTAAATCGTCAACTTAATCAGTTAGACCTGCTAATTCCAAATTAGACAGAAAAGGAAAAATCTTAATCAGAAAGAAGCTGAAGCTCACTGAAATGTACCCGTTCCCTCAACAGAACCCTCAGTTCTAGAATGCCCTCAAAGTTCAACATGACATGAGAGATCTCCAAGCGGAACGCCAGCATCAGCATGTTCCCAGTATGCCAATTCAAGGTAAATGCTCTCATTCAGTTCTGTAAACTTATCAAAAAAACAAAGTTTCCAGCTCAGTCTGCGCTGCCATTGGATTAGTTCCTGTTGTTTTCCTGGTTTTCAGAGGCGATTTCACTGGGTCCATAAGTTCTTAAAAACTTCTGCTGAAGTTCGTCCAGTTCAGCAGGCAGAGGGATGTTCAGCTCCTGATTCAGAGTTAATGCCTCAAAACAGTCCTCCAGCTTTTGAAAAGCAGGCCTGAAGACGACAGGAAGAGGAAAAAGGTAAGAACAGGAAGCGTTTCCGTCCATTACAGGGTGATGTTATACAGCATTGTTCCTACTATAGCTAAATACTACTACTGCTCAAAAATAAGTGGTTTGTAAGATTTTGTACATTTTTGAAGGCTGCATTTGAAATATTGTGCAATGTATTGTAAAGTATAATATTTCAAAATAGCTGAAGTTTTCTTTAAAAATCCTCTGCCCAAGTTAAAATTTTAAATAAAAAAATTAAAAAATTAAAAATAAAAAAAAATCTACCAAAATAAAAGCTTTGAAACAAAAACAATCATATCTTTGAAATTGCTCTGTTGCTTTATAAAATATTACTATAATTACTAAAAATAATCAGTTAAAATTAAATGATTTTAAAATGCTGAACAGTTGAGAATCTACAAAAGAAATAACTTATCGGCCTAAAGATGATGATGATGATAATAATAATAATAATAATAATAATAATGCAAATAAAGTAATTAATAATAATAATAATAATAATATTAATAATAATAAAAATGCTAAACATGCATTTTTTTTCCAATTTCAGTTTGCATTTATTTATTTATTTTAATTTTTTTTTACAAACCCCACCAGCCTTTTTGCCAACATTTTTGATGTCTTCTACCTAAAACAGACCGCTCTTATAATATTTTCTACTCTAAATATATGACTATTACACTCTGAAATAAAGAACCAATCTCCTGCTTTTAAACAAAAAGCATGTTTTAATGTTAGATCACCACTTGAATGCAAATATGTTTGATTTAAATATAAATTAGTATATGCATTTTAATTTATTTATTTTACACACACACACAGACACACACACACAGACACACACACACAGACACACACACACAGACACACACGCACGCAGGCACGCACGCATGCATAACATCATCCAGATCGACGATAGATCAATTTGGGGAGGAGATTTTACATTTTGTCCTCGTTAAAGAAGGGAGTAGGCTGAAGGGAAGTAGTAAACCTCTTTATATTTACATGCAGTCTTAACTACACTTTCTCTGATCATCTCTGTATTTTGTACCTAGGGGCCTAGAAGTCCCATAACTCATTCAGGACATGTGGATAGATTATTATTATGTAAACTCATGAAGAGTTGTCTCTTAATTACCAGGACAACGCTTATACAATGGTCTCAAACTCAATTCTTGGAGGGCCACAGCTCTGCATAGTTTAGCTCCAACTGCCTCCAACTCACAGCTGCTTAATAGTCTCTAGTAATCTTGAACACCTTGATTAATTGGATCTAGGGATGCAACAATTATAGATTGTGGCTGTACAATTATAGTCTGAGGAATATTCACAGTTATCACGAATATTATGCAATCATTAATTTCAAAAACACTACTACTTTATTGGTGCTTAGTAACCAAATAATGCAGCACTTAATAATAATAATAATAATAATAATAATAATAATAAAAAAACAGTAGTCTATTTTTCTTGGACTTAAAAAAAGTGAAAAAAGTTTTTGACATTTAAACAAGTAAAAAAAATTTACATTTAAAATAAATGACAGAACAAGGAATAAATAAATTTTAAAAAAAAAACAGTATTTAAAAGAACAAATGTAGTGAAAGGCTGCTGAACCTCTGTCTGAAAGACACCTTTGATCAACTTTTATTACAAAAATGAAAATACTAGAGTAGAAATGTGTATATTCCATACAAAGTTTGAAGCTGATCGGTCAGTTCTTGTGATGTGACTTGCGGTGGGCTTGCGACATTCTAAAAAGTTAAGATGTTTTCAACTAGATGCGCCTTGAAGCCGCAAGCATTCATTAGAAATAATAAACTTGCGCATGCAAAAGACGTGATATGTGAATGGTTCTTAGTTAATAGCCACAGCCAGCCATAGTTAATGCAGTGTGTGTGTAATAGCCTCAGTGTACGAGTATAGAACTTTAAACTAGCACACAGTTGGCAGAACTTTGTTTAGTTGCAGCAGTTTTGTTCCATGCAGAAACACGGTGATGAGAAACCTTTATAATAAATTAACCATGTTGAATTAAAGCGTGGTTAATAGTAAAATCAGTTAATTATTGCATCCCTAGTTGGTTCAGTTGTGTTTGATTACAGTTAGAGCAAACCCGTGCAGAGCTGGTTTGCATTTTAATCTCACCTACAACATTACTGACTTACCGGTTGTCAGGAGTGAGGTCACAACAGGCCACAGCCAATGCAAAGAAAGCAGGAGGACAGTGCTCAGGAAGAAACTTCTCGATGAACGTTCGCACATTCAGCCCAAAATCCAGTGTTCTTGGAAGACACTCAGGATCTGCATAAACCTGACCAATAATCTATTCCAAAAGAAAGAACAAGAATAAGAAGAAATGGAACAGAAATAAAGATGATGAAACTTTCAAGCATCCTCTTACATAACAAAGAATGAAATGTAGCAGTTTTGACTCAAACCAGTTGAGCGTAACGCTTGCTTTTGGCATTCCCACATTCGTATGCAAGCGCTTACATAAATGACAGTTCCTAGAGCACATGCTGTCCTCATAAAGACGTGCTATAAAAAGGGAGATGTTTACAACAACAAAGGACTCTTACCTCACAAAGTACAATGCCAAAGGAGAAAATATCCACCTTCTCATCATAGCGTTTACCTGTTTACAGAGATAAAAGAAATCAGATAAAACGCCTACAGAACACTACCAAAAAACACCTTTGTTTCATTGCAGATAATGACAGTTACCTGGAGGAACACACAAAAAAACCATAGTCTATAAATACAATAGTCTAAGAAAAAAAAAATGTTTTATACAACTGTGAAAAAAACTTGTTGCTTCTCAAAACAAAACAGAGTATTTACAGACATTAGATGAACAAAGTCCTGTTTCATCATTCAAAGTGTACATTTGACATTTACACACTCAAATCAGTCATGATATTTTTACAAATACAGCATGTGAATAGTTTAATAAAATACAGTCGCGTAAAATAATGAGATCATTTAGCATTCCAATTAAAGCACTAGCTGTCACTGTTTGAACTTTTGTGATTGCAAAACATACATATTTAAAAGAAGCTAGTAGGGATGTACGATATATCGGCAGCTATATCAATATCGACTGATAAATGCTATTTTTAATATTATCGTTATCGGTTCGATATCAAAATTAGGCTGAAATTAAGTCGATAGATAACCTAATTGTACAGAACTGCCTGCTTCAGACTTGTCCAGTGCACTATAAGGGAGCTTTCTCATTGTTTATTAGTGCTTTTCTTTGTGTGAGATTGCTGTGCATTAATAACTCAGCAAGTAACCATATTCCATATCATTGTAGATATGTTTGATAGTGTTATTGTGTATTTTAGTTTAAATCGCCTCAGGAAAAATATTACATGTGTAAACATAATAGCAGCGATGCACACGTGCTAAATCACTCATTGGGTTGTTTGTAATCTAATATGATTATTTGTTATCAACGCATTGCCTGCCTTGTGGTGTTGATGTAAGATTGTATTTAGTTTGATCTGCATATTTATTATGATTATGACTACAGGTTTATATAATCACCTTGCAATTTGGAAATTATAGCTATTTTTTTGGTTTGAGTAGTCTATTCAGTTCATAAGATCAATTAAAATTTTTATAAAGTTTTTAACGACTAAAAACTCAACTATTTAGTCTCCACTTTCCTTCCTAATCTGTAACTGCCTCTCTGGCTATACCACTAACTGTACTATTGCTTTTGCTTCTTAGACTTTACACACCTGAAACTTGTCTATAGCACTTGTTCACTGCTGCTCTTATAGTTGTGCAAATTGCTTCCTTGTCCTCATTTGTAAGTCGCTTTGGATAAAAGCGTCTGCTAAACGACTAAATGTAAAATAAAATCAGTTGTTCACTGTATAAAAATATATCATTTTGAAATATTTATCAGCTAATATATTGGTTGTCGGCCTCGAAATCTTAGCAGTTATCGATATCGGCCAAAAAATCCATATCGGTGTGACAATTCAGCATTAAAAGTGGTGTTGATAATTACACAGTTACAAGTGTAAAATTAGACATTGGATCCAATAAGACGTCAGGCCTGGATATTTTTATGAATATTGTATCTTTCAAGACTTGTAAAAAGTGTAATGAGATTGAAACATTTAGTATAAATCTATTGCAAACATATTATCAGTGGAAGCATTTGCACATTTATTATGTGTTAATAGCAGCAGCTCACCCAAAAAAATTATTAATTAATTAATTGTCATTATTTACTCTCCCTTCACTTGTTCCAAACTAGTTAGTGTTTTTCTTCTGTTAAACACAGATATTCTGCAGAAAGCTGGAAGCCTGTAACCATTGATTTCTATGGTATCTGTTTGTCCTACTATAGATGTCAGTTGTAACCGGTTTTCAGCTTTCTTCAAAACATCTTCTTTAGTGTTTAAGGGAATAAAGAAACTCCAAAGTTTGGAACCAACTGAGGGTGAGTAAATATAAATTTTTGGGTGAACTATCCCTTTAGTTGTCTCTCTTCTCACCATTGAGCATCTCTGGTGCCATCCAGTAAGGGTTCCCCACCACTGTGTAGCGCTTCTTGCGGTCAATGCGTCTAAACAGCCTTTTCTTATTAGTTGGTTTGTCCGGGGGAGGCTGCTTGACTTTGTCCTCCATGATTAACCGAGATAAACCAAAATCTGCCACCACAACGGTGTTGTCCTGCAGAGGTCAGAAAAAGTAGAGCAAAGATTAACAGACAGAACAGATTCAGAGCTTAACGTTGACATTGAAAAGTACAGATTGGTCATTCAAAGTAATTGACAATGTAAAAAAGAAAAAAAATTTAAAGAGTTCAGATACTGAGGCCTCTAGATGAAATTTTCATCTAAGATTAGTGGGGGAGTTTCAGGCTTCCGTGTAGATTCAGTATTTTCACTCTAATGGCAAAAAATACGTTATTTTCATGACCTTTAATTTGAAATAACTGAACCTAAACACTATATGTTGAGAAATGCAACTGAAAGTAGAATTTCAGACGACACTTAGAGGTTTTTGCATCTGAACTCTTTATTTGTTTGTGCCGTGAATGTAACTTAATCGGATTGATTTTAAGATTTTAAGACCTTGATTTTAACCTTCAAAGTAGTGCATGGGCTAGCACCTGGTTACATCTGTGACCTGGTGACTCTCGCCACCCCAGCCCGCAGTCTTCGTTTGGCATTGGGACTTACCCCGTACCAGCCACGCTGTAAACTCAAGACCATGGGTGGTAGGGCTTTCTCATACAGTGCGCCTAAGCATTAGGAATGCCGCTTCTCTGGACTGTTTTAAGAAACTTCTTAAGACTGACCTTTTAAGCACTGCTTTTAACTTATGGATGATCAATTTGTTTACTTTTTATTCTATCTTCAGGTTCATTTTCATATTGTTTTATTGCATCTTTTTATTGTTGTGCTGTTTCTGCTTGCCTTGTATTGTTAGTATTTAGCCTTGGAGTGCTTTGAGTCTAAGAAAAGCGCATTACAAATAAAATGTATTATTAATATTATTATTATTATTATTATTATTATTATTATTAATCAATATTTTGCAGCAGTTATTTGCTTAAACTTGCATATTTGTTATGTATAATCTCCTAAATTGATTTAAGGCCTTTTTAAAAAAAATATCCATGTTTATCAATAAATTGTGTAACACATAAGCAACTGTCTAAATTTAGAATGAACAAAATAGTGTCTTCTTCAGATGCGCAAATGTTCTGCTGTTGAGAACTATTTTTAATAACAAAATTGAGAAAAACTGTCAATATTGGCAAAGTAAGACAGGCTTTATTTACAAAATTAAACCAAGATAAGATGTTTAATATTGATTATTTTCCCCCTAAAACCTTAAGAAGTAAATTTGGAGTTTCTTGCTTTTTCCAAAAATATTAACAGAATAAAGCATGTTTCTTCACAGCGGTAAAAGTATTACAGTCCAACAAAATGTTTAATGGACAGTGGGTTTTGACAGAAACACTTAAGAATTTTCTCCTGACAGCATCATCTTGTAAAAATTACTTGAATCTTTCATGTCATTTTTTCACTAAAGTCTGTTTTATACACAGACAAGTTGCATGAGCTTCAATTAGCACCACTTATCACCAGCACATTATTAATTATCAATTGTCATTTACCTCAATTGTAATAACACCAGAAATATTATCACCATTATTTCAGTACTTCTTTAGTTTGATGTTTCGATCAGGCAACTTGTCTGGCTGGACAAGTAAATACTCTTTTACTTTCCCTTCAAAAAAATTCCCTCATCCTAGACAAGTATCAGTATCGAGCCCTAAAAAATTATGCTTTATGAAAGCTTTATTAGAAATGAATTTTAAGAAACGTCCTAACACCAAAAATCAATGCTTTAATGATTTAACTGGCAAATGTTTATAAACATCTCAAAGGCATCCAGTTTGATATCTGTAAAAGTCTTATTAAAATAACCTGTCATAAGTGATTCACACAGAATGCGTGAATCACTTCGGGTCAGTCAGGGTCAGACAGCATTTCCTGCCTTATCTTCTACCACTACCAAAACATCTAAGGAACCACTAACTAAACAATCCTCAAGTGTTAACAGATCTTCTTCACCCTTCACCGAGCTTTCTTTTTCTGCTCAAGTCTTCTTACATAACTTGTTTTCGGGTCTACTTTACACTTTTAGTTTTTTGTTTGTGCTGACACAGGCCTGTCAGCTATCCTTGATTATTAAAACCTGTTTCTAGGCCCTGGGCTTCCTAAAGCAAAGTCAAATAAGTGTAGACTTTGATTTAAGTTAATATGTGGAATGGGTGAAAATCCTCCCTTACCAGTTTGACCAGGCAATTGTGAGAGTTGAGATCTCGATGTATGATGCTCATTGAATGCAGATATGCCTGAAAAGATGAGAAGTTTACAAAAAAATTAATCAGATAAGAAAGAAAGTGGGGTTGTGTCTGAGGTAAAACAGATCTGGGTTAGACATCTACAACATCTTGATCATCACTACAACAAAAATAAGACAAAATGAAATGATCCATCGCAACAGAGCTTGGCAACAAGACATAACAAAACCTCCTACGAAACAACTACTCAGACAGGCTTTTGTTTAAGTGTACATGCTCTTTGAGATTAATGTAACACTGTGTACCAAGCGTGATGTTTTTCAGAGTCAAGTAATGTGTGTGCTTGAATGCACTATAGAAGTGAAAACACTGGGTAGCTCCAATTGGAAAATGCAACAAATATTGTAGCTATTGGACAACATAACGTACTTTTGAGGCTTTTTTGACAAGTATGTAGTTGTTTAGACTGCAACTATGCAGTTCATTTTTAAGGATAATTTTAAATATTTATAATTTCAAGGATACAGTACCATTCACACAATGGCGACAGAGACTGCATAATAAGTCGTTAGAGGTGAAAAAACCCAGCGTAATTTTAAACTACAGCTGATCAAATCATTAAACGGATAAGTGATTTTCTAAGTCGATCTCTCTCTTTTGTATTTTGTAGTGCTGTATTTATACCATATTATTTGTTGTGTATTGAGTGTGAGATGGGACTCGCATATTAGGAATGTATGTATTTTGTGTTGGCCACACTTTGTATAACCCCGAGTTGCTTTTTGGTTGGCCATCTGTTTGTAATGAGTCTCCTGTTTTCGTTACTGCAGACTAGTTCAGTAAACAGAAAGAGAAGAAATGCCCACATGCGATTTTCCTTATCGCAAGCACAACAGCAATGTAGTAATGTTTCCGTTGCTTTGGCTTTTTCAGGGTTAATTATTGTGATAACCCGATTGCAACAGAGAAAAACTGGGAAATCTGTGTAGACTGATGGCATTTCATGCTGTTCAGCCTTATATTCCTAAAATGTGAGCAAAATGACCTGTTTTGTCATCACTTTAGAAATTACGCTAGAGAATAATTCAAACACTAGCTCTAAAATGAATTAGCAACAGCTTCTGTGGTTCTGACGTCAGCTGCAAATGTGAATGAATGGTAAAAGAGGTTCCTCATTCAAAAAGGGTTTTAGACTCTCTGTGTTTGATTTTTCTTTTTTATATACATGATTGTGCCGTCGGACTGTTGTATAAAAGCAATATTACACTCGTAGCAGTGTGATATTGTCACTGGTAGGGCACTAAGGGAAAACATGCCTACCACCAGTGCCGATATACAGCCATATTGTGTGATATTGCTCATACATACATACATGCATGTATGTATACATGTATATGTGTGTGTGTGAGCAATATCACACTCATAGCAGTTCAATATGGCTGTATATTGGCACTGGTGGGAGGCATGTTTTGGCCCAAGGCCACAGGCCAAGTCCCACCAGTGACAATATCGCACTGATATGATAAATAATAATTTTTTTTTAAATAAATGCTTTAAGGGTTAAAGTTTTGTATAAGTGATTGGTATACCTTAAAATTAGTGCTACATTTTAAAATATACAACAAATTTTAGTTAATAGCAATAAATATAAAAACACGTATAAACAATATGCTGCAGATATAGTGTTCATGCCTAAATTAAACATTTATTTCAGAGCAAATTAGGACCAATTACATTTATGGTGGATAAGGATAACCTTATAAAGTTTTTTTTTTTCTTTTTTTTGTTTTCTGGTGTTTTGTTGCTTATACACTAATGGTCAAGTTTGGGGTCAGATTTTTTTTATTAATTTCTTTTTTTATTAATTTTATTTATTATTTAAATAATTATTCTGTTTATTAAGGGAGCATTTATTAAATGTAAAAAAATCGTTACTCATTTATGAAATACTTATTGCTTTTTGTATATATTTTTAAATGAAATTTTAACTCCAGTCATTATTGCTTTACTATTACAATTATTAATAATAATTAATATGATAATGTGACTCTGAAGACTGGAGTAATAAAGCTGAAAATAAATTTATTAAATTAAATGATAAACTACTTTATCATAGTAATTTTTTAACGTAAAATAACATTTTACAATTTGTTCTGTATTTTGATGAAATAATTGCAGCTTTGGTGAGCAGGAGAAGCTTATTTTAAAACATTTAAAAATCACACTGACCCCAAACCTTTAAATGGTAGTCTATATAGGTTTGTACGGTTTACCGGTACTATGGTAGCATCGCGATACTATGGCTACAAAATACTGGTGGTGCCACTGAAGTTTGTAAATGGTAGGATCGTCATTAATGGTTTATCTACAATAAATAATGTTGCATGTGGACAAGTCATTAAAATGCTCACACGTTTGTGCAACAATGTGTGGAGCCCTTAAGGTTGCAAAACTTTGTAGAATTCAGGTTTATGGTAGCCTATTGTACGTTTTCTAACGCTTCAACTTTAACCGCACATCTGAATCGGTTTATTTCTGTTCCTGTTAATATGATTTATTAGGGACCGCGATGATCTCTTTAAAATAACAACTCACATAGTGAAATTTTGAATTACTTTGGATTGTTGCCTGAGAAGACTGGAAAAAAATTGAAAAAAACAAAATAGCAACAGGAAACATTGAAACAAATTTTGACTATTTAATAAAGCCTAATTTTGTTGTAAAACATGCTCTTTTGTAACAATTTCATTCGGTATAATTTGTATCTTTATTTCAATGCATTTTTTGTTAGTCAATTATCTACAAAATAAAGAAAAAGAATAAAGAGATTTGAGGTGAAGTGGAGTGCAAATAACCCTTTTTTTGCCTTCAAGGAATTATGAATTACATTCAAGTAGGCCTATTATAACAAAATATAATATATCTGACCATTTTCTTTATAAATTGAGTTATGCATTACAGTATCGCAATACTAGTTATCATGATACTTCAGCTGGTATAGTATAACATAAATTAATGGTCTCTCGACAACCCCGAGTGTGTGTTTGTGTATGTGTGTGTGTATATACATGTGTGTGTATATATGTATGTATGTGTGTATATATATAAATAAACTGTTAACTCTGGCTCAAAAGAGCCTCAGATTTTTTTTTAACAACAAAAGCTTATGTTGTTTTGCATTGCTATATGTGTGCAAACTCAGAAGCCCACTCACCATTCCAGATGCAATGCTCTTTGCAAAACTAACTCTCTGTTCCCATGGGAATGAGTCCTGTAGGAATTGAGAGACAGAGAGGAAGAGATGAATTGCTGGCTTACTTTTATAACCACATTATAATACAGGCCAGTGAAACTGCACGCCATGTCGTCCGTGAATTAGAGAGGAAATCGTTGCATAATGGCAGCGGCTTATTACAGACACAAATTACTTAAACGCAGACACACTTTTATAGAAAACATCACCATGCACTAGAGACATCATGGAAGGCTCAACAAGAGAGGTATATCATCTGTGAACCTTATGAAACCCCTATTTGAAGCAAACCCAGTGGGTGATCTGGAAAACATTCCAACTAGTATATCCCTCACCTGGAAACACTTCATACCTCCTTTTATCTCTCATTCACTGCAACCACACAACTGCATTTCTCCCTCTCATTTTACTGACTGTTTACGTTTTCCAGCCCCTATTCCCTGTCCCTCTCTACTCCTCCATGCAAAGTTCATCTCAGGTGAACAGAGACTGTGACAGACTAAAACACTAACAGATGATCTACAGCCATTCCTCGAAGCAAGAGGAAAGGGAAAAAATAGATTTTAAAACCAGGACGCACTGTATCACGGATGAAATCCTTCAGAGTGCCTCCCTCAATGAACTCCGTTATCAGATTAAGACGCTTGTCCTTGTACAAAACCCCGATGAACTTCAAAACGTGTGAGTGATCAAGACTTCTCATCACTTTTACCTGGAAGAGAAAGAGAGAGAAACAAAGATGATTCATACTAAATACAGACTGGATAAATCTAGGACTAAGTCTCTTTTCCTCTGAAGAAATAAGGCAAATGCTACAGCAAAATTGTATCCCGGCGCCACATGGATCTGTTTTATCTGCTGTTTAAATCACACTCCGATACTGACCCAGAGCACACAACAAAGGGATTGGAGGATATGGAGAGGTAAAGGAAAAATTTAAGAGGTAATCGGATGATCTTACCTCCTTTAGGAACGTTTTCTGTGTCTCTTCATCACAGCGGATCAGCTCTTTCATGACCATCACCTCACCTGTGGCTTTATGGGTAACCTATAGGATATATTTTTTAAAGTTTAGGAAATTTTAATCCAGTTCTTTACAAATATTGATACCAGATAGTTCAGGGTTCTCGGAAGTCTGCGTTCTAGTGCCAGTTGTCAAAGAAACTATGGAACACTTTATTAGGTACACCTTACTAGCCCTGGGTTGGACCACCTTTTGCCTTCAGAACTGCATTAATCCTTCGTGGCAGAGATTCAGCAAGGTACTGAAAATATTTCTCAGACATTTTGGTCCATATTGACATAACATCACACAGTTGCTGCAGATTTGTCAGCTGCACATCCAGGATGCAAATCTCCCGTTCGACCACTTCCCAAAGGTTGAGATCTGGTGACTGTGTAGGCCATTTGAGTTCAGTGAACTCATTGTCATGTTCTAGGAACCAGTCTGTGATGATTCGCACTTTAAGACATGGCGCATTATCATACTGAATGTAGTCATCAGAAGATAGGTACGCTGTGGTCATAAAGTCATGGACATGGTCAGCAACAATACTCAGGTAGGCTGTGTCGTTGACACAATGTTCAATTGGTACTAATGGGCCCAAAGTGTGCCAAGAAAATATCCCCCACACCATTACACTACCACCACTTGCCTGAACCACTGATACAAGGCAGGATGGATCCATGCTGTCATGTTGTTGACGCCAAATTCTGACCCTATCATCTAATTGTTGCAGCAGAAATCGAGACTCATCAGACCAGGCAACGTTTTTCCAATCTTCTATTGTCCAATTTGGTGTGCCTGTGCGATCTGTACCCTAAGTTTCCTGTTCTTAGCTGACAGAAGTGCCACTCAGTGTGGTCTTCTGCTGCTGTAGCCCATCCGCCTCAAGGTTTGGTGTCTTGTGTGTTCAGTTGTAACGAGTGGTTATTTGAGTTACTGTTGCCTTTCTATCAGCTGGAACCCGTCTGGCCATTTTCCTCTGACCTCTGGCATCAACAAGGCATTTGCGCCCACAGAACTGCCGCTCACTGGATATTTTCTCTTTTTTTAGACCATTCTCTGTAAACCCTAGAGATGGATCTGCTTGAAAATCCCAGTAGATCAGCAGTTTCTAAAATACAGGTGTACCTAATAAAGTAGCCAGTGAGTGTAGTTTCATTATTGTTCATGTACAGCAAAATATACAGACCAATGATTGGACTAATCAAACTAATTATGAGACTCCAAGTAATTCTGAAATGCAGTTAAAAAGCACTAGATATTTGGAAACCAGTGATGACATACACACTGCATTACACAGAAAATGAGCAACAGTTGTTAGAAATATGCACACCTTAATAGCCTGTCCAAAGAAGCCTTTGCCAAGGATTTCTCCATGGATGAGGTCACAGGGACGGAAGATGCGGTGGGAGCAGCTTGAAGGAGAGCGGAGAGATTCAGAGCGACCGATATCTCGAGTCAGAACTGGAGGGTCCTTGGGAGATGAAGAGACTGGAGACTTGCAGATGCTGTTGCTACGTCTACAACAAACCAGTTTAAAAAATGAACAGGTCAACAAGAAAGTGATGTATTTATTTTGCTCCACGTTTATATGTACAAGTTTTGAATGCTAAACCCACACAGAAGGGTTGGTTACCTGAGGGACCTCCTCTTTAATGTCCCATTGTCCACTGTGTCACTCCGCTCAATCTCAGCATCTCCTGGTGAGGAGAGACGCATACGGGACACTACAGGGACACCCAGCTGATTGCGGGGAGAGCCCAGACGGAGTCGGTCCAGACGCTGTCTGACTGGATCATATTCCATCAGCAGCTGCAGTGTCTGACTGGTTCGATGGATGAGATCCTCCACCTTGAACAACCAATAAAAAAATTCAGAAAGTCACAACACTTTCTGCTTGTTTTTGATAAGCGCCACAACAATACAAGCTAGAGGACAGTGTTAAATCATGAAACATCAACAATGAGCACAAATTCTGTTCACATAGATAACATTGATTTTTTTTCTTTTTTCTTCCAGTTAAAGCTGGTGCCACACAAAAGCTCTGAAGTTGCAAAGGATAAGCCTTTACTATGAACAGAATTTAAGGTTATGAAATACAGAGGAACAATAGAGTGCTTTTAAGATTCAGTATTATCAGGCAGATGTATCTGGATATCCAGTAATGAAGATATCAAACAGCTTTCTGTAATTGTGCACGTGTTCCATTTCAGGACGTTTTTTTTTTCTCTCAGCATTTTCCATTTTTAGGATTATGGGACTTCAGGCTGCTCATTACAGCGGGCAGACTGCTGCCAAAGAAAGTCAGTCCAAAACCTCTATGTATGTGATTAAATTAAAGCACAAATCCCTGAAAGAAACAGAAGTGAAGGAGAGGAATTCAGACGTTAAGGAGTGATGGTGGGAAAATGAAATCACATTTACAAATGCATGATGAGAATGCAAAGCATTTACACAGAAGTTGACAAGTCACTTTTGAACAAAAGTATACATGTGCACACCTCCCAGCACAGGTATGCATTACAAAGTTAAACTTATGCTTGAGTACATGGATACCCCTGATACCATGCTTTTAGAACAAAACTAATGACACTGGTCTGAAATCAGTTTTATTTGTAACATTATAACATTTTTATACTTCTGATATTCTGAGGTATAGAAACAAATAGTTTGTTTCGGTAAAACATTAGATGAGAGAATGTGACGTTTCGGAGTCACAGCATGCAGCTCTTCAGTACCTGCTGTTGCTTAGAAAAATAGAGCTATCAATGATTTGTTGATCTTTGGAACATACTGAGTCTTTCCTTAACTTTAGTTACCGTGTGCATGAAAAGCTGTTCATGTTGCTCTCTACTCCAGTGCTGCAATCTGACAGACACACAGACGAATGTAACATGATTTAGAAACTCTTGCAAGTTAAAATAAAATCCTTTTAATGCAACACTATATGCATCTATCCAATGATCATTAGACGTTATAATGGGAACAAATCATCTTGTTTACATTTGAATGGTGAATTAAGCGACTGAAGAATGACTGGCAAGCTCAGCGGAGGGAAGTGCTGATGTGAAATTGAATTTAACCACTCGAATATTCATTTGTACCTCACATTAACTATCAGATTACTTCATGAATGATGCTTTTATAATTTCTTTATGGCTTGTTGTTATGCTTTACAATATCACAGAATAATATATCCTTCTTGATGATACCCGATATGGCAAAAAAAAGTGGTATCGAAGCTGAAATCTGATCTGAGTATTAGCTTGGAGCATCCCTACTTGGCTACTTATTTTTATTCATACTAAAACTATATATGTATTGCTTTCGTAGCATTAACACACCTAACTTCAATTTGACAAAACATTACAGGAGCATGTCAACGAAGTTAGCAACGTGTCATATGGCTTATGCAAAAAAAAAACACATCAAAGTCATCTAACAAACACAGCCTGTTCTAGGGAGTATTGTAAATTCAGTGCACGACCCAAACGCAATTACCACGGTATGAAAGGAGTGTCACTGTATGTGCTGGGACAAGCTATGGTATGAGTTTATAGTTTATAAACACTTACAATGCCGTTCCTCAGTATTATCATACTGCTTCAACACGTACCCACTGGCACGATTTCACCTTACAGCAAAAGCAACTTAAGTTGTGGTTAAAAGGGAAAGTACCTCTTCCTCCATCAGAGATGTCACTGGGAGTCCATTGATCTCCAGGATTCTGTCCCCAACATGGATAGCGTTCCGAACCTCAGGACTAATATGCATCCCTCTGACCCTGTAAGGATAGGATTTTGGGAGATTTGCATCATAAGAAGGCTGGTTAAGAATGAAGAGATAAATCTCATCACTTTTTTTATTATGGTTTCGGTTTTGAAAAACACAAAAACAGTGTCATGTCTGTGCCCTTCATCTAAAACGAGCAGTCGTATCACCACAGTTATGCAACACATTCCATGTGGCATTAACAGTGTCGTGGGGTGTGGTGGCATTGTGGTGAATCTGTGAGGTGATAAATAACTTCAGCAAGCAGCTATTATTCCAAATGTTTATTCAGTAATATGACTACTAGCTAAACCAGGACTCAAATGAAGATCTCTAGCAAGGGATCAAGTGTTTTACATGTTGATTCTGAATGTCTTCACTTACTCCTTAACCTGAACGCTGGCAGTGGCACTGGTGCAGTCTCTAATCACGCTGACAGAGAAGCCTCTTTTGCCATTGGTGGCAGCAGGCATGGACACCAGAGTCACTGTGTGGGGGAGCAGGTCTGAAGGAGAGTCAGCCAAACTCCGCTTCTCCAAAACTGGTGTCAGGACCACCTGCTTGTAGCATTTACCACTGGATGTAGGAAAAATAAGAGAGAGAAATAGTGAGAAGTTGATGAGCCTCTCAGAAGAGTTCAGGACAAGACCTGACAAGTACAAGACATGTTATGAAACTGTGCTTTTACTGGAAACAACAAATGATGATACACAACAGATTATGAACTATGAAGCATGCAGTGACATTTCATATATATATGAAATTATAAAAACTTTACCTGTATGATCCAGATCTAACATTCACAAATTTATACACACACATACAATTTTAAATGTACTTTTAAAGATGTTTAATACAAATGATTTTCATAGATGGTCTTCAATTACTGTTATTGTTTCTTCAAATTTGTACAATTTTAGTTTAAACTGTGTATATAAAACTATTCTTATGTCAAATAATGTATTAAAATTAATTTATGAACAACTTATAAATATGATGGCTCAGTAGTGCATAAAATCTACATTATCAAATCGCCAATGCAGTTTGTTGCTAAAATTAGGATAAGATGTCTCAAACTTTGTCATTAAGTTTTTTTTTTATAGGAGATGCCCACCTATCATTGAAAAATAATAACAAATAAATACATTTACCTGATTACCTACAGTTATCTGACTAACCAAGTAAAAAATGTGCACAGTGTAGTTTCACTCAAAAGTTCACACATGTTTCATACAATATTTTATATAACATGTTTGCCTGTTATTAACAAATTATTAACCAAGACTTAATAAAGTATTAATTTGCTGATTATTATTAGTTAGTAAGATTGTTGGGTTTAGGTATTGGATAGGATTAGGCATGTAGAATAAGATCATACTCTCCAAGTACTAATAAACCGACAACATCTTTAAAAAAAAGCAGGTGATATGCCCCTAGTTACTTAAATTTCTACTTAAACTACAGTGTTATTTAGATTTGTTATTCAAATGATCAAAAATCATCTCTGCAATGTTATCCTGTTGAGCCTTATAAATGGTATCTGAGGCAGTAGCTACATAATGAGATTGAATACTTTAATTAAAAATCAGTGATTCCAAATGGTTACAGCAAGAGTGACCAACCTTAAATAATTGGATAGATGCACCTATTAAGATCTATACAATCTATACACTTCTGTAGTCTACTTAAAGAAGGATATATTCCTGGGAAAATGGAGGAAATATATATATATAATATATATATATATAGTATTGTGTGTTCTCACCATGTGTATAATGAAGATGTTCATTTGAGATCATCCTGGAAGGAATTATATTATGACATGCGTTTTCACCCGGTATGTAAATAGTGCTTTATTTTTTTTTTTTATTTCTTTCCTTTTTTTTTTGTATATCACTTAAGGTCACATAATAAGATTCAAATGTATCTTGAAATGTTGTATGATTGTACTCCATTGAGTGCTCACAATAAACATAAACAAAATAAAAAAAATTAAAAAATGTGTGATCATAGTATTTAAAACTAGGACAAACATTTACATTTTTTAGTGATTTGTCAGGACACACCTCTCAAAACTGGGACATCTTCTAGTCACCCTAGCTAAGATATCTAAAGTCAACAGAGCAATCATCACTATAATTGGTACGACATACAGAATGGAGGACTATAAAGTAACTTACCAGTAAAGTTTTGTACGTTCCACTAAGGCATAGGTGTCTCTATCTTCAATCACCACCCTGCAGCTCAAACACACGAAGCATTCGGGGTGGTATTTATAGTCTCCTGCCACCTGAAACACACAAATGGCCCCGTTCAGATTAGATCACTGCCGTACAGTCTGATGACTTCAGTTCAAAAGCCCACACTGGACATTCCAAAAGAAAATCCTCAGTGCCAGGAACACCAGCCTTGATCGATATCCAAGAAAGTCTTTCTGGAATTCTCCTGTGCACTCTTGTGTATTCTTGGTGCTATCTCTGCCAAGCCCAGGCGTGGTGGATCATGCTTTCATTGTGCTTCATCTGCTTTGTGTCGATGTACTGTCTTGGATGAGTCTGCGTTCTTTAGCAGTGAGGTGGGTGTGTGTTGTCTTTTTCTGTAACACCTGCAAGTGTCTGGGCCTGCCTGTTATCTGAAGTGACATACGGCCACCGCCCCCTTCCTATACGCATAATCCTATGCCCTTAGACAACCCCTCAGTTGTGTCAATCGTTGTTTAAGACCACCTACCTCTATCCAATGCTTTCGCTTTGATGGCCCCTACCATAAACGATAGAAAATGTAAAATGACATAAACGCAAGTTTGCATGAATCACATTAAAACAAACATATGCATGAATTTAACACCCAAACAACTATTGAACCAGTGAACTATATGCCAGTTCTCTTTCTTTGCCTACATAATACAAACTACTATTTAAAAAGACTACCGAAGCTAATGTATTCCCCTTAAAGATGCAGTAGGTGATTGTCCTCCGAAACATTTTTGTTGTGCTGGTAAAAAGTCTCTTCACTTTCCAATAGTACCAATTAAAGATGCTGTATGAAAGTTTTTGACTCGTATTTCGTTCATTCATATAGAAAGGCTCTGAAAGCATGCATCCGTGACCAAAATGCAACCTCCGGTGGACAGTAGCAGACTTCGAAACAAGACGCAGATTCAGAGTTTCACGTGAGGTTATTATTAGCAAATGATATAAATATTACGAATGTAAACATTAGGTGAGCAGGTTACATTTGTAACTGCGTGTCCTAACATCACGCTTCGTGACGAGATATGCAGTGATGAGCAATTTGCACCAGACAAAACATGACAGAAATTTAAATACAGCCATTCAAAAGCACAGAATGTGCACTCACTCAAGAAATGGTAAGGTTTAAAATCTATGTAATACATATTAAACCTTTTTAACATTATTAAATGTAGATGCTGAATCACTGATATGTGTTGGTTTACACTGAGTTACAGTTCTAAAGTTAAATTTCAAAAGGTTTATTTTATTTTCAAGGTCTGAGGTGAATTCTGCTGCTGCTTTCAGTAGTATGGCAATAAATGTCATGTAAAATGGCATTCATACTCGCATTGTTAGCATTTAACACTGAATAAAGCATGTGAGGTTTACCTGAGGTGATCATTGTCATAGTTTTCTGTTGTTCACCTGTTAGAAATAGAAGCAGTTTCTAATATATCAATTCAAGGTGTTGGTTAGGACAAAAACTCCTTTTAATACGGAAAGTATTCCTTCTATCGGGTGCCATTGCCTTAATTTAGAAAACTGTTTAAATCACTCGCTCCTGTCCTCAATCTGGCAACCCGAGCTTGCATTTGTTTTTTTATCCAGGAGTGCAATACCTAGTTCAACCACTGGGCGTCGAACTTACATACTGCACCTTTAAACTAAATGATCTAAATGTATTTATGTATTTTTAAATTCTGGGTAAGGCATAAGACTAAAAAATGTTGGTCTAATTAAAAATTGTCTGGCCTACAAACAACTATTACGACAGGCATCTCAAACTGTCATCAAATTTAAAAGTGCATTTCTGCGCAGCCTCTTTACGCAGATAGATACGTACACATGAAGCATGGCCACTTACAGCTGACAGAGAGAGACATCAGGCAAACTCTGCATCAACCTGACCTTATTTCTGGAAGTCCTATGAGGCCTTGTATCCATGAAAAGAAAGATTTGTCTAAGAGTATTACTTTTAGACAAATATGTTTTAAAACTATTTTAGCCACGCAAAGCTTATGTTGATTGTGTTCTTTTTTATGAATGGGTTGCCCACTAAAGCTAAGCAGGGCTGCGCCCAATCAGTACCTGGATGGGAGACCACATGGGAAAGCTAGGTTGCTGCTTGAAGTGGTGTTAGTGAGACCAGCAGGGAGCACTCAACCTGCGGTCTGTGTGGGTCCTAATGTCCCAGTATATTGATGGGGACTCTATACTGCTCAGTTATCATCATCTTTTGGATGAGACGTTAAACCGAGGTCCTGGCTCTCTGTGGTAACTAAAAATCCCAGGATGTCCTTCGAAAAAGAGTAGGGGTTTAACCCCTGCATCCTTGTCAAATTTGCCCACTGGACTATGTTCATCATGGCCTCCTAACCATCCCCATATCATAATTGGCTTCATCGCTCTGTCTCCTCTCCATCAATCAGCTGGTGTGTGGTGTGCGGTCTGGCGCAATATGGCTGCCATCATGTCACACTGGTGCAGACTGGTGGTGGATGAGGAGATTCCCCCAAACATGTGTAAAGTGCTTTGAGTGTCCAGAAAAGCACTATATAAATGTAAAGAATTACTATTATTATTGTTATTATGCACAGAGGTGTTTTTTAGCCACTGAAAATGTCCGGCAAAATTAGCATTCGTTTAAGTGTAAAAAGAGATTAAAACAAGCAACGCACGAGGATCAGCGAGCACAACTGAAAATGAAGTCACTCGTTGTCTTGGTATGCAAGTATAATGTAAAAAGATGACAGGGTATTTCTGTTTTTAGCACTTATTTTTTTTCTGATCAGATTTTTATTTAGTTGAATAACAAGACAGAAGTAAATCGTGCTCTTCTGCCTAACCAGCTTTACTGAGGTGAAGTTTGATTTAAATTCGCACATTCGTTCATTTTGAAAATCGACAAACTGTTGCGCTCCCACTCCAACCTTACTTTGAATATTGGGTCTGAAATAGCATGTAGGTATAACTTCAAAACAACATTAGCACTGTTTCATTGACTGTAAACAATGTTATATTTTATAGTCATTGACTGATTATATGGTTTCACTATTTAGAATTTGCAAATAATACTTTTCTGAAAATATATTATTAAGGAGAAATCTAAATGTGCGAATATATAAAACCAACTTTACCCAAATGCCAGTTTTGGGAGAATACAATTCCTGCACCCGCTGACCTGTCAACTACGCTGGACAAAGTGCGTGTCTCCATAGAGTTTTCTAACTGCGGCGAATGACATGATTTACTGTTATATAAGGTTGTCTATCGGCATCAGCGTTTGTGCATTCATGACTTAAGGAGGCAAGGCTTTGGATGGCAGGGGAGGGACGTCAATTTCTAAGCTATTATGTTGACGCTAGCATTCTGGCAGATCACCTACTGCACCTTTAAGAAACATTTTAAAAATTGCTAAATATTTGATAATGCTAATATATGATCAATACTTTTCACACCCGAGGGTGTCCACAAAAGAAAGCCTTATGAGATTTAGTTAAAGGGATAGGGTGAAAGTAAGTAGAAGTCAAACAAGAACATGCTGAGTTAATGATGACAATGATCTATCGCTTTAACTTGTAGGAGTTTGTTTACGCAAAATAAGTCAAATGTAAATCACCACACTGTACCAGATAGGTTTGGTGCTGTGACCAAATTTTTTCAAATGACAAGTACCAAAGAGAGTCTGCACTCAATAATTCATTAAATAAATCACAGGAGAAAACTGACGAAGGCACACAGTCGAAACACGTTCTTTTCTTTTTTTTCTTTTTTTTTTTTAAATAAATTATTAAGTGCAGACCTTCTTTGGTAATTACCCCAAATAAAATACATAAACATTTTTACTAAACACTATTGTTTGTAGCTTTCCTCCCCTAGTACACACAGTTCGCAGTACTTCATTTAAACAGTACGACAATGGCACACACACTCATGTTAACTCAATATAAAAATAGCTGCCAATCAGCAAGGGTTATGAAACAGCAGCAGACGTTTATTCTCTTATTTTGAATGGAAAATTATTTACCCAATAACCCTCTGGCTCTTCATTTCAGTCGGGTTGAATGGAGAAAGTATGAGGTCACGCTGAGGTTTTATTTAATGTGAACCACAAAAGACAGATTAGCAGTTATGTTTACCGAGCTGTGAATCAACGGTCCCGGGGTTTGACTAACCAAATTCTTGAGTAATTTTCTCTGCTGGGTAAGCCACACCTCCTCGTGTAGACTAAAGATTTCAACAATCAAAGTTTAGAACTGGCAGACAGGCAATTAGAGGATTTTATGTCTACTTGGATTTGGTCTGGCTGTACTTTCTACCATGACAAAAATAATACTAATATATGATTTAGATATATATATATATATATATATATATATATATATTGCATATAAAATAACAACTGACTGTCTCATGAAAAGTTCATGGGGGAACTATGGGGGTGACGCAAGTAAATTTTTACTGTCTACATTTACAATGCTTTGCTTTAGGGCAGTTAGTTGAACTACTTGACACTTGGTTCAACCTGTGAGTAAGCATGATGTCTTAAACTGGATTCGCGCTTACATGATTCATAAACATCATTCCTGCCTGTATTTAACAGCAGAGTGTGAATGCATGTGAGAAAGCCTGTTTCCCAGCACTACACTGTAAAAGAGCCACCCCTCCCTAAGGACTCAAGGAGTCACATCACCACAATGAAGTAAACACAGATTTTCAAAACTACATCTAATTTAGTCAGTTCATTACTTGAACTTGAAATCAACGTGCCAAAACATCAGTTTAAATAGAATGCAATGAATGCCAACTCCAAGATGAAGCAAAAAAGGGGGAAAAGGAGAGAAGGAAGTGAACTGAACAATGAGGAACTATCCAGCCGCCAAAGAAAAGAATTTTCATTGTCATGGATGATCTATGAACAAATACACAAACACACTCAGACAAGCACTTCAGCGGTGAGGATGTGATTCCTTCTCCCTGTCTGTCTTTCAGAGGTTGACACCCTGCTGCTTGTGCGTCTGAGCCCACAACTGGCAGCGCACCCCAACCAAAATACTTGCCATTCGTCAATCCGAGCCCAAACAGAAAAGGTCCATTATAAGTTTTGCTTGCTGGCAGATTCCCGACCTTTCTCCCCATTTCTCCCTTTAGGCCATTTTCAAATGACTTTTTTTTTTCTTGTGAACCGTGATTTGTTTACGTTAGAGATGGATTTGTAGGTCTCCCTCACATTGATGGGACTTCCATTAGTGCTTATGATTACAAAGCTCCTCATTGAAGCCCATGCAAAGGCATTCCAGACGCATGATGAAACAACACACAACACTGAGGCCATTCCAGCCTTCAGATCGCAGTCACACTGCTCACAGGAATGAGATCATTTATAACAGTCAGCAATAACAGCTCGTCTGAAACCAGACAGATTACTAAAGCTATGGCTCAAGTTTTTCTTTCTAGAGACACACAAGAAAACTAAGATCTAAAATAATATTACTAATAATAACTAAATACTAAAATTAAACGCACACATACACACTTCTATATGGTTTACAAGAACTCTCTATAGTTGAATTCTGTGTTGGGGAAAGTTACTTTTGAAAGTAGTGCATTACAATATTAAGTCACTCCCCAAAAAAGTAACTAATTGCGTAACTTAGTTTCTTTTAATGGAAAGTAATGCATTATATTACTTTTGTCTTTTTTATTAACTGCCTGAGGTTTGATCTATTTCAGAACTTGCAGGTGTTTTTTCTCCGGCCTGCCATTGTTTCTGTTGCTCACTGTCTGTACTGATGATGGCCGATTCGCAAATGAATCGCTTGTTATTAACCAGATCTTCTAAGAATGAAGTTGGTTTTGAATGGTTTGCGAAATGGCAATTTTGAATGTCAAAAGACCTCTAAGGATGCTTTCACACCTGTGGTTCAGTTCATTTGATCCGGACCAAGGGCAACAAATGATACATTGTAGCATTTCTCTGCGTTTTGAGTCCTTTTCACACCACACTGATTGCTTTGGTCTGAACCAGTTGAATAGAACTAAAATGCAGTTATGTGACAAAATCAACATCACTCATTGGCCAGATGTTATTGAACGCATTTCCTAAACTGCTTTTCAATTGGTCAGAATTAGCATGCGGGAAAATGCCAATGGAACTCCCGCAAGTAAACAAACCGGCAGACACAAAATGTCGCTGCACTGGCTGATTGTATCCTTGGTCATAGTATACTATATAGTTTGTATAGATCACTTTAGACAAGCTATACATTTTGAGTATGAAGCGTGTCTGTGGCTGGAAAACAATGTTTTAATGCATTGCAATCGGCGAAGGCATTAGGAGGCAGCGACATGGTCATCTTCCGGAAATGCCAACAATCCATCAGGTAATGTTTATCCCCCCCCTCTCTCTCTCTCAGTTTAAAACTGTTGGTAAAGCACTGTCAACAAGTATTTTTCCTCCAAACCCCATAAGACGGGACAGCGCATTGGACTACAGCAGCTGGATTAGTCCAAAAGGCACAGTACTTTTTGCGGTTGGGTCTATTTTAGTTCAGATCATGTTCTCACCACAAACAAACCGCTCCAGGGTTTATTTGTACACTTTTTGGTCCACTTTTGGTGCGCATTCGAGTGCGATTGCTACATTCCCACCTGCCCAAATGAACCGCACCAAGAGGGAAAATGAACTCTAGTACGATTATAATGCAGTTGTGAAAGCACCCTAGGTATGATTTTAAGTGTTTTGAAATATGAGGACACTAGGCACGTCCTCATAAACCTCCTTAAAACACTGCAAAAAATACTTTTCTTCAATTGTTTTTATTCCAGTCCAAATATTTGAAATTTTTTAAATCCAGAAGCGTTTTCCTTAAAACAAGCAAAGTAATCTTATGTCAAAAGGAAAAACAAGATTTTGCTTACCACATTGACAGATTAATTTGCTTGTTGGAAAAACTCGCTCAATTCAGGTATATTCATTCTTAAAACAAGACTATTTTTTTTTTTTGTTGGGAAAATGCTTCTTATTTAAGGATTGTTAGATATTTGGACTAGAAACAAGAACAAAAAAACAAAGAAAATCCTTTTTTGCAGAGTACAATCAATATTCAATTTAGTGTCCTTGTAAACCACACAATCCTGTACAAACACAGAGACACACAATATTAAGAGAATGTTACTGCTGTTGGTTTTATGAAAGCCGTACCAAAAAGAACAATGTTGCTGTGAAATGAATTGAAATAACAGATGTATTGCAACATTACGTCTCTTTGGATGAGAAATAGATTATTAAATAAAAACTGTCATATTTGATGTAATTCTCAAATATAATAATAATGTTTGTGATGTCTAAGGGCTAAAGACATTTGAAGTTAGTAGATGTTTAAAGTCTGTGTTGCTATATTTGATTTAAAATATTTGCGCAAATGGATTCGTTTCAAGCAACCTTTTGTCCTCAGCTTCAATATATTAACTTCAACTGACTTTTATATCAATACTGATATTTGTGAATGTAATTTCTGTGGTAAACCATCCCATTAAGGCTGCAAGATCAATCGGTGACATCTCAGCATGAGGTCTGATGACTTTGGAAAATCATCCCTTTGGTTTGGAACAAACATAGCAGGGCTTTGGGCATTTATGAGACACCTTCAAATTTAGGCTTACAGATTTGTGATGGGGGGGGGGGTGCATTGCTGATGTAAAAACTTCAAAAATACTTTGAGTGTTTGATACATTTTTCTGCCACAAGCACCCTGTTCACATTAGGAGTGGAAAAGAGAAGCATCCTTTACCTTATCACTGACCTCTTCAGTACTATGAAAAACATCTGCATTTATTGACTTTGCCTGTCTTCATTCAACTCTCGTTTCATCTGTGTAAATATTTACCAAATGAGACAATGGCATTTTATCTAAGTGGTTCTTGCACAGGTTAGCATTTGACTTGTGAAATCTTCTCAAGACCTTTTGACTGATAGCCAGTTTCTTTATTGTCTGTTTTTCCCCCTGAAAAACTAACACACCAGGCAGTTCAAACAAGTTCACATGGCTTTCCTTACCATGGCAGGTCCCGTCATAAGCAGTGAGCAGCCATGACACAATTCCCCAAACTTCTCGCAGTAGTGTTTGTGACAGAACAGCCTCCCCTCTTTCTCAAAGTACCAGTTTGTCAGGAGATCAAAGCAGACCGAACACCTGGAAGAAAAAGAATGGAAAAAGTCTGTAAGTGAAACATTCTGTTTGCAGACATTCCCTTGAGCAACTAATCTGAAATCAGCTTTTTAGGAGTGAGGAGAAACCTGAGTGACTGAAATATTTAGCTAGTGAGGATTGCTTAGTTGGGCCATAAACAGTACCAAAGCATGTGGCTACTTTCAGTGTTTGGCAAGCTCATCAAGTCCTTTGAATTTCACTAGTGTTGATTTAAAAACATAATTTACTCTTCGTCATTTTCTTTCTTCTGTGGAAGAATGTTTGATGCTTTGTTGTAATTTTAGAGCTTGACAGCTGCAAGAGTTGTCATTAAATACTTTTAGTACTGAAATTAAGCATATATTGAGGTTTGGAACAATATGAACACTGTGAAATTAGTACATTGTGAAAATCTTATAACAAAAAGTCAAGACCACAGATATTTATATGTTGATTTAACTTATTTTAAAAAGTTAATCAGGTTGCAACAATTATTTTCAGTTATGCAAAGTTTAACTTAATATTTTGAGTCAGTTTAATTGATATTATTTGAGATGACCTGAAAAGTTTCTTTGATTAAACAAAAAAAAAAATTAAGTCAGCAAGAATGTTTTTTAGTGTAAATTATTTTATTCTTTGGTGAACTTTTCCTTATGTTCCTTAAAAATAATAACAAAGGAAAGTAAAAACATGCTATTTAACGACTGCAGAACATAGACGGAACCAGTGGCTGAAGCGTCTGTTAGTAATTGTAGAAGGGCTTCTCAATGTATCACAAAATTATCATTGTATCGCAAAAACGGTATTTTCAATAAACGTATTGCAGACATAGGTAAGGTAAGTTTATTAATGGAGCACATTTCATACACAATGGTAATTCAAAGTGCTTTACATAATCAAGAATAAAAGAAACAAAAAAATGATTAAAATAATTAAATGATCAAACTGATAAAAACAGATTAAAATGTTTTAAAACCGGTTATAAAAGAATTAAAAAGAAAAGAAAGTTGTCGGACGTGGCACAGTGCTCATTCAGTAAAAGCAGATGTGTTTTAAGTCTTGATTTGAAATGTGCCTAATGTTGGAGCAGATCTGATCATTTCTGGAAGCTGATTCCTGCCATATGTGATAAATTACATTTATTTTATGCATTGACTGTATCTAAATTTGATCAGATGGGGCCTTCCTATCTTTAGCCCCACCTCCCCAGTAGTTGCTGTTCTGCTATTTGCTGGAGTGGCCCAAATGCGAACCCAGAGTTGAAAATAAACACTTTATACCCCCTGTTTCACAAACGAGGTTTAAGGCTTGTCAAGATTAAATTGCACGTTTGAGCTGTCTCAAATCAAAATAACTTGCGGTGAAATGTCTTGAAATACGTCAGTCTCATTTTTTTTGTCTCCAGGTGAACACCAGTAATATATTTTTCTAAGGCCATTTTTATAAATGTGGCTTAAATAGCCTAATTTAACTAAGGCCTAGTCCTGGCTTAATCTAAGCACTGTTTGTGAAACTGGGCCTTAATGCTTAGCATAACTGAGTACACTCCATTTAGAAAATAAAATCTTTATCCATTTCTCAGTGAATATAGGCAATGTATATTGGTGCATTTAAACAAAACAGATTTTTTAAACAGATATATTTATTAAAATACTATTCTAGTCACCAAACATGTTTAGAAATTGAAAGATAATAAAATTAAATTCAAGCTAAATATTGCAAAAAAAATTACAACCTACAAAATTAACAATTGTTCAATTTTTTTTTGCTTCTCTTGATTTTTCCTGTTTTTAAATTTGTATTTAATATTTTCTATAACAAATTTGGGTGTACTAGTTTTTGGACAGTTATCGTGAGATATTTTGTTAGCTCTAGATTTGGCTTCAGCACTGACTAATCTAATGTATATGCACAAATATAATATTGCATAGCTTCCTATTAAAAATATGAATTTAACAGATAGATTTGTGAGGGGTGTACTTATATATGCTGAGCACTATGTCGGGATAGCTAATAATAGCATTGTTCTAGGAATATGTTATATTGTAAGAAATATCATTATCGCAATACTTACGATCTATACATCTTTCCACTATCATGCAGTCCTAAACTGAAGATTAACAGTAGTACTTTTAAGACATATTTCATTGGTGTCCAAGGTAAATCCACAGCAGTGGTCAATGATGTCAAAGGAGAGACATAAAGTACATGCAAAAACATCTATTCACTCGTGACAGAGACAAAGTCCAACTGGGCAACACACAAACCCTATAGTTAAGGAATTTGGGATGTGAGCCAAAACTAGTCATGAAACTCTCTCGTGCAACCTCTCTCCTGTCAGACAACCTAGCTACAATTGGAACCTGATGTTGAGATACAAGCTATGCCACTTTAAACTATTATCTATTTCCCAAAAGAGAGGAAAAAACGAACCTAATTAAAGACCTGGACCTGCATAGCACTTGCACCTTGAGGCTTTTAAAAAAATAAAGGATCATTTCTCCAGGGGAGACAGGAAAGGATACATGAAAAGGAAAAAGTTCCTCTTTACATGCCACAGCTTGTTTTGCCAGACTAGGTAGAGGTGAGGAGGGGGAGAACTAGGACCTACATCAGATGTGAAGCACATAATGGCACCATAAATTAGTACAGGGAAAAGTACAGCCTTAGAGGCAAATTGTAGTACCATAAAGAATGGCCAAAATATGCACCAAGAATTCAGTGTGTACCTGCTGCATTACTGATTCCAAAACAACTGTCTGCATAGATACAGTACATGTATACAATAGTTATATATAAACCTTTCACATTGTTACTGTTGTAGTATACAGTGCTCAGTATATATGACTATACCTATACAAATTTCTCATTTAAATTAATATTTTCTATAAGATGCTTTACATTATATCTGTGCATAACATTAAATTAGTCTGTACTGAAGCCAAATCTGTAATAATAATATCTGGTTATTGAAAACAAAGAAAGTAGCAAGCAACCACATAGCAATGCCCTGGCAACTGCCTACAAGACCCTACAGCATCATGGAGACAATATAGGGCCCTATGAAATACACTTTTTCATTTATTAATTATTTTTTAAAAGTACAGTATTAATTTTTCGGGACTTCATAGTTAACATAGTAAACAATGAACAGCATATCCAATTAATTAACATTTTGAAACCTTTTACGTAAAATTATAACACTGGTGAGATGAATCTAACAGCTCTATAGAATAAGTTCATTCACAGAAATTCAGAACCTGCATATTAATATTTACAGATGCTTGTCCAAATCACATTTTGTTTGGATGTTCAGCAGTACTTTAGACTTCTTAATTACTATTTTTTGTTCCAAATTCTGACATTCCATGTTGTACAGCTATTATATAAACTATATACAGTTAAAGTCAAAATTATGAAATATATGTATATCTATATATTTATGTAAAAATGTATATTTTTTTCTTCCAAATTTATGTTTAATGGAAGGAAGATTTTTTTTCAACACAATACTTTTAATAACCAATTTCTAATAATTTTTTTTTTGCTATGATGACAGCACAATACTTTAAAAGATATTTTTTCAAGATACTAGTATTCAGCTTTAAATGCAATGTAAAGGCTTAACAAGGTTAATTAGGTTAATCAGGCGAGTCAATCTGAAAATGGGGCTAATAATATTGACCTTAAAATCGTTTTAAAAAATTAAAACTGGTTTTATTGTAGCTAAACTAAAACAAATGGTTTTTGTCTAGAAGAAAAAAATATTATAGGAAATACTGTGGAAAAACATTATGTTAAACATTATGAACGAACATTTCATTCATCCCCTCGTGACAAATTGGGGTATTAGACGCAAATAAGGACTGGTGAGTGTTATGGAATTTAATAATGCATGCCAAATGGAAAGACAAAAAAACTTCCACATTTTGGGATGTGTGTGTGTGCACGGTCCTTTACTGACAGCCGTGTGTGTGGATCTTATTGACGGCGATATAGATAAAGATATAGATAAAGTACATCTTATTGAACATAATTTATTTTCATCACCAATTATCATAGCAGAACAGTTTCTCAAGCAGTTTGTGATGCATTTTGGAAACAGGAGATGAGCCCCTGTTCTAAATGCGCCACCTGGCTTGAGAAACCTGTTCTCAAAGATTTATTATTTGGGTAGCACGTGTGTGTGTGTGTGTGTGTGTGTGTGTGTATTCCTCGTCATTACAGTGCCCTTAAGTCATTAAGACTGAAATGAAGCAGCCAAGTCCAAGTTCCAAACTAAACAGTTTTGTTAGGAGCATAAAATACATGATTCTACATACAACAAAAGCCAAGAATTAAAAATAAATTGTCTTTGCCTTGTGTTGCTGGGGCAAAAGTGTGAAATTAAACTCTCAGACGATGATAAAACCAGTCAAACTGTTTGGAAAAGAGTTTCCTAATTTTTATAAGACACTGGTCAGGAAAGGAGACAGCCACCAAGTCTGAACCAAAGCAAAGTCCAAGCATCCAGGCAGGAAATCATCTCCAGGCCATGTTCCAGCAGTACAATGAGCTTTATACCCACAATGAGGAAAACACAAATGCTCTCCAGTGCTGAACGGATTAACAATTAATCTTCTCAAATGCCCTATTAAAATTGATTTGGCGCACAATATGAACAGCTTGGCCTGCGGAATGAATGGAAATATCTAAGGGTTTACTAACTTCTAGTAACTTTTTTTCCACAGCTTCAGAACTCTTTAAGAGTTAAGAACTTACAGAGATTTAACAGTTAAATCAAGGCTTGCATGCTGAAGGCCAACCATCACTTGAAACCAACTCGACAAAGTGCCAAAGGGAAGCGTCTGGCATGCAATGTTCTGCTGAAGGCCTCTCTCTTTGGTACGCCGTGTGCCAGAAAAAGGGAACTAGAGGGAAAAAAAATGGGGAAAAATAAAAAAAAATCCACTCAATGGAATGAACGTGGGGAGGATGTGGAAAAGCAACATAGTGCTGAGACGTTCTGATAATGATCACATTAGTGTGAGAAGGCCACCAAAGCCTCAAGCCTGTCGACAGAACGGCTGGATTTTGGCCATGTGCCCGGCTGCTGCCTTTGTTTGGAGGAATGTTGACAAGCTCTGTTTCTAGAGGGAGACACAATAAGCAGAGTGGGCAGAACCGCGACATCCAATCTAGGGACACTATTATGTTTGCCCGTTGGGTGAAACCTGCTCACGAGTTGGGCAACCTGTGTTTCGACAATGACATCATAGCAGATGAAAAGGCATGTGAATCACTCTCTAGTAAACATGGTGAACTAGAACATCTGTGAGGACATGAGCAGGTGTGCACGCATGACATAACTTTCACCTGTGCGCCAGATGCAAACTAGACATGGGCCGGTATAAGAATCTGATTGTATGATAACCTTGGATAAGATTGAAACTGTATTGAAAGAGTAAACGTAAATATTTAAGCATATGGCTCGGTGAACAGTTGAGTTTTAATATTCATATTGAAAATCTCAGGCCTAAATTGGGTTTTCTTTTTCGTATTAAGAAGTGCCTTCCTTTCGAAGCAAGAAAAAGAATTATACAAGGCTGTTTCCTTTCAGTGATAGATTATAAAGATGTAGTCAATATGCATGCAAACCTGCTGTTATTAAAAAAGCTGGACAGTATATATCATGCTGCAATATGATTTGTGACGAATGCATTTTCACGTACCCATCATCGTTTTTTTGTACAAAATGGTTTCCCTGCACCAAAGAAGAAAAATGCGTACGCTTCTATTCGATGCTAGGGCATTATTGGCATTAAATTCTTATAAATTACATTTAATTGTTCCTAGAGTGTTTACAGAGTTTGATAAAACTGCGTTTTCCTCCTTTGACCATACATCATGGAACAAAATGCAAGTGTCAACAATTCCATCTCTAAAAAACGTTTTTAGTCTAACCTGGAAGATGCATGTCAATGTTTTGTGTCAATTTTAATTAGTGATATTATATGTATGTGTATTTTTGTATCTGAAACTTTTTGTGCTGCCATTTTGGCCAGGACCTCCTGGTAGAAGATATGCATATATCAATGGGAAATTCCCAGTTTTAAGTTTTAAAACCTTGACTTTTCTAAACCGCGGTAAACCTTGAAAGCAGTTTTTGTCCCAAGCCCAACATTTTGGTCACTAAATTTTAAAATATGTATGACCATTTGGACTGTCCAAATGGCTACCCAGGGAAAAATACATTTAAATGTATTTTAAAATAAAATACCAAAATACCTCCTTTTTAAGTGCATCAAAACAATCTACAAAATATAGCAGCCACAAATGTATCAAAATAAAATGCTGTATTTTTGTATTTTAAAAATACTACAAAATACCTTTTTGCCACCTCGTTCACCTCTACTCTTACTGTAGTAGATATCTTTTTTTTTTACTTGTTTTTTTTTTATTATTCATTTAGTATATTTTTTGTACAAATTTCATACAGAAAGCCCTGTTCACTGCAGAGAATGAGTTAGAATATAGTACTATATCTGTTGATTGTTTCCACCCATTGTGTGACCAGTAAAATTTATATAATCTCTGTATAATGATTATTCACTGTCTTAACATTCTTATATTTTATGAAGTGTTTAATTATTATTTTTTAAAGATTTATTTATTTATTAAGTGGATAGAACAGTATTTCAGACAAGAAGCGAAGTGGGAGAGAGAAAGGGGGTATGGACGGGAAATGTCCTCAAATTTTTTCACAGATTTTTTTTTTGTGCTATTTTTTACTCTTCAATAGGCCTACTCGATGTATATTTCTGAAAACTAAAAAAATCCAGTTTTAGTCATTTCTATATATAATTTTCACATAATTTTTTTTCAATGCACAACATAAAAACATATTTCAAAATTACAAAAAATTGAGTTGTCAAAACTTCTTACAAAGTAATTTGTTACAAAATATTTAACCATTTTTCCATCATCCCTATCAAATAAAAATGACAAAATACTATCTTGTATTTGCAATAGGTATTTGAAATGCATCATCATAAATACTGCCCATCCCTGCTAATACCTACACATGGATCTAAATGTTCTAAAAGAATTTAGACACTGCAATACTGTAATGTGAATAAATAAACAGTTTAAAATATGATATGTGCTTAAGATAGAGGGTTATTATTTTTTTTTTAAATGTTCTTAAACTTTAACTTTACACAAACAATGGGTGTGGCAAAGATTCAGCATTTCTATAAGAGTAATAAATTATTTAAAAAATACATTTTAAATCTTAAATTCTAATATTTCACAATTATTACTCTTTATCTTCATTTGATTTAAAAAAAAATACAGCTTTAGTAGGCCTGAGAGACATCTTTCAAACCCATACTCAAATCTTACTGACTCCAAAGGTAGGCCTGAGTATGTGACTGGGGTATTTAAATAATTTAAATAAACCATAATGACCTAAAATACTAGCATTATAAACTATTTTCACATCTCCATTGACTCAGAGAAGACAACAGCTACTCTATTTCCTGTTCCAGTTCACAAGGCAGAAAAACCGGCATCATATGAAATAAAAGAAATTAGCCAAACCTTGACATGCACTCCAAGAAAAACAAGACAGATAAAGAACAAACACTCCTCACTTCCTTCATTCCACTAGCATTCACATTAACAAAAAAACATTCAGCAACCTGCTCTTGTCTCCGTCACGTCTATTAGCTCAGATCTACCTCATTCACAACTATACCTGTTAAAATAAATAAAGGAAAGAACATGCATAGAAACCCAAATAGCCATGTTCAAAAGTCTGAAATAAAAAAACTCGTGCTAACAAAATTATTAAAGTCCTCATGTTTGAAGAGGTTACATTAATCTTAAATCTGTGTTTTACTATTGGATTCCTAAGTTCATTTAATAATGAAAAGCAATACAATACAAATAAATACAACTTAATTTAGTTGAGAAATGTCAACAAATAATTATGCAATAGTTAAGATGGTAATCAAATTTTGGGGGTAGAAACTAAAAGCAAAAAGTAAAAGTAAAGAGGGAAATTCAGAACCAGGATGCATTTGGAAGACATTCCAGCCCCTCCCATAATTATAGTCAGACCAGTCATTAAAGCATAAAACGTTCAGGCTGTCCCTCTAATCACAAAAGGGGCATTAGTTGGACATTTGACAGAAAAGGCTCTACAGAAAAGGAAAAAATATAGTCTTGTATGTCTAGAGGAGCTATGAGCCGATGTCTGGGAATGTGATGGCTAACCAGAGAGGAGACCCTACCTGCACCGCTTACAGGAATACAGGGAATGACTGCCATAACATAAAAAGGATTCCAGAGGTACAAAGAGTCATAACCAATTCAACGAATGATAAATAAACACCTAAAAGAAGTAAATCACTAAATTTATTACTTGTGTGTAATCAATCACCAAGACCGTGGCAATGGACCTTGTGATGGTTTTAAGCCAGAGACAACAAGCTTATATATGCACGATTCAGCTGGGAAAACTCTTAATTTATCTTTACCCAAGTTAAAACTGGTGAAAAAAATGTCTAGCCTATACACTTGTTCCAGATACACTCAAACTATTATTTTCCCTGGAGCAATTTCTGCCCTCATTAGGGAACACAGCATCTGAGAACCCCCAGAGCCTCATTTTGGTCCAAAGTCTCCCAGCACATGACTGACTCAATTTACGATGACCAAACTGTTCCATAAACCTTGACTATGGACTTTTTTATTTTTACCTATAAGGCAGCATTAAGGCTATTGGCTTTACATCTATAGACGTCATTCTTAAAAATAAATAAATAAATAAATTTGATTTCTTTTTGAATATGAATCAGGCCCCTCTAATACACTTTAATCCCCTGAAATGCTTTATAAGGAACAATGCTTAAAAATAATTGATGACAAACCACAACTAAGAATAGTGCTCATACAAAATGAGTTTCCTGAGGTCAGTTGTTAACTGATGTCCTTTATACAACAATGGTCAATGGTACAAGAAAGAGAAATTATTTGCTGCCCTTAGAAATATAGACAGTATGGCTGATTTTTAACTCAAGATGCAAGCGTTTAGATAACACATTAATCTAGCTAAGAATTGCCAACAAAGACCTTCAAAGAGTTTTAAGATCATTAGCTTTTTCCTAAAAAATGACCTTTAGACATGCTGGCACATGGCTTTTAATAGTTAACCACTAATCAGCAGCCTTAAAGGAATAGTTCATCTACAATTTAAGCGATAGTTCGGCCAAAAAGTCATCAAACAAATTATTATTATTTGACATTGACTTGGTCCAAAGTCCAAACCAGTTTTTTTGTTTGTTTGCTCTGTTCACAAAAACAAAATAAGAATGCTTAAAACCTGTAACCAGGGTGCAAATTACAGAGGGGGGTTGGGGGGTCTAACCCCCCTAACTAATGCTTGATCACCCCTGAACAACATAACATCAAAAAAAAAATATTTGGGGGGTGGGGGGTGGGGGGGGATGGGTTCAGATTTCTTAACCCTTCAATAGTTAAGAAATTGTTTGTTCTGACAGGGTTTCTGCAGGTTTCCAAGTCAAATTTAAGACCTTTTTAAAACCATGAAGAATAAAATTTCAGACTTATTTAGGGCTAAATGCTAAGGATTTTTAATGGCCCAGCAAAAAAAAATGTACTTGCCCTATCAAAGAACTAATTCTAATTTCTAAGCCACATATTTTGATTTAATGTCAAAACAAGCAGACCCTAGTTTTTTACATAAATAATTTTCAACATAACATAAAAATCTTTAAACTCTTTTAACTTAATACTCATTAAAAACTAAATGTGTGGACAACAGACTGTTATAATTTTAGTTATAAATATAGTTTTGCTAAAACTTATTGAGATGCATTGTAGGTGTTTCGATGCATGTTGGATCGATTGGGTAGCTTTATAAACAAGGGAAAATTAAGACCCGTTTAAAAATATTTAAGACTTACAAGATAATGTTTCAGTGCACTTAAGACACTTTAAGGCCTAAATTGAGGTTCTTGAAATTTAAGACCCTGCAGATACCCTGTCTGATCTGTATCTTAACTAAATATTACTACTTCAATAATCGATAACGTAAACATACATTTGACCACCCTTATAAGGGCGCCAAAAATATTAATTTAGCGGTTTGAACCACTCAATATCCCTCAAAACACTGAAAACAAACGTTTGATTAATAAATTAGATGTAATTGAACTAAATTGATAACTTTGGCTCACTCAGGCATATTACTGAACATAACTGTAAAAACGTGACTCCCTCCCTTCCAGATTGTCAATGTATAATTTGCACCCCTTGCCTGTAACCACTGACTTTCCAATGTATTTGTTTTTCCTCTGTTTGTAAATAGTTTTCAACATTCTTTGAATGATCTTCATTTGTGTTTAACAGAACAAAAAACAAACATCTGGTTTGGGCCAACAAGTCACGTGTGAGTAAATGATTTTCATTCAGACATTTCATTTTTGGATGAACTATCCCACCTGTTAGTTTACTCACTCTCAGGTTATGCAATTTTGTGTTTGGTTTGTTGTGCAGACTAATGGTTTTAGTTTAACTTAGGGGCAGCGATTATTAATTCTGTTTGGCCAGATGTGTTTTTTTTTTTGTTGTTGTTGTTTTTACTCAGTCTCAGAGTGTCAGTAGTCGGTGACCTGCATTGTATGAATCAGCAAAGACCACCTTTCAGCTATAAATATTTTAACTTTTTTTTGTAGAAAATAAAAACATCACCTATGCTTTGCATGGCTTAAGTACATTTTAAGCAAATCTTCATTTGTGGGTGAACTATTACCTTTAGGAGAGCTACAAAAACAAGAGACAACAAATCTTTTCATTGCCCCATTTACACATTATAATAAATGTTTAAGTTTACACAAACATTTCTCTTGTGTATATACATAATCAGAACATCTAAGCTGAGGGCTTTAAAATTGAACACATGTTTCATCGAATAAAGCAGACCATTATACAGTCATGTAGGTGTCTAAGACAAAATGCAGATTTCTGTCATCTCAATGCAATAGTCTGCACGTTTTCTCAGAAAGAAAAACTAAAAATAATTCATCTTTGTCTCGCTTGCTTATCTGCAATGATTTCACATGGTTGAGCTTTGAGGTACTGAATCAATTCAGTGGCTGAATATATAAAGACTAGCTGGTTTAGGCTGGCCTATATAGCCTGAGACAGCTGGTAGGACATCCAGCTTCAAAATCCAACCATCAGACAAGGCTAGATGACAAACCACCTTAAGGCTTTGGTTATGATGCTTTTTTCCAACATGGTAAGGATTTAAAAATAGTTGACAACTCCAAGAACAGCACTCGTTCAAATTTTATTTTGACTAATTCCAGCAAGTCTGGTTCAGTTTAAATAAAGTAGAAGTTAAGACCCACTGAAAGCATGAGTTGTGCCAGGCGTCTTGAAGAACCTTCACATGAAAAGCGTCCTGAATCCTCCCGCCACAGCCCGTGCACGCGCGCTCCGTCACATCTGTCAATCAAACATCAGAGCAACGATCAGAGTTGGTGTCTCAAACACAAAACATGATTTATTCATAGAAAAACCGCACATATTACTTTCAATTCCAGGTAGAACATTCGGTGTTTTAAAAAACTAACTTAAGCTTTGCATTATGTAATTTCGCGTTGCTGAAGCGACTGCTAGTTTTATTTTTTCAGCATTTTACCATTAATAATACAACAAATCTATTATTATTATCATTACTACTACTACTACAAAACAGATTACAACTGGAACCCATCTATCTTTTTACAATTGTGAACACAAACAACATACAAAAACGGTTACAAAAAGATTGCTAAGACAAACCTTCAATATTTAGAAACGATGCGATATATATTTGTATTCATTCCTCTAACATTCATTCTAACATTGTTTGTCCACAAACGTCAACAACACACAAAAAACACGCGATCGCACCACCAAATACGTTCCTATACGTTGCGGCGGATTTGTGACAAACTCAACAGAAAGAGTCAAACAGCGGCTAATAAAAGAAGGTCAAGAGTATTTTTTGTGCACAAAAACAAAGCCTGTTTGCGGAATCCTCACCTTCTCGTTCGTCCATGTCCTCCCCGATCTGATTTAATTATATTTGTTCAAGCTCACATGCTGGTCCTAAAAAGCCTGACGCTCACACGGTGCACATCAACGATGCTCCGTTTCTGATCCATCTGTAAGAACCGCAGGCTAAATCCAGCTCAAAATTAACGCAGGAACAGGGTTTCGTCAATTTTCCAGGCAAGTTCAAAGTTTCTCGCTCTCTCTCGTCCGACCAAATGACGTCATGAGATAGAAATGTACGGAGACCGGAAGGGATCAAACAGCATCACCTGAAACAGGAGCGTTTACAACCAGACTGCGCGACAAAACCGGATCCCGTCCAATGATACCGCAGCGACATCTATCGCCGATAGACCGAAACTTGTGCAGGGATTTTCTTTGTTTCATCTTGTGGTCAAGCCTTTTGTCTGTAGGCTACATTGTTCATAGCACAAACACAAAAGCACTGATCTCTCTCTCTCACTCACACATTTCACATTTGAGGTGCTTTATTGGCATGACAAATAACTGTACATTCGTGTTGCCAAAGCAGTGCAGTGTCGCTGCGTACAAACAAGACTGAGGGCAGTAGTGCAAACAAATATGAAAATAAAATATAATACAGAGATAACACAGATATAAGGGAAAAAATACAATAAAAATAGATTAATAATAATAGATTAATGGTAATGTATAAAACAGGATAAAGGTAATGAAAGTTATAGCCCACAAGTGAAAAGTTCAAGTAGTTGTGTGCTGGAGACAGTGGAGCAGGTCATTGTTGGTTTCTCAGGTGGTGGAAGGAGTGCACAAACTGAGCTGCTAACACACAGCAGCACACACACTCCCCAAGTAAGATGGGCAGTTTCTCACTGTTCAACAGGGACTCAAAGTTGTTGTGTATGTGTGTGATTTTCTGCTAGAACTTCTGTAGGTGAAAATGAATGAATATATATCCTTTCCATTCCAATATTACAATGTTCCTTGTTCAAAATGACTTAATTTAAAGCGAAATAATAGTGCTGGGCAAAAATTAATCATGACTGAGTGGTTAGCACCGCCACCTCACAGCAAGAAGGTTGCTAGTTTGAGTCCTGGCTGGGACAGTTGGCACTTCTGTGTGAAAATATTTGCATGTTTTCGTGGGTTTCCTCCGGTTTCCCCCACAGTGCAAAGACATGTGGTATTGAATTAGTGTGTATGGGTGTTTCCCAGTACTGGGTTGCGGCTAGAGAGGCATCAGCTGCGTAAAACATATGCCAGAGGCGGTTCATTCTGCTGCGACCCCTGATCAGACTGAGCCGAAGGAAAATGAATGAATGAATATTTAGACATAAGATAGTTCTATAAATTCTATAATATTTTCCCGTTCTTTGTTCTAAACAAAGCACTTCTTACATTCCTTAACAGGAATCACTTGTTGTGTTTCTCATTTATATGTTGCAAGGGATTAATACACTGTATATAAATAAATAATAATAAAAAACAATACATTTCTAAATTTAATTTGTAGTTAAGCCACAGTTCAGTCAGCAGAAATGCTGTCCTATGGTGAACCTGCTATTGCAATTAGTTTTGTTATTTGTCTAAAGACTTTCTGCATCGGCATGAAAACAGGTCCTACAGCTAGGGCTTTATTCAAAACTGAAAGTTAAAATAATTGAAGCAATTCCTACAGCTTAAATACACTGTAGTAGCATGCGCAGGATATACTTTGGCATGATTATATTAAATTAATCCTAAAAAAATAAAGGTTTTGTAATCCATTTATGGTGCCCCGGAGAATATAATTCTTAAACAAGAACTTTTAGACTAGTGATTAAAGGTTACATTTGTGGTTCATAGGTTCTTTGTGGAGTCATAGAATATAGTATAGAATAGTGTATGATATTTTAACAAGCTGCAGTCCTAGTGCTTTACATTTAATAAATGCATATTAGGACGGCACAATATATAGTTTGAGCATCGATTATTGCAATGTATGTGTCCGCAATAGTCACCTCGCAGGATATGTAGTGTGGGTTATATTAGACCAGAAACCACAGTTCAAAACATATGAGATTTGTGGAGACACTGCAGAATTTAATCAATGCCTGTGGCTTTAGGAGCATTTTAAGTGGGTTTAAAACATTTTAATAGTGCATGAAGAAGGTTAATAAAGATCATTCATTCTTTCATTAATTTTCCTTCGGCTTAATCTCTTATTTGTCTGGGGTCGCCACAGCGGAATGAACCACCAACTATTGCAGCATATGTTTTATGCAGCGGATGCCCTTCCAGCCGCAACCCAGTACTGGGAAATTAATAAAGATTAATTTTATTGATTTATTCAATTTCTGAAAAGCATAAAGCACTGTTTATTTCACTGAATATTTGCTCCACTGTGTTTATTTATGACTGTAGTTTGTTTATTATATGTATATACTAACGTACATGAAAATATATTTATATTTTACTTCCCTACAAAATCATTTCAATAAATCTAAATAAATGACATTCTAAATAGAGCTATTTAAGTCAAGTTCTGAAATTGTTTTTATATAGCAATATATATCGCTGAGAAAAAAAAATATTGCAATGTCAGATTGTTCCAATATCATGCAGCCCTAATGCGTATAATAAAATTTAGAACTGAAAGTACTCCACTATGCTTAAGCTTTCCTGTAAACAGTGTAAGGTGACTCAACTGCTCTAAACAAAAACGCCAGGAGCCTGACTACTTCCCTAAACTGTTGGAACTAAAACTATTCATTTTGTGTGTGGGCTTGTGCTGTGCATTCAAACAGACAAGATCATTTAATTTATTTATAATGTTAGCCCTAATCTCTAAACAATAGTTTTAATTACTCATTTCTAATAACTGATTTATTTCATCTTTTCTTTAGGGTTATTAGGCAAGTTATTGTATAACAATGGATTGTTCTGTAGACTAAAATAAAATATATAGCTTAAAGTTGCTAATAATATTGACCTTAAAATGGTGTTTGAAAAAAAAAAAAAAAAAAAAAAAAAAAATATATATATATATATATATATATATATATATATATACACACACACACACACAGTTGAAGTCAGAATTATTAGCCCCCTGTTTATTTTTCCCCCAATTTCTGTTTAACTGAGAGATTTTTTCAACACATTTCTAAACATAATAGTTTTCATAACTCATTTCTAATAACTGATGTATTTTGTCTTTGCCATGATGACAGTAAATATTTGACTAGATATTTTTCAAGACACTTCTTTACAGCTTATAGTGACATTTAAAGGCTTAACTAGGTTAATTAGGTTAAATAGGCAGGTTAGGGTAATTAGGCAAGTTACTGAATAATGATGGTTTGTTCTGAAGACTATGAAAAAAGTCTTGCTTAAAGGGGCTAAAAATCTTGACCTTAAAATGGTTTTTAAAAAATTAAAAAACTGCTTTTATTCTAGCCAAAATAAAAGAAATAAGACTTTCTTCAGAAGGAAAAATATTATGAGACATACTGTGAAAATTTCCTTGCTCTGTTTATCATCATTTGGGAAATATTTAAAAAAGAAAAAACAAATCAAAGGGGGGCTAATAATTCTGACTTCAACTGAATATTTAGTATAGTTTTGTTTCTATAGTATGTGTGTGTGTGTGTGTGTGTGTGTGTGTGTGTGTGTGTGTGTGTGTGTGTCACATTAAATATGTATAATACCCACACATATATTATGTCAAAACAAAGTTTTGTTTTGAATGCGATTAATCCTTGCCCAGTACTACTAAATAAATAGTTCTAAATGGCTGGTGTGGACTTGTGCTAGCAAATCATGTTCTTTCACATGTTATTGTAGTCTTACAGTATGTGTAGTATTAAATCCTATTTTCCATGGATTTACAGTAATACCCAATCCTGCTAGTTAGAAAGGGGTGTCCACATATTTTTCCCACATATATTTTGCAGATTGTAGCAGTGAAGGTAACTTTTGGAGAATCTTTTCACATTGAGAAAAGATTAGAGCAATATGTTGTATAGTACTTTGATGCAAATTTGCAGTTAATTTGCTCAGCCTCATGGGATTCAAGTTGTCATTTGTTTGTTTGTTTGTTTGTTTGTTTGTTTTTCTTTCTTTCTTTCTTTCTTTCTTTCTTTCTTTCTTTCTTTCTTTCTTTCTTTGTGCAGCAGAACATTAAAAAAAAACTTTTATCCTGGTCAATGGTCATAAATACATATCAATGTTCCTGCCATCATCGTGTTCTGATGATACAAAAAGGTCTTATGAGGTGAAATGGTCAGTCTGTTCAAAAAACTGACGATTACTCAGCCTCAGCCTCCTGACCAAGTTCATGGTAAATATTTTAAAGATTGTTGGAGACTGGTAGCCAATGACTTCCATAATATATATATATTTCTTCCTATGGATGTCAATGGCTACCGGTTTCTAACATCCTTCAAAATATTTTCTTTCAATTTTCAACAGAAGAAAGCAACTCATAAAGATTTGGAATTATTTGCATTTTTACTTTTGAGTGAACTATTCCTTTAGGACCTCAGTATATCAACAATCACATATTCATTTTATTTGGTATGAACAGTATATGTTTTGGCCTGTTGGACACTTGAAGTGCCTGAAGCCATTGAATTACATTTTCTGATTATCAAGGACCACGTTTTCAGCTACAAATCTTCTTGAATATTATATACTGAAGAAGTAAACACCTTGTATGGCTGGAAGGTGAGTAAATCAACATCAGATCATTTTTGTTTCAAGTATTCCCATTGTGGACTGCTAAATTAAAAAAATTCAAACCACTGACAATAAATATTCATTCATTCATTCATTCGTTCATTTTCCTTTGGCGTAGTCCCTTTATTCATCAGGAGTTGCCACAGCGGAATGAACTGCCAACTTATTCAGCATATGTCCTGCTGCAATCCAGTACTGGGAATCATCCATACACATTCATACACTACGGCCAATTTAGTTAATCCAATTCACCTATAGCGCAAACCAGAGCACCCGAGGATTCGACCCAGTGACCTTCTTGCTGTGAGGTGACATTGCTTACAACTGAGCCACTGTGTCGCCCTAATAAATATTCAAAGTTGTGCAAATGCATTTGTTCATGCCTTTGACACTATACTTGCTTTTCATCCTTAATATATAGCTTCTCAAATCCACCCAACAATCTTCAAATTAAATTGAATTTCTTTTGCATCTGCTATCACAGGATCACATAGCTACTCGATCACTTATTTGAAATGAAAGTTTTGGTAACAGAATCAAGTGAATCTAGTTAAATAAGTGAAAAGTCTGCTGATTTTATGCATTTAAAATGAAACTTAATAGTTTTGTTTTTTATTTTAATGATTTCTCTGTATCCTATATTCTGGTCAGAGTCCAGAGAAGCATTTAGCTGAGCAGTAGAGGGCGCTCATATGATAACCACGGCTGAAGTTTAGATAAATTATTTTTTCAAGTCATTGAATGAATCACATTAATGATGAGGGCTTCTACCACACCTCTCTACATTGTTATACTAAGGATCTAAGGAGCATAGTTCTACTCGTCTCATGTTGCACACTGAACCCCAGCGTATTTGACTAGATGTAAAAAATGTAAATCCAAACAATATGTCTGAAAGGTCATGACATGAGGCTTTTTTAGCTTGCCTCCTTTTGCTTTCAAACTGAATGTCAGAATGAGACTGCTGAAATAGTGATGGTGATTTTTCATATGTCCACACATAAAAGAGTTTGGAAACAAGACAAAGGATGCTTTCTCAGGGCTTTGGCATTGTAGGATCATAACAGGAAAAAAATACTTATAATTTTTCCCTCTGCACTTTAAGACCAAGACAAAGGAGTCCACATGACTGTTTGAGTAATGAAAGACAAATGTCCATATACATTAAAAGGGGATGGAGTCCTTTAGATGTGCTACATGTTGTGGCCTGTTGAACATATACACGTGTGTACGGGGCGTACATTCATTTGGGATGCTTTCAGTTAGGTCCCATAGGTTAAAAATAAAATCACAATCTGTACATAAGTAGGGGAACAGCATAGGTCATTTTGAGAATTTTGTGTGTTTTTAACTCTTAACAACTAGATATATTTCAAATCACCAATAATTGCTGTTCTAAAAGAAAACAATGTAGTAACTTGGAAATCATTATGCTTTCTAGGAATCAGAAAACTGACAGAAATTTTGTCTAACTTTTTCCTAAATTGTATCGCAAGCACTTCTTACATGCTAAATAGGATGAATCACTTGTTGGATTCCTCATTTGTATGTTGGATAAATTTAATTTGCACTTAAGCCACATGCAGTTTAGTCAGCGGAAATGCAGTCCTATGGTGAACATGCTATTTCATGTTCTTTTATTTTTGTTATTTGTCTAAAAACTTTCTGGATCGGCATGAAAACAGGTCCTACAGCTATGTAGGGGTACTGAAAGTAAAAGAAAATGAAACAATGGACTATATACACAGCTAGTGTTTTTCAGCCAATGATGAACTTCCAGTCAAAGGTTTATGTGACTATTTTCAATTTCATAAGGTTCCTTTTACAGCATCGATGTTGTAGTGTAATTCAAATATAATCAGTTAAATAGACTTAAGCATCCATTTGGTTGTTCAAGCATGACAAAGATAAAAGGCGTTTCACACAGACGCTGTCATTAGCAGCAGGCTAGAAGAAAAACTATATTGAAAATAGTGGGGTAAAATTACATTCCATATTTTAAAATACATGGCGCGGAACATTGTTTGGTCTGATACCCACTTTATATCATATCTCAGCCAGGCAGTGAAGATCGCTGTTTTTTTGTTTAAAGTAATCAGATCTTAAACACAGCAATTTTGCATGGGGATGACAATTCACTGGAATTCATTGTGTTTATGTGGGCAGGCTATGGGCCCATTTATCCTATTTTGACTACTATGCCATTATAAATAGTAAAAATAACCCATCAAATTACAATAATTTGAATACAATTGTTATCCATGAATTTTCAAATGTAATTTTTTTTTACAAGAGAGGCCAGAAAAAATCCGAAGCTCAATATTATTGTTATATATTTATTAGTAGTATTATTCAAATGGCCAAATTCTCACTGAGGAAAGCCAGTTATTTATTTATTATTTGCCTAATCCATTATAAATAAATAAATAAATGGGCTTGTTTTCAATTTTAAAACTGATTTTTTAATGATATGATGATAATAAATTTGTATTTTAAAATTAAGTATTTTTCCATATTTCTTTATTCTAAATCTAGGAAATATTTTTGGTATACATCAATAAGACCATCCGACAAGCACCAGGCTGGCTACGGGCCTGCAGTGTTTTTTGTAATTAGTTTTCCCATTTTTAACACAACCTACAAACATATAACATTTGGCCAGTATAAAAATTACACTAATGCTTTCACATTTTAGGATAGAGATACTTTGCACGATGATATCTTGAAAAAAAATTCAGTTATGGGCAGGTTTCCTTTTCAAAATCCGCCTTTCCCCTATCATTTGCTTAAAGCACCGCCTCTTCCACCTCGATTTCTGCACACTCATCATGAAACGGCAGTGCATTCACTCCATGCATTCACCAACTCAATGCGAGAAAGGCAAAGATATTACTTGGAACTTAAACCATTAGGTAGCTAAATTTAAATTGAATTACTGAAACGCGTTTACAACATGGGCAATATTTTATACACTATGGCTACAATATGTCCAGTTATAGTCAAACATCAACATCCATCAAACTCTACAACATTTAAAACCTTTTATTATCTGTAGTGTATCGCGTTTGGTTTCGTTAATTCGGTAATATGGAATGCATTAATTTTACAAGAAGCAAACAAACCGCTACACGTGCATTGTATTATATGACTCGGTTTTTAATTCGCACGTGAGGAATGAATACAGATGGCGCTTGAATAAGTTCACAGCCGACTGACGTCACTCAGTGGGCGGAACCGAAGAACACCAGAATGGTGACCGCTATGTAACGTAGGAAACTATAGTTTGGGGGGCAGGTCTTAAAAATTGTGTAACTGAGCTATATAAGCAGATAACAACTTGGACAACTTGCGCGTATTATGCACTCGGAACTGTTAGGAAACGACGCGGTATCGTGTTGTTTAACACATTTAAGTAGCCGAATATATTCTGTTTTAATACAGTGTCCGTGTCGTTTGGTAACATTATACCGGCAAATTGCAACAGTATCGAGCTAATTCGCTTTGAGAAGTGTTGCAGCGTTATTTGCCCATTAAACCGCTGTCTTTAAAATTGTGCAGTTCGGTTATAACGGTATTATTATCTAGGCACCGAATGCTTATTCTGCTGTAAAAAGCTGGTAATGATGGGTCTGGGATCTGAGAACAAGACAGCAAGCACATCTAGCAAATTGGCATTGCAGCAGCTCGGAGAGAGAAAAGAGGAGGAAGAGCTCGCCAGGACGACACCAGACATTGCCGAAGCCACGAGGCTGTCAAAGGTCGAGCAGCAGGCAGCGGAGCCCAGAGAGACGTGGGGTCGCCGGCTGGAGTTCGTGCTCGCCACCGTCGGTTATGCGGTTGGTTTGGGAAACGTGTGGCGGTTCCCCTACCTGTGTTATAGGAGCGGCGGAGGTGAGTGACCAACCGATACACCTGTTCTCATCCTGCTGCTTTCTCATTGGGGTAAAATGTGTTTTATATTCGAACATTCTCCTTAATAATATCATTTCAGAAAAGTGTTCTTTGCAAATTGTAAATAGGGAAATCATATTAGCAGCCAATTGTCATCAAAGTAGCCTACAGCAATGTTCACAGTCAATTAAATAGTGCTAATTAATGTGATAGGATTTCAGACCGAATATTTAAAATAACGTGGTAAATAATATAGAAGCCGTGTAAAGGCTCCAAAAGGAACGAATGTGCGAATAAACCCAACGTTACCTCAGTTGCTGTCTCATAAGAGCAACACTGAGGGCTGATGCCATGCTGTTGTAACCATAAAATAGCTTAAATATTCATAATAATGTAGTGAACAGTAACAAAGTGTCCTGAATAGTGTCTATTGATTGTAAATATTTGCAATAAATTGGAATTATATTGCTGACTCAAAAATGGGAACAAAGTTTTAAAATATTTTTAAAAGTTTAATGAGTTTGGTCAACCTGTAGGAAGCCATTTTGTGGTCATGTGACTTAAATACCGAAAGGAGTCCTTTATGCATAACTCTACTTCAAAGTCATAAATTAAAAATGATATACCACACAACGCTGACCTTTTTATAAAAAGGCACCTTTGTCCTCATTGCAAATAGAGCAATGCGTATGAAATTGTTAAATACGAAAGGTATAAAATTTTTAAAACACCATTCACTTTTAAATTGTGTATGCTTAAGTTGCAAGGAAACTTATACATCGGAGAGTTCACTCAAATGTAAAACTGTCATCATTTCCTCCTCATACACTTGTTTCAAACCTGTTTTGACTTTCTTCTAATAAAGAAAGATATGGTAAAGAATGTTGGAAAGCAAAGACGACACTGTGATGCAGTGGTTAGTACCATCGCCTCACAGCAAGAAAGTCGCTGGTTTAAGTCTCGGCTGGACCAGTTGGCATTTCTGTATGGAGTTTGCATGTTCTCCCCGTGTTGGCTTGGGTTTCTGCTCCGAGTGCTTTGGTTTCCCCCACAGTTAAACGACATGTGCTAGGTGAATTGAATAAACTAAACTGGCTGTAGTGTGTGTGTGTGTGTGTGTGTGTGTGTGTGCGTGTGCGTGTGTGTGTATGTGTGTGAATGAAAGAGTGTGTGGGTGTATCCCAGTGCTGGGAAGGGCATCTGTTGTGTAAAACATATGCTGGATAAGTTGGCGGTTTATTCCGTTGTGGCGACCCCAGATTAATAAAGGGGCAAGGCTGAAGGAAAATGAATGAATGAATGAATATTTAAAAGCAGCAGACGTTGACTTATTTTTGCCAATAACTAGTTTCTCATTGGCTGTATTTTTTGTTCCTACTATGGATATCAATGACTGCTGGTTTCTGACATTCTTCAGAATATCTTGTTTAGTTTTCAACAAAAGAAAGAAACTCATGAAAGTTGAGCACATTAGTGTAAGTAAATTTTGAGTTTTTTAATGTTTGGGTGAAATGTGCCTTTAAAAAAATAGTAATTAAAGAAAAAAAAATTATCTGGTCAAAATGATTTTTTCATGACTTTCTTGTCAATTACAATGCTTTTTTAGGGTAATTTTGTAGTTGTTCTGTAACTACAAGATGCAACCGTAAATTCAGGAGTTTCTACCATAGGATATTTCTTTAGTTTTCTCACACCAGCCTTTGTTTCATGTTTGCTGTGCGTTGTTCTGCCTTTTTATCTTTTGAACATTTTTCCATTGTCTATCATTTACTTAAACTATTCATTAGAATTGGTAGCTGTTTCCATTAATATTTATAAGTCATAACATTTCCTTATTTTCTTGACAAAATGTAATTTATAAGATTTTCATCATGTTTCAGTTAAAAACATGCAAAGATGATGTCATGGATTGGTCAGGCTCTCACGACCCCCACTCACGAAGATCACCATCACCTGACTTCTAATGAGCACACAGCTGCATCACATTCACGAGCACCAGATAAAAGCACAGCACTCCAGTCGCTCATTGTCCGGGCTCGTCTCGACGAAAGCGGACAACTGAGCGACCACTCAGCGTAGTCATCCTCAGCTAAAACAAACGATTTACTTACCTGTTCTCTTTGTATTCCTCCTAGTCTTCCTGGTCCTCCCGAATCGTCCTGTCTTCCAGTCCTTCCAAGTCTGTGTCATCCTCTGTCAGCTGTATCTGGTGTGTGCTGTCCATCCTCGTGTATTCCTGTTACCCAGCCACGGAGGAAAAGACCCCAACATCATTCCTGATCCTCCTGGCTATCCTTCATGTGCTCCTTGTTGTCATTTAATAAACACCCTAACGTTTCCTTACCTCTGTCTCCTGTCCGCTTCATAACAGAAGCCCGGACCTTTAACGACGACAACATGAGCACCCCCGATCACCTTCAAGAGCTGGTGGACCAGTTGAAGCGGATTCTACAGCCACCAGCTCCACTTTCCAACGCACCACCAGCACCGAGCACTTCCGCCTCCACAGTTTCTTCTTCGGCCCTTCCTTCCAGTCCCATGGCCCGACCAGCGCCCTACTCAGGCGGAGCGGGGGAGTGCAATGGTTTTCTGTTACAATGTTCCCTCATATTCGAAATGCAACCTTCTCTATATCCCACAGATAAGTCGAAGATCGCCTACATCGTATCTCTACTCTCTGGACCTGCACTTAAATGGGCTGAGACGATCTGGAACCAAGCCGGGCCGGTCATGAATTCCATCACTACCTTCACGGAGTATTTCAAAGAGGTGTTTGGACGTTCTGATGGGGAAGTAGCCGCTGGAGAGCAGCTGTATCATCTAAAGCAAGGTACTCTATCTACACAGGAATATGCGCTCCGGTTTCGCACTCTAGCAGCTGCAAGTGGATGGAATGAGAGATCGTTGTTGACCACGTACCGGCTCGGCTTGGAACCCACGCTCCGAATCCAACTGGCCACATTAGATGATACAATGGGTCTGGAGAGATTCATCCAACATTCTCTCCGATGTTCCGATCGTCTCCGTTCCTATCAACAGGACACCATCACCCCCTCGTCTGCACTCCTCCAATCGCCTGAGTCAACAGCCTCTCCAGAACCAGAACCCATGATAATAGAGTCTGGAAGACTGACATCAGCGGAACGACAGAGGAGGCTGACCCGGGGTCTGTGTCTATACTGCGGTGTCAGTGGACACACCCGTATGGAGTGTCCCCTTCGTCCCATTCGGACTTCAGTGAGTGTATTCAGTACGAATATTGAACAATGTAAACCACTTACTACCACCGTACAAATAACTACTGCCTCTATTTCTCTCCTTGTCACAGCCCTCATCGACTCCGGGTCAGCAGGGAACTTCATCTCCCAATCCCTCTGTCGTCAACTCCACCTCCGTACTGAGGCGTCCTCGCATATATACCAGATACAACCGATAACCCAGTGCACTCGATCTTCGACCCGTATCCATCGACAATGCGAAGACATCCTTCTTCAAGTGGGGTTGTTACATCAAGAGAGGATTCAATTTCTGGTTCTGGAGGGTGCAAATATGGACATCATTCTAGGGCGCCCGTGGCTGGTGAAGCACGATCCCATCATCTCTTGGGGCACAGGAGAGATAAAGAAATGGGGATCTGGATGTACACCTGCCTGTTTTCCAAATCTCCCTCTTCAAGGTCGGAACCCCATTTCTTTGTTTGCAACATCGGTCGAGAGCCCTCCTGAGAAGCAGTCTATCCACATTCCTAAGGAGTACAGCTCCTTTCATGATGTCTTCTGCCCCAAGAGAGCTTCCCAGCTACCGCCGCATCGGCCATGGGACTGCGCGATCGACCTAGTTCCAGATGCCCAGTTGCCAAGAGGTAGGATCTACCCGCTCTCGCTTCCTGAGAATCAGGCAATGGAAGATTACATAAGGGAGGCTCTGAGTCAGGGGTACATACGTCACTCAAAATCACCAGCCGCCTCAAGCTTCTTCTTTGTGGCCAAGAAGGACGGAGGGCTGCGTCCATGCATCGACTACAGGGTCCTAAATAACGGTACAGTAAAATACCGATATCCCCTTCCTCTGGTACCAGCCGCTTTGGAACAGCTCCGAGAAGCTAAAGTCTTCACTAAATTGGACCTCCGCAGCGCGTATAATCTGATAAGAATACGTGAGGGGGACCAATGGAAGACAGCATTCGTGACCCCTACTGGCCACTATGAATATGAGGTCATGCCTTACGGTCTGGTCAACGCCCCCTCCGTATTCCAAAACTTCATTCATGAAGTCCTCCGGGAGTTTCTTCACCACTGTGTAATAGTGTACATAGATGACATCCTCATTTACTCCCGGAGTGAGGCCGAACATCGCCAACACGTTGCGGAGGTCCTACACACATTGAGAGAACATCACCTCTACCTCAAAGCGGAGAAATGCTCATTCCACCAGAAGTCGATTCATTTCTTGGGATACATCATTGACCAAACCGGTATACGTATGGATGGGAAGAAAATTGAGGCTGTTCTATCCTGGTCAGAACCCACTTCCATTAAGGAGCTCCAGAGGTTTCTTGGGTTTGCTAACTTTTATAGACGGTTTATCAAGGACTACAGCAGGATTACATCACCTCTCACTAATCTCCTCAAGGGTAAACCCAAAGGACTGGAGTGGACCAAAGAAGCAGCCGCAGCCTTCCGCCTTCTTAAGAAGGAGTTCACAAGGGCCCCACTCCTGACTCATCCTGACCCAAATCTTCCTTTCGTGGTGGAAGTGGACGCATCCACCACCGGCGTCGGGGCAGTATTATCTCAACATCATGATACACCGCCCCGACTGCATCCCTGTGCCTATTTCTCTCGGAAGTTGAGCCCGGCGGAGCAGAATTACAGCATAGGAGACAGGGAGCTTCTAGCAATCAAGCTAGCCTTGGAGGAGTGGCGTCACTGGTTGGAGGGAGCCAAACATCCGTTCCAGGTGATCACAGATCACAAAAACCTCCAATACATCAAAGAGGCCAAGAGACTATGTCCACGTCAAGCCAGATGGTCACTTTTCTTCTCACGTTTTGATTTCTCCATTTCCTATCGTCCAGGACCCAAGAATCTAAGAGCAGACGCTCTCTCTCGTTTACACGAGCATCACGATCATGAAGAACTCCCAACGAAGATTCTTCCCGAACACATCTCCATTTGTCCGATCACCTGGAACGCTCCTCCAGTCGTTGCCACTCCGGAAGCCCCTGCTCCGCCGGGATGCCCTCCTCATCGGCAGTTCATACCACCTGAACACCGGGTAGATCTGATCCACTCCTTACATACCTCGCTAGGCACTGGACATCCAGGGATCAACAATACTCTCTCGCTAGTATCCCAACGATTCTGGTGGCCAAACATGGCAAGGGATGTGAGGCAATATGTTCAGGGCTGTAAGGACTGTGCCCAATCCAAGAGCCCACGTCATCTACCCGCTGGAAAGCTCCATCCCTTGCCGATTCCGAACCGTCCCTGGTCACACCTAGGAGTGGACTTTATCACTGACCTCCCTTCGTCAGAAGGTAATACCTGTATTCTAGTCATAGTAGATAGATTCTCAAAGTTTGTCAAACTAATCCCTCTGAAAGGTCTTCCCACAGCCTTTGAAACTGCCGACAATATCTTTAATCAAGTCTTCAGGTCATTTGGTATTCCAGAAGATATTGTGTCGGACAGAGGTCCACAGTTCATCTCACGTCTATGGAAAGCCTTCTTCAAGCTCCTAGGTGTGGCCGTCAGCCTCTCTTCTGGATATCATCCCCAAACCAACGGGCAGACAGAGAGGAAGATTCAGGAGGTGGGACGGTTCCTGAGGACCTTCTGCAGTGGTCACCAGAACTCCTGGAGCCAGTATTTGGGCTGGGCAGAATATGCCCAAAATTCACTGCGGCAACCCTCCACCGGACTCACGCCATTCCAGTGCGTCCTGGGCTTCCAACCACCGCTCTTTCCCTGGGATGGCGAACCATCTGATGTCCCCGCAGTGGATCACTGGTTCCGGGAGAGCGAGAGAGTCTGGGACGAGGCTCATCAACATCTGCAGAGGGCAGTCCGTCGAAGCAAGGTAACCGCCGATAGGAGAAGGTCTGAAGAACCCAGATACACACCCGGACAAAAGGTGTGGCTATCCACCCGGGACATACGCATGCGACTGCCCTCTCGCAAGTTAAGTCCCCGATTTGTTGGTCCCTTCACCATCGTGGAACAGGTTAACCCCGTCACCTACAAACTACAATTACCCTCTCACTACCGTATTCACCCTACATTCCACGTATCACTCCTGAAACCCTATCACGATCCTGTTCTTCCCTCCACAGAGCCTGACCACGAAGAGGAACCCCCTCCTCCACTGCTCCTAGAAGAAGGAGCCGTCTACGCAGTGAAGGAGATCTTGCGTTCCCGACGTCGTGGTGGCCAGTTGGAGTACCTGGTGGACTGGGAAGGGTACGGCCCCGAAGAAAGGACATGGGTTCCCAGAGCTGATATTCTCGATCCTAGTCTCATGGTGGAGTTTCATGAGAGCCACCCTGAGTTCCCAGCGCCTAGAGGCAGAGGGAGACCACCACGGCGTCGGAGGTGTCGGCCCTCAGGAGCGGGCCCTGGGGAGGGGGGTACTGTCATGGATTGGTCAGGCTCTCACGACCCCCACTCACGAAGATCACCATCACCTGACTTCTAATGAGCACACAGCTGCATCACATTCACGAGCACCAGATAAAAGCACAGCACTCCAGTCGCTCATTGTCCGGGCTCGTCTCGACGAAAGCGGACAACTGAGCGACCACTCAGCGTAGTCATCCTCAGCTAAAACAAACGATTTACTTACCTGTTCTCTTTGTATTCCTCCTAGTCTTCCTGGTCCTCCCGAATCGTCCTGTCTTCCAGTCCTTCCAAGTCTGTGTCATCCTCTGTCAGCTGTATCTGGTGTGTGCTGTCCATCCTCGTGTATTCCTGTTACCCAGCCACGGAGGAAAAGACCCCAACATCATTCCTGATCCTCCTGGCTATCCTTCATGTGCTCCTTGTTGTCATTTAATAAACACCCTAACGTTTCCTTACCTCTGTCTCCTGTCCGCTTCATAACAGATGATTTGAACTGTTAAAAAACAATTATTGTAAATCCTCTGAAATGCACCATACCAAGCTTGATATTCCAACAAATAAAGCACTCATTGCACAGTGACCTGTGATAATTAGGTAAAGACATTTTATAGGTTACCTGTCACAAAGTTCACAGCAGATAATCTTGCCTCCCTTTGCTCTGAGTTTGTAAAGCACCATAGTGTTTTGTCCATCATATATCCTTATCATCCATGTGAATGTTTACTTTCTGCAACTGTGTTAACACAGACCGTAAAAACATTAGAATTTTATTTTTATATCTATATTTTTTTAAATCAGTAAGAGCCGATTTTGGCAAAACTGAACATGTAATAGGGATAAACAATATTGATTTTTCTGCAATACACAAGACATAATAAACAAATTTGCAGACATACTGTAGATGAATACAGAGCAAGGAGTCATTCTTAGGAGTTATACAGAATTCAGACTACAGCTGCATGAAAATTTTGACATTGTGATATTTTTTCTTTTTTTCCCCTGCAATATATATTGTGAAATACAGTTGAAGTCAGAATTATTAGCCCCCCCCCCTTTTTAAATATTTCCCAAACGATGTTTAACAGAAAAAGGAAATTTTCACAGTATGTCTGATAATATGTTTTCTTCTGGAGAAAGTCTTATAAAAGCTGAATAAAAGCAGTTTTAAATTTTTTAAGGTCAGTATTATTATCCCCTTTAAGCAATTTTTTTTTCAATAGTCTACAGAACAAACCATCGTTATACAATAACTTGCCTAATTACCCTAACCTGCCTAGTTAACCTAATTAACCTAGTTTAGCCTTTAAATGTCACTATAAGCTGTAAAGAATGTCTTGAGAAATATCTAGTAAAATATTATTTACTGTCATCATGGCAAAGATAAAATAAATCAGTTATTAGAAGAAACAGAAATTTCTCAGTTAAACAGAAATTGGGGAAAAAATAAACAGGGGGCTAATAATTCTGACTTCAAATGTGTATTGATTTGGTTGATTTGAATGGGAGTGAAATATATATACATTATATATATATACATATATATACAATACCAATATATATATATAATGTGTGTATATATGTGTGTGTGTATATAGACATTACGAGTGACTATGGCAACATCCTAAAAAAGAGTTCACCATTTCTTTCTCCAGCTGAACTTGATGTGCTCATGCAGAGTTATAGCAAATATGAGCATATATTTTAAAAAGCAACACCACTGCATTAGTGAAACAGAGACAGTTAGCGTGGGAAAACAGCTGCTCAAGTTAATGCGTAATTTTACATCTAAAGTATTTAAATATTTAAGTATAATAAAATAAGTAATGTTATGTGTGACGTTTATACATTTTATACACACGTTCTCACTTTTATACACGTTGATCAGTTTTAATAGATTTAAAAGTGTACTTGTGTGTGTCTGCCTTTTTTATTGATCAAGTGATAGAGGTTAATATGACATTTATGAACGTAAGCAGAAATAAACAATAGTTTTTAGAAAGAAAAATAATCCCATTAATCTAGTAACAGTACATGTCTCTGTCGAAGGTCAGTGAATATAAGCTAATTATTTATTTAAAAAGGACAAGCCATTCTTGTATGTGACTTTGTTCTTTGTGTGACTGAAATGTAGGCAATAGCTATGTTTCCATCCAAATATACTAATTAAACTTATGTGCAAAACTGGAATAATGCATAAAAGATGTGCGAATAAAGCAGCGTTTTCATCCAACAACTCAAAGAGAACAAAATCGCCACTTCCTGATTAAACGAGCGCCAAATATTAACAGTAAAAACAGAATTTACTGCGGTAGAAGAAGCTGCGTCAATCTTTTCTTTATTTAATAAATGTACCGGCGCCTCAGAAGACAATGCTGACATACAGTGAACACGTGGGAGTGTTTGAAGCCATGAGATGCGAAGAACAGATGCTCTTGACACGCTCCAGACGCTCTGGAGGTCATTAATAATAAAATAACATTAATACTGAAACGGTTAAGACGTTTTTGAATGAATGACCAAAGCAACATTTAAGATGTGTTACAGTGTGCTCAGCCTGCTTGTTTGTCCATTCACACACATTTTCATCATCATATGATCTCTCATAACAAACCTTTTTTTAATGCACATACTGTAATTTTGTTCAGTAAAAGTGTTTCCATTGTAGTTTAGGCGCATCTTTTCTATCGAATAAATGTTTATCCAACTCAGTTATTTGCGTGTGTTTTTTTATGCATATTTTCAAAAGTAATGTGCATCATGACGTTTCCATTAATCGTTTTTATGCGCATCTCCAAAATAAGCATAAAAATTGTGGGGTGGAAACGTAAAGCTATGGCAAGAAATACCACTTCGTCTTTAAAAAAGGGGAGGAGACAGACAGAAACTCAGAGTTTAGAGAATAAAACCTGCTCCTGACCAGGTTAGGTTCACAGAGTAAGTTTCCACAGTAACTGACTCTGAGTTGAAGTTACCTCTCTTTCAGAAACAGGCTTGACTTACCCTGCTTTCTCGAGTTTAACAAACCTCTTTTCTGAAACGGGCCCCCGGTCAATAAATCATCTTGACTTCCTGAAAGAAACACTTCCGCTTTTATAGTTAAATTGAAAAAGCAAAGCTGTCTGGTTGTTAACATCCAATTCATTTATCCCTGTCAAATTAAACCTTTGTCATCATTAACAAAAATACTGTCAGTTGGGTTTTAATAATAATTATTATTCATGTATTGTTTGATCATTTTGGTATGTTGCAGGTGCTTTCTTGATTCCCTACTTGATCATGTTGTTTCTCTGTGGTATCCCACTGCTGTTCATGGAGTTCACTGTTGGTCAGTACACCCGCTTGGGCCCGGTCCACGCTCTGGCTCAAATATGTCCACTTTTCAAAGGTGAGTGGTCCATGTGCCTCAACATCTCATATTTCTGTGTTCAATTCTACCATGCAAACACAGTCCAGCAAATGAGTGGTTTTATAAGACTTTCCAGTATATCAGTCACACAAATTGCCTGCTTTTCAAGTTTTAGTATGATCAATGATGATTTGGTGTACAAATTAGTAAAAAAAAACTCAATGTTTTTAAGTTCTTGATTTTTGAATGGGTAAAAAAAGTGTTATATATTCCTAGTAAAATGTTATAGACTGCTTTGTCAGCTGCCTGTATTATTTGCTTAATCAGTGATTTTAGCTTTTTTGTGAATAACTTTTGGTTATGTCAACAGTGTGAATGCTGCTCAACATGTAACACTGAGTTAGCATTTTGCTGGACTGTGTTTATTCAATCCATCCATCTCTCTGCATTGATCAAGCATGGATACTGAGTGCAAAGCTCATTTTCTTAACTTTATGTTGGATCTTCTTTTTGTTATGTCTGGACGTGTTTCTATGTCTCTTGATTTCTGGTGATCTGGTGACGGCTGATCTCTTGTGTTGTACTTGATTACTGGACCACTTTTTTAGACTTGATTCATCTTAAATCAACAGTATTTCTTTTAGAATAACTTTTAAATGAGCTATTTGTATAATTACAGTGCAGAAAATCTGCTTTGGCATTATGTTGCGTGCTTTATAAACATATACACATAGACATCACCTATATACTATATAACTGCAGGTTAACTATGTTTATATATGATAATTTAATTGTTAAAAGCTATTAGTAATTAGTTACTAGTTAAAGTTATTTATAACTAACAAACCTTAACTTTTCTGATTTTGATTGTAAAGCAGTAATGTTTTTAAACCGTTTGTAAAGCTGCTTTGAAACAATAATTATTGTGAAAAGCGCTGTACAAATAAACTGAATTTAATAAATTGAATTGAACTGAATAAACATTTATCTCATGTGTCATGGAATAAAAGATAGGCTTCATAAGGCATGTAAACATCACGTCCTTGTGATTTTCCTGGCAAAAATGTCCAATTCTTCATAAAGAAATCAGTCTATGCTTTAATAAACCTTAACAAGTTGGCAAATAAGGTTTATTACACATTCTTCCACATTGAATACATAAAAATAGTTTACATATAGCCTCTTTAAGTGAGTAACATGTAAAAGATTAAAAATAATCTTATTTTCAAATCAATCAGTCAAATCAAGTTTCATTTGAACCACTAATTAAATACATTTATTTATCAATTATTAATTTAAATTTATTATTATTATTATTGTTTATTTATTTATTTATTTCAGCTTGTGTTTTCATATTGTGATGTGATAAAATATTGGAGAAAACAAGACATAAAATATGTATGCAATTAATGTAATTCCATTTTTATGGAAATAGATTGCAACTAAAGTGGACCAAATGTGAATGGTCAACGTCAGTGAGTTCAGCCATCGCCGTTCATTGTTTGGGTTTCTTTCCTTTTTTTTTTTATTTTGACATTTTTTTTCACCTGCTAACTTAAGACTTCTCTCCTCTAAGACAGAGATAGTCTACCCGGTCAAATCTTTTGGGTCCGTCCTTTGATATAGCGCTCATTTCAGCCGATTACGGCACCTTGCTAGCAGAGGGACTGGAGCAGGTAGTTCTTTCTGTATATTCTTTTGACTGAAATGTTCTTTAGTGTCAAATTCTTTGTAATGTTTCTGACGACCCTCCAGCAAAAGTGAGTAATGGACCATTCTGTTGCTCTACTATTTACTCTACTGTTGATTTACTGTCCATCTTGTAAAAATATTTGGAATGGAATTGGAATGACTGCTTGTGCACTTTTCCACAACAGGAAAAAGAGAGAGTGATTTGTGCATGCGTTTATGTTTAGTCATACAGCACTAATGTACACAAATACTTGATCTAGGACTGCATGTGGTTCCAGAGAGGAGATGTTTTTAATGTTAACATGTTCGGTAGAAGAAATCCAATGGATCCAAGCTCTTCTTAGACATAAATTCAATTTATTTCTTAAAAACAAATAAGATGATTTAAAAAATGAACAGGTACTTTTCAGTATCTACCTAAAGCAGCAGTATTTGTCAAATTACAAAGATTTTTTGTTAATATTAAGAATGTTAAATTAGATTATAATTTACAAAGCCAGCCTTCCTGCCAATTCCTAGCTTTAAGTTGTAACCATAAATACAACATACAATATATTTTTGTTGAAATAATAAGTATTTACATGACACGATGTCGCCTTTATTGATATGCGATGCTCTCAATTAGAAATACATACAAACCATTTAATCGCTTGGAGTTTTTCATAATGTAACATGCGCTAGATTTGACCATAGTCATAGCCGTACTGTTTACAATTACTGTTGATTTTGGATTTCCAGTAGGGTAATCAATGACCCTGTTATGCCCATGGCTTTAAATATTACTAAAGCAGTGGAATTTTTAAGACTTAAAGTCTGGAGGTTCAACCACTGTGGAGGGAATCTGTCTGACCTTAAAGGGCACCACAGAACGTGCCAACAACAACATTCCTGTTTTCAGAACTTTCTGCTATTCAGGGCTAAAACAACTAGTGAGCATTCCATGTAGAGAGTGGAAAAAGTCACACAATACCAAGATCCGCAGAGAGTGATGATAACTAATCCAAGGACTTAAAGCTGGCATCAAAACAGGGCAAAAACAAAACCTGTGAATTGTTGTCCTTCTAACAGGTTGCTTTGGGTCACAAGATAACTGGGTCACACTAAAAAGACATGTATATCTGGATCTGTAACTATTAAAACTAAATGGTTTGGCAAGTAAATCATTATTGGACTACTAAGAATAGCTACAGCACAGTTTTCTCTTTTTTTGCTGTTTTTTTTTAATGGAAAAACCCTGGTGGCTGTATGGGTCTTGTTATAAATGTTTATTTCTTGTTTTGTGTTCATATTAAATATCTAAATCAAATTATTTTCACTCCAGGCTTTTTTAGTCTTGATTGCAGCATGGCAGTAGTGAGTCAAAATCACTGAAAGCAATGTTGTTTTCTTAGATTCATGTTTGTCTGTATTTTCAGCATGTGATAATGAATCACTGAGAAAAAAGAAATACTATTGTGTAAGCCAGTAGTTCTCAATTGTTAGTCAAAAGTTAGTCAAAGGCAGATACCAACATGAACAGGTTGCACAAACCATTTTTCCAACCCAGGCTCGTTTTGAAAACATACCACTATAGACATTTCTTGAGACCGCCAAATACGTGCCAGGAGCCATTCTTTTCTGCTGTTTTTGTTTTTGCGAATCCACGAGAGACCGCTGTGTAAATTTTTAAAAATCTCAAATTTCCTTCGCGGGTGCCATTCATGCCTGCTGTTCTCTCGTAAATCCATTAGAGGCTACTGTTGACTAACTGACTGAGCGATTGACTGACCCTCCCTCCTCCTTACCTGAACCCAACCAATAGTACTTTAAAAAGCACAGATTGACCCAATAAGTATAAATACATAATTCGCGATCTCCAGAAATGTATATAGGGCTATGTTTTCAGAATAAGCCTATGTTGCGTTTTTCATAACTTTTTCATATAAATCAAAGCTTATCTCATGGACCATTTAATACCCTGCAATATCAGCCCAATCATAAATTAGAATCACGTGTAAGCAGAAATGCTCTACAAATCATCTTTAGCTCTTCAATATTGTGTTTTGAATTTGCAATTTTGAAATCTAAGCTAAGTATAAGATCGAAGAGCCTTACTGGATTCATTCATGCAATCCTCAATAAAAAAAACAGCCTTTCTAATTCAGATTTCTCAGAAACCTCTTGCATAAGGTCTCTGGAGGCATAAGAAGCCCCTGCTGTTTTGGACGACCATCAAAAATATTCACTAAGAAGGGATAACAAAAGGATCCTGAGAAACTGATGAGAAGTTTTCTTTTGTTTGTGCATGTTTGGAAATGCTGTCAAATAGAGCTCTCTTAATATAACTTGACCTAACTTGAAACAAAAACAGCTGTTTTGAAGATTTGTTTGTTTTTTCTGTTCTTTTGGAACTCAACAGAAACTGGAACTTTAACCTAAAGTGAACTTTTGAAGGTGCAACTTTTAAAAACTAAACATCTCAAAGCCTCTCAAGAGCCCTAGGTGCTGTGGACGTGGTGGTAGCAAAGGGGGGTATCTTACACTTTGTTTGTCTGTCCTCAGGTGTGGGACTCGCCACAGTGGTGATTTCTTATGTGCTCTGCACCTACTACAACGTGCTCATGACCTGGGCTCTGTACTACCTGCTCCACTCATTCAGTCCTTCATTACCATGGCAGTCCTGCAACAACACGTGGAACACAGTTGCCAACTGCTCCACTGGTTTTCCAGGCAATGCTACACATCTGCAATCAGCCAGTCAACAGTTCTTTGAGTGAGTGCAAACTTAAGAGCAGGCTTATGCTGGTATCACAATATACTGGTTCATCACATTATTGACCTAAGCTACTAAAAAGGTTACTTTAACAAAAACAAATGTATATTGGTTTAATGTATATGCATGTTCAGACTCAAATGCTTCAAATAACTTGGTGTAAAAGGATGATAAAGCACAATAGGTAACACTTTACAGTAGTTTCATTAGTAAATGTTAGTTAATGCATTAAAATCAATGGTATGAAATCATCACGTTTATTTTAGTTACTATATTAAAGTTAGTTACCCCATTTAATTTACTTTTAGACATTTTAATGATTAATGATAATAATGATTTATTATTGGGCATTAACTAATGCATTAACATCACCTAAGATAAATAAAAGCTTTTATATCTTTCATCATGAGTTTAGTTAAATGAATGTTAATAAATGAAGCCTTATTGTACAGCGTTAACAAACAATATCCCTATATATTATTGAGTCAACATTTTAATACAACATGTTGTAGGCCCAATTAAAATGCGAAAATGATCATGTTTGAAAATAAACAGCCTATTATTTCCTCAAGCATTTGGTGCTGTAATGAAAAACCACTGGTAAAACAATAATCTGGGTGTTCTTAAAAAGCACTCTAACAGTTAAAGTAATAATTCATTATTCATGGTGTTTTGAAGTGCCCACAACATCAATATTTTGCATGTTCCTCATGACAACGTATTAAATGACTAAATACAGTGGTCCCTCGTTATTCACGTGAGTTCCTGTTTTTAAAATAAACGGCAATAGACGAAATCTACGAATTAGTGCGCTTTATTTACAATTATGATAGATGTTTTAAGGCTGTAAAACCCCTCACTACACACATTTTATCAGTCAGGCATTAACATTTTCACACTTTTCTCTCTTATTTAAACTCTGTCAGTTCCAACCTTCGTAGAAAAATAAGTCAAGTATAGAATGAAATCAAAGATGAAAACCTCTTCAACTTCATTTATTTATTCTGTAATGGCATCGTACAGCCATGTACCTTCCTTTAGCATGTCCAGAAGTTCAACTTTGTGTGCGGAAGGTATCCTCAATATTGTGGTGAGAACTTGCAATTTAAACGTACAGTGCAGCACACAGTCACACTGCTTTCGATTTGAATATTAATGTATATTTGGCAAGCTGAACGCATTCTGTACTGTACAGGAGACACTTCACGGAGGAGATTGATTGACAATGGTCTACAGCCAGTCAAGATGCAGAACACAGTGCGGTGTAGAAAAAAAGCATGTGGAATTGCGCAAAAAAAAGCCACGAAAAGTGAACCGTGTTGTAGCGAGGGATCACTGTATTGTCACATGTCTAGTTAACAGTCTATTTGACATCTTTCTCAGAGCGTGATTATAGTTGTGTACTGTATGTATTGCCTATCTGTATGGGGGACACTTCATTTCTTGTAATCAGTGTAAATGGAACTTTTTAAAAAGTTACTTTTCAATGTTTGCAAAAAAAGAGTGTTTGTATATATTAAAGACACACAGTAATTCTAGTACTTGGTGCTTTATATGACTTCTGTAAGGAGCAACATCATGCAGTGAATAGCGTGTTCCTCGATGGTGCGCTTGTGCTTTTTAAAGTTATAATGTTTGTTTGTGTATGTGTGTGTGTTTTTCAGTCATAAGGTGCTAGAAATGACCTCTGGGATTGAGCGTGCTGGAGGGGTTCGCTGGGAACTCTTTGGCCTTCTAGTCCTGGCCTGGGGCATTGTTTATTTCTGTATCTTTAAAGGGGTCAAATCCACCGGAAAGGTCCGAGTTTAGAGTTCACATCAATTCTAAATAGAAATGACAGATGATAAAATGTTTGGAATGATCTAAATTAAGCCTTCAATATGGGTTATCATTGAATAATTTAAAACACAAATTGAATTAATGAATTTCAGTCTAGTTGTTAAGAACTATTTAAATTAAATAATTGTTTTTGTCCTTTTTTTTAATCATAAATTTCAATCTTTTTGTTAACTTGCTCCGTAGGTTGTGTACTTCACAGCAACGTTCCCTTATTTCATATTGTTTGCATTGCTGGTCAATAATGTCCAGTTGCCTGGAGCAAAAAATGGGATCCTCTTCTTTCTCATGCCGAACTGGAGTAAACTGCTGGAAGTGCAGGTGAGATCATTTGAGTAAACACTTATGAGTCACAGAGAAGTTGCTGCTCAAGATTAGATTAGAGCTTATTTGCGGTACTACCATATCATTACTGCAGTACCCATCATAAACAGCTACATTGTTGTGGAAACTGTGGCTGTTTACTATTTGACATGTAATTGACACTTGGTGCAGTTAATCAGCAGGTCCGGAGCAAGTGTGAAATAATAACTTTAAAACCTCCAAATCTTCACAACACATATTACAATTAGGACATTTTATGAATTGAATATTTTTCCTATTTGTGGTGCATGTACCAATTCTCATACATAATGTGGAACCCAGTAAATACTCATTATTATTGTCATTCTTTAATACCTTATTATTATAGGACCAGAGGAATTCTGAATGTTAACTACAAAAGATGTGATTAAATTGCTATTAGACCTTACTATTAGACAAGCCATTACGATATACAAATTCTGTCATGTTTCACTTCCACTGTTAAAACATGTTTGTATACAATAACAAAATATGGACACACATAAAAACTTGTATGTTTTTGTTAATCTTATGTTGTAGGTGTGGGTCAATGCAGCTGCTCAGATCTTTAACTCCATTGGCATCTCCTTCGGATCCATGATATCTATGGCCAGTTACAACAAATACAACAACAACATCCTTAGGTGAGTGATCTAGCGATGGTGCTTTTTTCAATAATACAACAGAGGTGTAGGTGCTGATTTTTTTACATTTTTTAAAACCTATTTGTACTTCACATAAATTCCATGAGATGTGAAATTAAAGTAAGGTTGCCTTCTTTTGCTTTTATGTTTATTGCACTGAAAAGAGCTAAAAGGGTTTGGTTTTTTCCTGAAGACCACAAGTCTCTTCATCAGTATTTATTCTCATTTTACAGGGACACATTTATTGTCTCTCTGGCTAATTCAGCCACAAGCATCGTGGCCGGATTTGTTATTTTCTCTGCCATTGGGTACATGGCCCACATTCACAACCTACCTGTAGATGATATTGCCACAGATGGTAAGAGTTTTTTCCTATTATTATTATTTTCTCTGTATTGTCAGTTTCACAGCTAGTCCTCCCTTCATCTTGTGTGGTTGAATCTCTTTGAACTGAAAAGACTATTTACTGTCAGATTTTCACAAATCACAGCTCAGCACTTTTATCTTCCTTATAGCTTGGTATTTTGCTGTTTGAGCATGAAAAAGATCTGCATAGAGCACAAAATCAGTCCAAAGGGAGTTATTCCCTATACAGTAGCTGCAAGGACTGTTTCTAAACTCTTTTAAATGCCTTCGTTTTATTGCAGAGTTTTCATTTAGATTAAATAACTAAAACTGAAACTAAACTTAAAAATAACCGTGGGCAACACGGTGACGCAGTGGGTAGCACAATCGCCTCACAGCAAGAAGGTCGCTGGTTCGAGCCCCGGCTGGGTCAGTTGGCTTTTCTGTGTGGAGTTTGCATGTTCTCCCCGTGTTTGTGTGGGTTTCCCCCACAAGTCCAAAGACATGCGGTAAAGATAAATTGTGTGGGCTAAATTGTCTGTAGTGCATGTGTGTGAATGAGTGTGTATGGATGTTTTTCAGTGATGGGTTGCAGCTGGAAGGGCATCCGCTGCATAAAACATATGCTGGATAAGTTGGTGGTTCATTCCGCTGTGGTGACCCCAGATTAATAAAGGGACTAGGCTGAAAAAAAAATTATGAATAATAAAAAAAACTGTATAGACTTTTAAAAACGGCAGTCACAAAAACAGCAATTTATTGTGAATTTAAATGTAAAATAATTTTTAAATCAAAAAAGACCAGCAATACTTAAATAACACTGCTGTACATGAGGAGGTCTATCATAGCTAAATTATAACATGTCATGGATAGACATACATAAGTAAACACAGGAATTTTTGCAATCTCCAGAATTTCCTTAGCATGTGTAACATATCCTATGCACATTACTCTTAATGGTGCTCTGACACATTGAATTTCAGTCATTACATTTTATTATTAAACAGTTATATTAAATTGTCAATGATTCTTTTTACAAAATGCAACTCTTTTTTTTATTTACAGTAAAACATTTTCATTTGGCTGTGGATGCTCGCATATTGAGTGTCTACAGCTTGACAGGATGTGCAGTTAAATAAATAAATAATGTGCCACTGAAGTAGACACGTCTAATTTTATTCAGGTTGACAATGAATCCATTAATTGGTCATTAATTTAAATCATGATTGATGATGGGAATTTGTGGATATTAACATTCTTAATTTAAAGGGCACCAATGGTAAAAAATCTACTTTTCAAGCTGTTTGGACAGACATATGTGCATGTATGGTGTATAGACCGTCATATTGGGGTGAAATAAACACACCCAGTGCTTTTTTTCAGTTTAACAACATAAAAAACGGTGGACCAATTGGAGCGGTTTTCAGATCGACCGCAACTTTACGTAGGAGTGCGGTCCCCGCGCCCACCAATATTGATTGACAGGCACGTCATCAAATCCTCAGTTTGTTGATTCACGTCCGCCATTTTCAGCTTGAGTCGAAGCGATATCACTAAAGGAACACCCTAGCTCTATTTTTAGATGCAAGGCTCATTGGGCTCAACACAAGATCAATATTCTCCACATTATCGCTCTAATCGGAATTATTGGTTGTATCTTTAGGTAGGTTTGCAAATATGTGTACTTCTCATTGAGTCTACCTTATACTTCAGCCGTTTGCATTTCTCGCGATCACAGAAGCTCCCTGTGATCTTAACTAGGTGCTGCTACACCTGACGCTGTGCCATGCATTTTAAAATTCTAAACATAGGTTTCTATCAGGGTACACACAACGGCGCGACGATTCGGGACACTTCATGTTTCTGCCGTGCCACAGAGAGTGTCTGGTGTGCCGTGTCGCGGCTTCAAACTTGTTATGTTGGGCGGGAAGCCGAAACTAATCTACATGTGAAGCAACACACTCCTAAAGCTACGGTCACACTGGGCTTTGTGTGTGCGAAATTCTGTCGTGCGGTGCTGCGAAAAGGGGCGGGATTAAACAAAATGATTAGACATTAAAAAAGCCAGCGATTGCTCCATGTTTTAGATTTCTGTCCAGAGAGGTCCTGTTTTGATCCTCTATTGGACTCACGCAGTCAAGTGATGCGATTTCGCAGGTCAGAGTTCACCAAGCTTGAACTTTGCACCGCAGCAACTTGCGAAACTGGACGCATGACCTTGGGTTTCCGGTGTGACGCATTCGCGTGCGTATGAATGGAAATCTATGGGAGGAAAAGCCCAGTGTGACCGCAGCTTTAATCAGCGAAATGTGGACACGCCCCTAACATGACACTTTTTAACACATAATAAAAAAATCTGAATTGTGTTTTAAACTGAACCTAAACTGGCACACTTAGAAGAACCATAATATTAATATTAAATCATAAAAAAGAGGTAAACTATGTGCACTTTAAATCCTAATCCATGGTAATCTGCACAGATCAGGACACTGGCAGTGTGAATTTTGCAGTAAGATATTAATAAGCGTTACAGGGATAGTTCACTCAAAAATGAACATTAAATTTCTTCTTGTGAGCACAAAATAAGATATGTTGGAAAAAAACTGAAGGCCTGTAACCATTGACTTCCTTTATAGTAAAAACAAATACTATAGATGTCAATGGTTACACCTTTTCCAGCTTTCTTTAAAATATCATCTTTTGTGTTCAAAGGAATAAAAAAGTCCAACTGGTTTTGGAATATAGTAAGTGAAGAGTGAGTAAATCATGACAGAATTTATACTTTTGTGTGAACTATCCCTTTTATATAAACATGTGCTTTTGTGCACATAACAAAGATAGAGATAGACCTTGCAAGCTAATGAAATGAGAGTGTTGGGAGGAAATTTGAGTTTGATTCAGGAAGCAGGATAATAAATAAAAAAGGTTTTGTTCTGTAACACCAGAGAGAGGATAAGCGTGAGAAGAGGTGAAGGGTGGATTGGGTTATGCCACAGAGCAAGAATAAAAGAGACTATTGATTGAAGAAACAGAATGAGGAGGAAACACAGAAAGGTGGGCAGACATGAACGGTATGAATACAAAAAACAATGATAAACAATGTCCTTGAGTTGTAAGCTGCCCTCAGGAAATCAGGAAAACTGCACAGCGCTTTACAAAATCATTCATTTTGCCTTTATAATATAGTACTGTTTATTAAAACGCTATTCAAGAGCAACAGTTTATACCAGTATAAACCAGTTTTAACTTAAAACAGAATACTACTTCCCTCTGAAAACTTAACAGCTGATGAACACTGTTCTACTTCAGAAAACTGATTAGCTGGCACCACTGTTTGACTCTTCTCGTAATTATGTATTTTGTAGCAATACCTTCTTTGTCTCCACAGAGAAAACATCTCTGCCTCATTTACGGTCAAATTCTCAACATGATTTCACACAGCAGTCAACCTTCATCTCAGAACAGCAGGCAGATCTTTTCATCTGAGAAATGCAGATATAATTGCACTGTTCAGCAGTGTTGCTCAGTGTTCTTCATCATATCAAATGGTTTAATGTCTCTGTCACTTTCATTCTTTCACTCTTTGTCTCTTGAAGAATAATAGACAGAAGCACAGCTTTTTATCCCTTATCACTGCTTTAAACATGTTAAACCGGTGGTACCACACACGTATTGGTGTATGAAAACATCAATTACTGTAGATTTGACAAAATTGAAAGATTTGCTTTTCCTTGTTGGCCATGAACTTTGTAAGCAGCACTTATGTCGGTATAACAAAGTGGATTATCAAGAAAATGAACAAAAAACAGATTATGTGGCATACAGTACTGTATGGTTACCAGTATGGGTAACCATCAACTTTCAGGGAATGTGAGTAGCTATAGTAAGTGAATTCTCTCAACTCTAGAGCAGATTGTTTCAGGGTTAGTTTACTTTAGAAACATTTATTGTATGCATTTCAAATTTATGAAACTCCAGTGGACATGATTTCTGTGACCTTCTGTGACCCTACCCAATGCGCCACTGTGCCGCTGCTTTAATAATAAAGCGGTGTTTATTTTATTTTATTTTATTTACATTAATATATATTATATGTAATAATAATTTTTCTTGGATTTTTTTTTTCACTGTGGATCTACATTCAAAAGGCTGAATGTGATTTTCATTTTTTCTATAATTACTAAAAATACAGACAGATTTGCATCTTACACAGTACAAGATGTTGGGTTCCGCACAATCAATTTGTAATGGGACAACATGAAGGAATTAAGTTAGCTTATTAGATTTTACAAATTTAAGTGGATTGAACAATAAACAATTAAGTTTTCCTCCAAATAACTCAAGATTTGTTTTGTTTTAGCTCATTATATAGAAATAGTTTGAACAAACACCAAACATAATTTTTTGTGTGAGTGTATAATAACTTGAAATAATGGCTCAAAATGTAGACAGTCAAGTATCTTTGTGAGCAAGGATAAACATCAACAATACACAGTAATATTTATAAAAAAAATATATATATATAAAAAACAATATTCAACTTATGAGGGCATCACAGTGGCGCAGTGGGTAGCACGATTGCCTTACAGCAAGAAGGTTGCTGGTTCGAGCCTCGGCTGGGTCAGTTGGCATTTCTGTGTGGAGTTTGCATGTTCTCCTGTTTCCTCCGGGTGCTCTGGTTTCCCCCAGAAGTCCAAAGACATGCGGTACAGGTGAATTGGGTACGCTAAATTGTCTGTTGTGTGTGTGAATGTATGGATTGCATGTATTGGTTTCCCAGTGATGGGTTGCAGCTGGAAGGGCATCTGTTGCATAAAACATATGCTGGACAAGTTGGCGGTTCTTTCTGCTGTGGCGACCCCAGATTAATAAAGGGACTAAGCCGAAAAGAAAATGAATGATTTGTCTTATTTTTATGGAATATTGCAGTAATAAATAATTTAACAATGCATATCACTACCTTTTTTTCCTTGTTATCTTGAATTAAAATCTTCTCTTCTCTGAAAAATCTCTTCTCTGATGACTTGTGTGACAGCCTGTCGCTCCTCTGAAATGGACCGCTACCAAATTACCACCAAATTGATGCTACCAAATGCAATCAATTCTTGGCAGGATGGTACTATCAGAATTAAGTATAAACAACATGAAAGCATACAGTAGATCCATCCTGTCTTGCTGGTGTTGTAGAGGTTATTTTATTTGCACACTTGAGCTCAGTAGTACCAATTACGCATCTTGTAATGGCTACTTCCAGCAATAAAATCCACCATGTTATGAAGCCCAAATCATCTGAAACAGTTTTTTTCTGAACATGAACGTGAGTTCACTATCACTAGATCTCAATCTCAGAGTACCTTTGGAATCTGCTGGAACTGGATGTTCACATAATAGATGTGCATTCAGCAATGGTGTGATGCCAGCTTGTCAGTATAGACAAACATTTCTTATGAATGCTTTCAGCACCTTGTTGAATTCATGTCATGAAGAATTACAGCATTTCTAATGGCAAAGGACCCAACCCAATTCTGGCAAGAATAAAATTATTTTGAATGTCTACTTTAAAGATTAAAAGAGATAATATTAAAAAATCAATTCATTGCATGCTTCTTTTGTTTGTTTCCATGGTGACATTTGGATTCACTGCACTGCTGAGAATGAACACACACATTTTTTAACAATAAAGGTTTTGGTTTAAACGTGAATGTGGAAGCTTGTTAAAACTGTTTTCTGGAACGCTCCCTGTTGTCATCTTTCTCTTGATCAGTGATATTTTGTTTGTTTTCTGCAGGGCCTGGTCTGGTGTTTGTGGTGTATCCTGAGGTGTTCTCCACCATGCCAGTTTCTCAGCTCTGGGCTCCTCTGTTTTTCATCATGTTGCTGTGCCTCGGTCTGGACAGTCAGGTACAATAGACCTCAAAGAACTTGCATGCCCTAATAAGCAGCCATTGTGTAGTTAGTACATTCAAAAAAGGCAGGCACATACCTTCAGAAAAGCCATTCATACAAGACATGCTTTTGTTTTTAACTGTTTTCTCTGTATACATAATACACTTTTCAGTGGGCCTCACTTTTTCAACATTCATTTGTTTATTTATTTCACTGGATTTATCAGGGGTTGCCACTTTGGAATGAACCACCAACTTCTCTGGCATATGTTTTACCCAGCAGATCTGTTTCAACATTCATTATTTTCCTTTGGCTTAGTTCATTTATTTATCAGGGGTCACCACAGTGGAATGAACCGCCAACTCGTCCAGCATGTGTTTTAAGCAGCGGATGCCCTTTTAGCCGCAAACCAGTACTGGGAAACACCTATACACTCTCGCATTCACACACATACTCTACATACACAATTTAGCTTATTCAATTCACGTATACTGTATGTCTTTGGACTGTGGGGGAAACCAGATTTGGACTGTGGCAAGTTCTCCCTGTCTTCCTGTTGGTTTCCCCCACAACTCCAAAGACATGCGCTGTAGGTGAATTTGGTAAGCTAAATTGTCTGTAGTGTATGTGTGTGAATGAGAGTGTATGGGTGTTTCCCAGTGATGGGTTGCAGCTGGAAAGCCATCCGCAGAATAAAAGATATGCTGGATAAGTTGGCGGTTCATTCCGCTGTGGCAACCCCTGATTAATAAAGGGACTAAGCCGAAAAGAAAATGAATGAATGAACATTGCGTTCTGCAGTTTTCTTCCTTGCAGAGTAAATGAGATGCTACCTTAAATGTGGGCAAAGGCCACAAATTGGCTGATTTTCATTGGTATTATCAGTTCTTGCAGCTGTAGGCCTAGTCCTCCCATGGCCTTGTAGATTCTCAAGGTTTGTTGACAAGCAGGAAATTCACTGAATCTGTTGGACTAAAGAGAGATTATTTTTATCATCTGCTTTTATTGCTCTGATTATGAACGGCCAAAAGCATAATTCAGAGGACTACACATGCTTCCTCTAAAATTCTCTTTAAGCTGTGAAAATCTGATTCTTCATTGCAAAAAAGTCTAAGAAGATTATAGATACCAGGTTTTATACACTGTAAAGCATTAAATGATCAGTTAGTCCTGACAGCATATGTTTTAGGTCATTATAACTTATTAGACTGAGTTAATCATGTTCTAACTTAATTTTATAAGTTACATAAGCTGTTTTAAATCAGTTTAACATAGTATAAGTTCAATGGACCCATAAGTTAATTTGATTCAGCTTAATTTAAGGGATTTTTACAGTGTAACATATGTACTGTACAATGTCTAACATGTATATGCATAATTTATATACTTTTTTAATATACCTTTTTATATTTTGCCATTTTTGTACTTTTATGTGTGTGTATCTGTACAGTTTGCCATGGTGGAAGTGGCTGTGACCTTCATCATGGATGGTTTTGGCAAGAAGGCTTTGAAAGTTTTTAAGAGGAAGGAACTTATTGTTCTGGCCGTTTGTAGCTTTGGCTTTCTGCTCGGGATTCCTCACATTACAAGGGTAAATATACTAGTAATATAATAGTTTCACATTCTAAACAAATACTGTGTAAAGGTGTTGTTATATATGGATCATTTACATTTTATTTATTTTTTCAACTGCTCCTGAAGAACTTGACCTAAAAATAATTCATTTTAAGAAGGAATTCATTTAAGATTATTATATTTATGTACAGGTATATCAGGGTTTCTGCAGGGTCTTAAAATGTCTTAAATCCCAAAATCTAAATTTTAGACTTTAAACAGTCTTAAATTTACTGAAATATTGTGTTGTAGGTCTTACATTTTTTTTAATAGGTCGTAGTTTTCCTTTGTTCTTGTATTGCTTCCCAATCTGGCCAAAACCCATACAATCACCAACAATCCATCTCAATAAAACTTAATAAAAGGCAATTTTTAACTATTTATCATAATGGTTTAATTATTTTCCTTACAATAACATTTGTTTAAAGCGCTCTATGTATTTACTGCTGAGGACACCGACTTGGACAGATTGTTGTGCATAGATTTAGTTTATTATAGTTTTTTAAACATTTAAACATTTGTTCATTATTTTTCATTTTAAAGAAAGTTTATGTTGGAAAAAGTGTATGGATACAAGTAGAGCTTGCTTGTTTTTACACACTATTTAAAATATTTTGCTAAGAAATATAAAAAATATTTACATTTTTAATTATTATTTTATTATTGTATTATTAAATGTATTCAATTATAATAATTTTTTTGATAGAGCAAATAATAATCTTTTCTATCTAGGCCATTTGAAAAATTCCTTTAGCCCTTTATGAGTCTACAATTTCATTCATAATGGTCTTAAATGTCTTAAAGTCTTCAATTTAACTTAGTGAAATCTGCAGAAACCCTGGTATATGTTATGTACTTATAAATGACTTAAACATTTACAGTTGCAATCAGAATTATTAAACCCTCTTTTAAGTTTTTTCTTTTTAAATATTTCCTAAATGATGTTTAACAGAGCTATGACATTTTCACAGTATGTCTGATAATATTTTTTCTTCTAGAGAAAGTCTCATTTGTTTTATTTTGGCTAGAATAAAAGCAGTTTTTAATAAAAAAAAACATTTTAAGGTCAATATTATTAGCCCCTTTAAACTAGATTTTTCTTCGATCTACAAAACAAACCATCATTATACAGTTACTTGCCTAATTACCCTACCATGCCCAGTTAACCTAATTAACCCAGTTAAACCTTTAAATGTCACTTTAAGCTGTATAGAAGTGTCTTGAAAAATATCTAGTTAAATATTATTTATTATGGCAAAGATAAAATAAATCAGTTATTAGAAATGACTTTTTAAAACTATTATGTTTAGAAATGTGTTGAGAAAATCCTCTCTCTGTTAAACAGAAATTGGGGAAAAAAATAAACAGGGGGGCTAATAATTCAGGGGGGCTAATAATTCTGATTGCAACCATATATGTAAAATACAGTAAGTCTAGATATAAACAAATCAGGTTTTTCTTTTTTTAAATGGTTTGTGGGTGTGATGTTCCTTTTTAAAAGATTTGTTTATGTTCATCAGTTAAACTATACAAGTAATAAAAGACAGCTTCATATTTTTTAAACATTTTAATGTGTGCATAATGCTGTGTTTACTGTGTGAATGAGCATTTTTGAGTAATGATTTATTTTTATTGAACTGACCAGTTTGAAGTGATTTATTGATCTCTTAATTTTTTTCCATATACATTATGAACAATGAACAATAAATAATATTGCGTTTGTAGGGTGGGATATATGTGTTTCAGCTGATGGATCACTACACAGCTGTGGTGTCTCTAATGTTTCTGGCCTTCTTCGAGGTGCTCGCCGTCACTCTCATATTTGGTGAATGTCACATCCTTTTGTTTGTACTTGAGATCCTAGAAAGATCAGATCAGATCTGCTCATTGTACTGCTGCTTCTACTGAGATACGAAGATACAAAGGTTCACGTTTTTCCATCTTGCTTTCTCTCTCGCACGTGCAGGAGTGAAGCGGCTCAGTGTAATGGTGGAAAACATGCTGGGAAAGAAACCAAACCTCTTTTTCCGGATCTGCTGGCAGTTCCTGTCACCTATGCTTGTGCTGGTAAGGGAAAACAAATCAGATAAAATTGTCATGCTACGTTGATCTGTGGTTCAGACTAAATGGCTAGTTCTGATATATTGATTTTATCATTTATCCAAAAAATTTTGGATAAATGATATTTTGGATCTTTATTTTTCCAAAAAATACATCTTTTTTTCTGTTCGATATCAGTGATTAATTATTTTAAAAAAATCATTTGAGAAATCAATTCTGCCTCAAATTGCATTAATGCATTGCTCTTCTCTCTTGAATCGATTCTGAGTTTAGTTTTTAACAGCAGATGGCGCTGTGTCCTTTACCACTTGAACACCGCTTGACTCTACTCATTCATTCATTTTCTTTTCGGCTTAGACCCTTTATTAATCAGGGGTTACCACAGCGGAAGGAACCGCCAACTGGTCCAGCATATGTTTTACGCAGCGGATGCCCTTCCAGCCACAACCTTACACTGGGAAACACCCATACACACTCATATGCTTCGGCTAATTTAGCTTATTCAATTCACCTATAGTGCATGTCTTTGGACCCAGAGAAAACCCACACGAATGCTGGGAGAACATGCAACCTCCACACAGAACAGTCAACTGACCCAGCCGGGGCTCGAACCAGCAACCTTCTTGCTGTGAGGCAATCATGGTACCCACTGCACCACCATGACGCCCGCTTGAATCTATAATAAGTATTAATAAATTTGGGAAAGGTTTAGGAAAATTACAATAGTGTTTGTGTTTACATTATAATCTTGTGTCAAAAGCTATTTTTAAAAATCTGATGTGAGCATTTGAGTGTATGGTTGAAAATTAGTTTACGCCATCTGCTGTTAAAAACTCAATCCATGAAAATTTTTTTTAAATGTTTTTTTTTTGCCATAGCTCTAAAGTATTCTATTATGAATCAATAACGAAACAACCAAAAAAAATCAATAACGAAACAAACAAACAAAAAAAAATCTATGACAAAACATCCTTTTTTTCTAAACTTAGAGTGCATGTTCTTTTACAGGGGATCCAGGGACCCTAAATTCCCTAATTGATAACAGAGAGACATTTTCAGCACATAAAAAGGTCTTTAAAATCATAAAGGAACACTCCGCTTTTTTTGAAAGTATACTAAGGCCCAATCCCAATTCTATTTTCGTACCCCTACCCCTTCTCCTTGGCCCTGCTAACAGAGTGTGAAGGGGAAGGGCTTTGAAATTTACCCCTAAGAAATGGGACAGCACTTGCACACGTTAACGGTCGTGCTTCATGTAAGATCAGACGATCGCGACTGCTGTAGTCATTCCAGTTGTTTTATTTTTTGGTGTTAATCTTCAGGAAGTCACTGAAGGCATATATCATGTTATCATAATGATCCAATGTGGCAGTAAGATCATAACTATACTGTGCATTTACACATTGGCCATATTGTCTATGTAAACACTAGAAAACAACATTAACATTATAGCAGACACTGTAAAAAGCTCATTCCCAGCCACTAGACTTTTCTTACAGAGTAATCGAGTGTTATTAAGTGTCAGAATGTTGTGGGACTGCTATACAGGAGTTATGATTATGGATTATAGGTCGTGAAATTTAGCGGTTTTTATTTTAGCGTTTTTTTTTTTTTAAGCATGAGGGTAAAACTTGTGCTTGTTTGTTGTAAAAATTCGTAATAATGACAAAAAATACTGATTTGTGCATCTCCTTACTTCCGGGTGCAGCCCTTCCCCTTAGCACTACGCCTTCAAGCTAAAGAGAATTGGGACACCCCTTCACGACAATGTGCAAAACGAGGGGTAGGGGTAAGGGGAAGGGCTACGGGGTAGAATTGGGATTGGGCCTAATTTTATAACTCCTTGAGTTTACCATTTTTGAATTAATTTAGTCGATCTCTGGGTCTGGTACGAGGACTTTTATCTTAAAATCACATAGACCACTGAATCGGATTAGAATTTTTAATAACTAGAAGAGTATTAATAATTTTTTTATTTAAAGCTTGACTCTTCTGTAACTATATTTTATACAGAATGAAATGTTGCTTTTTTTCTTGACCGATATGTCCAGGAACTATAATATCAACTTTGCAACCATAGAGACATTTGTGAGAGACAATTCAGAGTTATTTTCAGGCATTGCATATTATCATTGTGCCTGCTGCAGCCATGGAATGGCAGCAAACTTTCTTGATTATTACACCCATATTATAGTTTCTACTGCACAATATACAACATAACTACAGGAGAGTCAAGCTCTAAATAGGAAAATAATCAAAACTCTGGTCATTTTTGAGTGAGATGGTAATGGTCTAATCCAATTCTAGGATCTATGCTAAGCTAAAAGTACACATGCCAGACCCGGAGATCAGCTAAATAGATTCAAAAATGGTCAAACGCAACAGTTTACAGCTTAACAAGCCCATTTACAAAAATAGTGTAGTGTTCTTTTTACATTAGTTGATGATAGTAGATATTTTAAAAGTCCTGTTCAGTGTTTTAAAACAGTAGTAAACAAGTAATCAAAAATGCAACCTTCAAATATGAGACAAATTCTGCAGTAAATCAGCTCTACAGAACATCATAATTTCATTATTCAGCTCAAGTGAGTTTAATGATGATTCAGTTCAGTTAAGTTGCAGGAAAGATCACTAATTGTGAAACTGGTTCAGCTCTAAGCAGCTCTCTTAGGCAATCATAAACAACAGTTCATTGGAGGCCTGTTCTAGTGCACATCTAATAATAAAGTGTCTCTGTCTGCAGGGCATTCTGATCTCCAGTATTGTCCAGTATACTCCGGCTCGATACGGTAAGTCCTACACGTACCCGCTGTGGGCAGAGGTGTTGGGCTGGTTCATCTCTCTGGTCTCTATCATATGGATTCCTCTGGGGGCTCTTCATGAGCTTTGGACCACCGAAGGCTCTCTGCTGCAGGTATGAGCAGTCCACAAACATCACTTTATCAATATTTGCTTTGTTTCTTTGTGTCAAAATGAACCCAGTTCCTCTCTCTGTCTCTGTCACAGAGGTTGAAAAAATCCATAAGTCCGACTGTAGATCTGGAGTCTGTTTCAGAGAAACCATCTGCTGAGTCCATTGCACTGTTTAATGGTCCATAGACACTAGTGTGTGTCTGTGTGTTCCTAAAATGTTTGTTCATAAGAAGAACAAGGATAATCCACTCAAACTTTTTAAAAATATGTTTTACTTGTGTATTTATGTTCTGATTAGTACATTTCATTATTGCTCGAGAGAACTCAATGCTCAAAATGGTCACAAAATTACAATATGGCATGAATATTAATGCCATTTTTTTATAACTGAGTTTTTTTTTTATATGTATTTATTATTTGATTGTGACAGCTGGGTAAAGTAAAAAAACAGAAAATTTAATGTCAAACATTCGAGATGCTATGCATATTTTTCTTCAAGTTAAGAAATGTAAAATATAACAATCTAAAGAGAGAGAAATATGATTTTTGTTGCTTTTTCCTTTGTGTTTTCATATGTTCCGTTAAGCTTTTAAGTGATCTCGTTTTGAGCTTGAGCTTTGCTGAAATATTTCCTTTTTGATACACTGATTTAAAGACCGACAAAACCCTAAAATTATGTTGATTTATTATGGACAAACTTGATTTTACAAAACATTATTTTAGAATCTGATACCACTGCTCTGTCAAACACCTGCACACACACAAAAAACAAGCTAATTATTTGAAATTTTATTATGTTTAATTTTATTGTATTCATTTTATTATGTCAGGTTATTATGATAGAGCATCATTCACAAGCTCAAAAATGGAGATTTTATAAAAATCATGGAAAAAAGAGAGAAAAGCAAGTGTTTTCTGATGCCTTTGTGTTCACGATTACATGAACTGAACAATACTTTAACAGCTGCTTTAAACTCATGCAGGTTTCGCCCTCTACTTTGTTACTTGAATTGTGGCACATATTCTATATAGTGTAAACATATTCAGATTGTTTATTGAAGAAAAAAAAAACTGCACACGTTTACAAAAAAAGTAAGTAAAAGAAAAATGGTTGTAAGTAAAAATGTGTGTGCCCTTTTTAGCAAGCACTTTGTCACCTTAAAGGCCTAAGCATTCTGATAAATAGGGGTTATTAAATAAACATGTTTACTGTTTTTACCATTTTCTTTTTTAATATATACAGTTTTGCAGATTAGTAATTTCTTTCAAAATGGTAAGCCAAAGTTTATATCAAAATAGCTTTGAGATTAAAATGAGAGGAATGCATATTTAAAAATTCAATATTTAGTTTTAAATGAACAATTAGCAAATTTATCAGAAGACATGTTTTACACTGAAGGATTAAAGTTTGAGACTGTTTAGTAAGAGACAGAACAAAGCAATACAGATATTGTATAATTAATCAAATGAGAAAACATTCCCAGCAAGAATTTTTAGTTTTTAAAAGATGTCTAATAGATGTCTAATAGACGTCTAAACATAGTCGTCTTGGCTAAAACAAGGCTAAATTTGGGCTGTCAGTTAAAATCTAATAGACGTCTAAGAATAGGCCAAAACTAGTCATCAAATAAACAGAAATGAAAGACTACAAATATAAAGTCTGTCTAATCTATCTATTTGATGACTAGTCTAGTTTTGGCCTATTCTTAGATGTCTATTAGATTTTCACTGACAGCCCAAGTTTATCCTTGTTTTAGCCAAGCTGTCTGTTTAGATTTCTATTAGACGTCTATTTAACACAAAATTGTTTGCTGGGTTATTACTGCTGTCATTTCTTAATGCTTACGATATGCACATGTCATATTTTTGTGTGTGTTATGTGTTAAACCTAGTTTTGTTTTGTTAAAACCAAAAATATCTGAGTAGGATAATCATTCATAATCACTGTTGTTTTCTATTTTGTCCTGGATTGTGTATGATGATGAGGTTTTTTTAAAAAGTTTTTTTTTATATATATATATTTAAACATTTTCATTTTTTGTCTTATGACTGTCAGTTTTATATGCAAGCTGTCTTATTAAAATAAAAGGCATTGTTTTGTTGTCAGTTTCTCATTTGTTTTGATTGTGTACGTGATATGAGTAGATAATAGTATTCCCACCTCACCACAAGATGTCACTCCAGCACAACTAAACTACTGATGTCAAACGCTTTAATTTGTCCTAAACACAGGCAGTCCATTCATTCATTCATTTTGTTTTTCGGATTAGTCGTTTTATTAATCAGTAATTGCCACAGCAGAATGAACCGTCAACTAATCCAGCATATGTTTTACGCAGTGTATGCCCTTGCAGCCGCAACCCAACACTGGGAAACACCCATACACTTGCATTCACACACATACACTACAGCCAATTTAGCTTATTCAATTCACCTATACCACTTATCTTTGGACTGTGGGGGAAACCGGAGCATCCGGAGGAAACCCACACCAACACAGGAAGAACATGCAAACTCCACATAGAAATACCAACTGACGCAACCGAGGCTCGAACGAGCGACCTTCTTGCTGTGAGGCGATCGTGCTACCCACTGCACCACTGTGACAATATATTATAATAGACTGTTATTTTGACGTTATTCACTATAGTCTTCAAAGTGCACTCCAAAATCAATAATGTTACCAGCATTTCAATTTAATTGTTAATTTTTCAGATAACTTTGGCAGATGTATTGTCACTTTAATCATAAATCATTCCTTGTAACCAATTTCATTCATTCATTTTCTTTTCGGGTCAGTCCGTTTATCATTCTGGGGTCGCCACAGCGGAATGAACCACAAACTTATCCAGCATATGTTTTACACAGCGGATGCTCTTTCAGCTGCAACCCATCACCGGGAAACATCCATACACACTCATTCACAAACATGCACTACTTTCCCAATTTACCTATAGCGCATGTTTTTGTACTGTGGGGGAAACCGGAGCACCTGAAAGAAACTCGCGCAAACACGGAAAACATGCAAACTCCACACAGAAACGCCAACTGACCCAGCCGGGGCTTAAACCAGCTAACTTCTTGCTGTGAGGCAATCGTGCTACCCACTGTGCCACCATGCTGCCCACCAATTTCTCAGAAAGAGTTTTGTACTGTAAATAATACAGGTTTCCACACAATCCATTTTTGTTTTCCCAAAACAAGTTGGATTAGTTTTGACAAATTTAAGTGGATTAAACAAAAAACAATTAAGTTCTTAAAAATTAACAATTAAAATTTAAATTAAAAATTAACAATTAACTTTTAAAAAAAAAACCCCTCAAGAATTGTGTTCCAGTTATAGTTTAAACAAGCAGAAAAAAATCCTTATTTTTAACACTTTTAAGGTTAATGTGCCTCTATTTAAGAAAATTTTGATCGTTGAGTAGGAAAACGCAACAAAACACTGATGAAGAACATCAGTTTTAAAGGTTATTTCCATAATCTTTCTAGGGCAGGGGTGCCCAAATTTTTCTTATGAAGGGCCAAAATCCAAGTTTGATTGAGAGCTGTGGGCCGAAGGTAAATAGCAAACTGTATAACACGAAAGTTGCCATAAGTAATTTTCTAATTTATTTTATAATAATTAAAAATTAAAAGACAAGATTACTTCAACCGTATTTACTAATGCAATAACATTTAATTGAAACATTTAATTTCATTTTTGCTTGTTTGTAGCTCAACAATAAAAGAATCAGACAAAAGGTTACATTAAAATAGAAATGAGAATCTCTGTTAAAGGCATTCCCCAACCCTTCCCAATCATTTCCCTCTGGCGGGCCAAATCTACAATGGGACAGCTTTGGGCATTTTCATACCGTAAAATTGACTAAACATTGACGTTGTCCTTTCAATTTTTTATTCATTACAGCATGTTTTATTAGGTTACAAATCTGTCTTCATGAAACAATGTTTGTTATAAATAAATATTTAAATATTTTTTTGAGGACTGGTCTTGGAAAATTAGGCCCAATTCCATAATTCTGCCACTCAAATAAGTAGCACAAATTTAGCACCACTCCACTTCTGAATGAGCACTTATTGTTTGTCACATCCAATGCACACTAGAGGTTATATAATCTGAACGACTTGATTTATTGCATTTCCAGTGTCTGTTCTCTGTATAACTAAAGAGCAGAAGCACTAACAGGAGTCGGTTGAAGCTGCAGTTTGGATGCCAAATCAATATACCCCGGCTCAATGCAACGGCAGGCTGGATGCCACCACAGCGGTTCATTTACAGCCAGCAGCAGATCAATACACTGCACCCTGAAACACTGCGCAGTCAGAGGACAAGGACATTCGAGTGTTTGTTTCACCAGTAACCCCTTTTTCTTATGTCCCATGATGCATTGCGCCAAATATAAGCCTAGGAATAACTTCTGTCAAACTGTAAACATCTGGTAATTTTTTTTTTGTAAGTTTGTACAGTGAGGTGGAATTATTCAGCTATCCTATGTAAAAGGCAACTAATAAAAACTAAAGGGATAGTGTAAATTCGAAATGTAAATTCTGTCATCATTTAGCCTACTCTTGTTCCAAACCTGTTTTAATTTCTTATTTCTGTCAAACACTTGCCTTCAGAACTGGCACAGATGCAACAAGCTACTGGAAATATTCCTCAGAGATTTTGGTCCATATTGACATGAAAACATCACACAGTTGCTGCAGATTTGTCAGCTGCACATCCATGATGCGAATCTCTCGTTCCACCACATCCCAAAGGTGCTCTATTGGGTTGAGTCTGGTGACTGTGGAGGTTATTTAGATACAGACTCATTGTCATGTTCAAGAAACCAGTCAGTGGTGATTTGCTCTTTATGACATGGCTCGTTATCCTGCTGGAAGTAGCCATCAGAAGATGAGTACATTGTGGTCATAAAAGGATTGACACAGTCAGCACCAATACTTGGGTAGGCTGTGGCATTGACATGATGCTAAATTGGTACTAATGGGCCCAAAATGTGCCAAGAAACATATCCCCCACACCATTACACCACCACCACCAGCCTGAACTGTTGATACAAGGCAGGATGGATCCATGCTTTCATGTTGTTGATACCAAATTCTGACCCTACAGTACCATCCGAATGTTGCAGCAGAAATCGAGAACCATCACACTAGACAACGTTTTTCCAATCTTCTATTCTCCAATTTTGGAGAGCCTGTGCGAATTGTTGCTTTAGCTTCCTGTTTTTAGCTGACAGGAGTGGAAGAAGGTGTGGTCTTCTGCTGCTGTAGCCCATCTGCCTCAAGGTTGGACGTTGTGTTTTCAGAGATGCTCTTCTGCATACCTCAGTTGTAACAAGTGGTTATTTGAGTTACTGTTGCCTTTCTATCAGCTGGAACCAGTCTGGCTGTTCTCCTCTGACCTCTGACATAAACATTTGCACCCACAGAACTGCCACTCACTGGATATTTTCTCTTTTTCAGACCATTCACTGTAAGTCCTAGAGATAGTTGTGCATGAAAATCCAAGTAGATCAGCAGTTTGAGAAATACTCAGAGCAGCTCGTCTGGCATCAACAACCATGCCACGTTCAAAGTCACTTAAATCACCTTTCTTCCCCATTCTAAGGCTCGGTTTGAACTGCAGCAGATCGTCTGGACCATGTCTACTTGCCTAAATGCAGTGAGTTGCTGCCATGTGATTGGCTGATTAGAAATTTGCCTTAACAAACAGTTAGACAGCTGCACCTAATAAAGTGGCTGGTGAGTGTATTTTGACAAAAGTTGCAAGCTTGTAAGACCTCCATAGTGTTTGTTTTTCCTCTTATGGGTGTCAGAAGGTTTTCAGCTTCTTCAAAATAAGACAGGAAGGCAGAGACTTATAAAGATTTAACCACTTCAGGGTGAGTAAATTTTCATTTTTGGGTGAATTATCCCAATTACTTTTAACAGACCATGAATATCCCCCAAAAATCTAAGCAAGTCTTTCCTTTGCAATAGTACAGACGTATATTAAATATTACTGTATACTGTAACGAATACAAACAGAAAAAAAATCTCTGGAGGAGCAAAACAGTGAACTCGAAAAATCTTTGGCCACAGATATGCTTGTAATCAATACTAATGTCATTATAAAATATGAAGTATGACACATTTTCATGATCGATTATAATAATCACTACATATGTGGACTGTTTGTAGCACAGTCCTATTATTTGAAATGATTTGTTTCAGTTCTTTTGAATGGAAGCTCCCCAAACTGGAAGTACAACCCTTAATTTAAAACACAGGGGTCACGTGCGAATAAAAAAGGTGGGTAATCAAGAGTAGGCTATGTAGGCTTTGGATGTGTGTGATGTTGGGAATTGATATCTCTGTGACCTGATGGCTAAATGCAATGAGAGAGGAGCTCGGGGAAGAGCACAGGTCTTTGGAGAACTGCCCTATGGCTTGGCTGATCTTTCCATGACTTCTAGCTGGCCTGTGGGATCCCTTTACAAATGAAGCCAGGGCAGATCGGCCTTCTCTTTTTCTTGTCTGGCGTGGGAGAGCGCAGGTGTGTCGTATCACAGTCAGTGTCGCTGCAGGCGAGAGTTCACATCCAGACGAAGGGGAAATCAGGCATAAAGGGAAATGAAGACACATGCCGCTCTTTTTCCCCTCCTCACACACACGCACACACACAGGCTGTTCTGATGGGAGAAAAACATCTGAGCATTGGTTCTGATTATATATACTGCCTTTGGTTCAATGTCTTTCGATGAAATATCAACTGGAGCTTCTTGACTGTTGTCTAGTTTTACAGTTGATTTTGTGATGGGTGTTTTTGAAGCTGTAGCTTGCCATGCTAAAAATTTTAGGTTCTAAAAACCTTTCCTTGAATTTAACATTAAGTTACTTAATTTTGAAAAATGTTTTTAGAATGTTAAAAAAATCAAAATTTTTTACACACTATATAAACAGAATTTCTTTGGTTATAATACCTTTTATAAAAAAAAATGTCATAACATTTCATTCTCATAACAATGTTCTCAGAATTTTACATAAAGCATTCTTGGAACATTCCATTTGTGTTATATTAATGTTTTTATAACACCTTTCGATCATGGTTTCATGAAAAATCCAAAAACATTATTTTAATAACGTTACATGCTAACATTCTTAAACAACTTTTAGAAACATTAAGAAATATTCTGTGAGCATTCCCTGTTAGCTGAGACGGTTTGGATGCAGACACGTTGGAATCTCAAACATTTGCAAGCTCAGCTGCATGCAATGCTTTTTTTTTTTTTTTTTTTTTTTTTTTTTTTAATATTTTATTTAGAGTTTTTCACATTTTAAAGAACAAACCCCAAAATCCCTCCCATGCCAGCAAATAAAAATAAGTAAACATATTTGACATGTAAATACATATGCACATACACGTCCACAACTGTACAGATACTTAATCATATTCCTCCATGAGAAATCTATACCTGCCCATATTCACAAGTCCAGTCAAATATCTGCATATGTACACTACATATAGAGCATATACACATATGAGAGTGCAAATCAATACAGATAACAAAAGAGGGACAAAAATTAAAAAGGAAAGGAGATAAAAAAGAAATAAAATAAAATAATAATAATAATAATAAAATAAATTAATAATAAAAAGGTTTCGGATATATGAACACCTATACATACCTGATTATTGAAAATTTGTATTTTGTACACATTGCTATGTTTCATGAAATCTTCCACACCACTCAGTTTTCATTGGTCAGTTTGTAGACATTCAAAAAAGGGCTTCCAAATTTTTGAAAATTTCTTTGGTTTACCTGCAATCTCATATCTAATCTTTTCCATGTGTAGTACATTACAAAACTCTGTAAGCCATGTTTCAAATTTAGGTGTACACTCTTTGTTCCACATCAATAATATTACCTTTTTTGCCATAGTCATTCCATATTGAACTGTCTGGATTTGATCCAAGCTACAGTTTTCAAAGGAAGGAGCCCAGCCTAATATTGCAATAAGTGGGTCAGGAGGAAAATTAATCCTTAAAACTTCAGCGTAAAAAGAGAACACCTCCGTCCAAAATTTACATATTTTTGGGCAGAACCAAAATATGTGAGCCAGTGTACCTTCATTGGTCTTGCATTTAATACATAGAGACGATACAGAGGGGTATATAGAGTGCAATTTAGTGCGGGAATAGTGTAGTCTATGGACTACCTTATATTGGATCAGCTGGAGGTTAGAGTTAATGGAACAAGACCTGATAACTTGAAGAGCATTAGTCCAGTTATCTTCTGAGATCTCTAATCCCAGGTCCTTTTCCCAAGACATCTTTAAATTTTCTGTTGGAGGGATTCTGGTATCATTAAAATATTCAACATATCTAGAGACAAGACCCTTCAAGGTAGGCTCCAATATCATACATGAATAGAGATATTCAGGTTCTTTGTACGTTTCAAAATTGGAAATATTCTTTTTGACATAATTCCGTATTTGTAAATACCGAAAAAAATGAGAGGAGGGTAACCCAAACTTTTCACTAAGCTGTGTGAATGAAGCAAAAATGTTGTCTATATAAAGATCCCCTATAGTTATAATTCCACTATCTTTCCATGATAAAAATGTTTTATCTGATCGTGAGGGAGTAAATGCATGATTGTAAGCAATAGGGGTAAGACTACAGGTCTGAGGGAATTTAAAAATCTTTCTAAGTTGATACCAAATCTTGAGAGAGTCTAAAACAATAGGGTTACATATCTTGAAAGTTCTAGTAGGTTTGTTTTCTGCAAAAAGTAGAGAAGGAAGGGATGATTCCTGAATGTCTCGTTCAATTGCCAACCATGCAGGAATGGTACCACTAAACTTCCCGGGACATGCAGTCCACCAATACATTAGTGCCCTTAGGTTGGCTGCCCAATAATAATGCTGAAAACAGGGAAGACCAAGGCCTCCTACCCTACGTGTTTTACAAACATGCATTTTTGAAATGCGATGTACTTTAAATCCCCAGATGAACGGCATGATCAGAGTATCAAGTGACTTAAAAAATGATTGGGTTAGAAAAATAGGAACATTTTGAAATAAATAAAGAAATCTAGGTAGTGTAACCATTTTAACTGCATTAACGCGACCGATCATTGTTAAAGGAAGTACTCTCCAAGTCTCTATATCCTTCTTCAGATTATCTATCATGATTTTGTAATTTGTTTCATACAAAAATTTGTGATGTCTAGGGACAATAATACCCAAATATTTTAATTCACTAACAGTTTTAAAAGGGAGACTATTAATAAAATCTTTATCTATATTGTCATATAACGGCATAAATTCACTTTTCTGCCAGTTAACTGTGTATCCAGAAAGGTTGCCAAATTTTTTAGTAAGATCAAGCAGAGAGGGCATGCAATGCTTTTAATGCGCACACCTAACCCCGCCTTTAACCCTATCGCTCACAGTGACATTGCTAGCTCCATAGAGTGTATTGTGTCTGAGATTGCATGTCTGACACTGCATGTCTCATTTTTCATATGCAAGTTTGCAATTAGATACTATTGGGTGTTGGCTTTGTTTGAAAACAGGGATTCAAACTGTCACAAAGTAACATTTCAAATTGTTCTCTTATTGGTCAATGAGCACCTGTTTATGTTCTGGATTTGACTCATATCAGTCATCCTTCAGAATGTATAAGAGCAGCTCTGTGTGTTTATTGTGGGTTTCTTTGTCACTGTCATTATTCACTTTGCTTCCTCACCAAAAGTTTTTTAACCATTCCAGCTTGTTTACAAGTGGTCCAAAGAAGCATTGATTTAGTGTCTAAAAATATACCGCTATATACATTTCTGCAGAGTGCCAAATACGTCCCAGGAGCTATATTTTTTGCAGTTTTTGTTTTTGCGAATCCGCCAGTGTTTGCTTTTTAGATCTCAAATTTCTCTCGCTAGTGCCATTCGCGCCTGCTCTTCTCGCGTAAATCCACAAGAGGCTGCTGTTGATTGACTGAATGATCAACTGACCCCCCCCTCCTCCTTTTCTAATCCCAACCAATAGTGTTTTCAAAAGCACAGACTGACCCAATTGACTCAGATTGAATATGCAGCCATACATACTTCTGGCTCCAGAAATGTATATTAGGCTACGTTGTTAAAATGAGCCGATCCGGATCCGACACCTCTGAAATCTGATCCGGCACCTCATTTTACCGATCCTCCTCCTCAACCGCCCTCCTCCCCCGTCCGCTGTTCCCTTTCACTTTCTTCCGCGACTCCCCAACCCTCTTCACATTCGTCCGTGACACCCCCGCCCCGCTCACTTTCGTCCGCTACACCCCTCCGCCATGCACCACACAAAGTGAATTGAAGATTAATTTAAACAGGGCTTTAAAAGAATCGACTCTTTAAATCCGAACAAAGGAATCGTCCAGCGATCTTTCGTACAGACAGTTGACTTCAGTTATGGCTATTGCTATCAAAAATAAAACCCCATTTATGTTTAAGCAGGGTAACAAGATCGAAGTTTAAGACATTAAATTCATAAATATGCACAGGCACATTTCTTTACACAAAATAAAAACACCTAACACAAACTCGTACAGGTTATAGGAAAGAGTAAATGAGGAATAAGAGTTTGAGAGAGTGTAATGATGGAAAAACCTCGCATTCTGTAAGACTAAACAGAGCGGACCAAAAATAATCTATTTAACTCTTCTATGGTCTCTTAAGGGTTACATTTCATTTACACCAGTTCAGTAATAATCTGGAGGCGTTACTGCCTTTCCTTTTGTGATATGAAGAACTCCCTCTGCTGAGCTAATGTTACCACATGGTTAGCTGGTGGTAGGCTCTTTGTTCGCGGAAGTCTTGGAGAGGGGTGGAGTCTGAATTTTTATTTGAGGCGGCAAAAACTGTAGTCGCGTTGACTTTTGGTTTCAGACTCTTGCCGGAAAAGAAAGAAAAAAAATATTGGAGATGGGAATGTTTGAGCTGTGTGGTTAACCCATTTTCACATTTGTTACACATGAATATGACCAAATGAACCATGTTAAGTTCAAAAACAGGACAGGAAGCTATAAGCACTCTAGAAAGTGTCTTTGGCCCGGTTTACACTTGGTATGTGTTTTTGTTGATTATGTTTTTGGTGTTTTTCGCATCTCAAAAATAGGTGAAACATTCCTGGCTACAACTAGTGTTTTAGTTAGTTTCTTTTGTCAGAGTCTATGTGGAAGATCTATGTAAGTCTACGCAGTATACAGTTGAAGTCAAAATTATTAGCTTCCTGAATTATTCCCGCCCCCCACCGCCCTGTTTATTCCCCCCCCCCCCCCCCCCCCCCCAATCTCTTTTTAACGGAAAGACGATTTTTCAACACATTTCTAAACAATAGTTTTAGTTACTCATCTCTAGTAACTGATTTCTTTTATCTTTGCCATGATGACAGTAAATAATATTTGACTAGATATTTTTCAAGACACTTCTATACAGCTTAAAATGACATTTAAAGGCATAACTAGATTGATTAAGTTAACTATGCAGATTAAAGTAATTGGGCAAGTTATTGTATAATGATGGTTTGTTCTGTAGACTATCAAAACAATTATAGCTTAAAGGGGCTAATAATTTTGACCTTAAAATGTTTTAAAAAAAATTAAAAACTACTTTTATTCTAGCCGAAATAAAACAATTAAGACTTTCTCCAGAAGAATAAATATTATCAGTCATACTGTGAAAATTTCCTTGCTCTGTTAAACATCATTTGGGAAATATTTAAAAAAGAAAAAAATTCAAAGGGGTGAAAATAATTCTGACTTCAACTGTATGTATGTGTGGGCTTTTTTTGTTTGTTTTCTTCTGTGTAATATAGCAAACTGAGCAATTAGCCAGTTAAAATTAGCCAACAGAAGCAGCAGCTGTCATTTCTTCATGGATAGCTGCAAAACTACCCAGAATGCTGTGTATTCTTTTGATTGATTCTGGAATAGACAGTATGCGAAATGTTCTCAGCATTTAATGTTTTAGCGCATTTTTAACATTAGCAGTTCTCTCAAATATGTGTTCTTTTGGACAAAATGAGATGAAGCTTATACTCAAAACTGAGAATGAGGTCAGCCTCTGCACAATAAATGTTTCCTCTGCGATGCTAATCAAGAAAGACAGCAGTCAAACAAATGATCCAGCGAGTGACTAAGAGTTGAAGCTACTGTGTATTTGCATCAGGAATGAAGGGCAGCTGTGTTGATGTTCACAGCTGAGTGTTCACTATCGCCAATCTCTGTTTGTGCCCGCCTTAGAGTTTACTGAAGGGGAATGTCTGGATGTTTGTGTAGCGAAGCTGTGTGTCTGAAAACAGTGATAAGGACAAATCAGAGCAGCTCAGAGGACACAGAGAGAGAGAGAGAGAGAGAGAGAGAGAGAGAGAGAGAAATAAAGCATGGCTGAAAATACTCCCTCGGTCACCTTTCGTCTTGCCTTTCAGTCTGTCTTTCTCCCATTTGTCACCACAGTTGATTCTCTTTCTTCAGTCTTTCTGACAGGCTGCTGATGAAGGATCCTTTAGTCTCTGTAGGAACACAGATCAAATTCAAACGGTAAACGAGGACATTTTGGACATTATTAATATCTGGAAAGTCTGATGGGAGGAAATATTAGTCATCTGGCACTTGGATTAAACAAAGTTTACAAAGACTGAGTGTGTTGTCCTACACTGGGTGTTTTCACGCTTCATGTACGGTCATTGCCATTGCATAAATATTGCAAAGCCAGAATGAATGTCTAAAATGAATAGCCAAATCAGTTTTACACAGTTTTACACCAGTTCTACACAAGTAGAGGATGGAAAGTTTCGATTATTTATTTATTTATTTATTTATTTATTTATTTATTTATTTATTTATTTATTTATTTATTTATTTATTTATTTATATTTATTTTTTATTTTTTTACAGAGAACTGTAACACTTTTTTATCATGTTAAAAGCATGCTAATAGTTGCTACTCTGTTTAAGCATGTTGCTGGCATCAGCATTAGTTTAGGTAATACTGCACTAAGTGTAAACAGGAAAAAATACTATTGTAGTTAATAGTAAGTACTTGTACCAAAGTGTAATACCTCATTTGGTCAATCTGTTTTATGTATCTATTTTATTTTCATTTTATGTAAAGCCTCCTGGACAGGTGTTGAGAATTAGCAAGTCTGGTAAAACACTTAAATGCATTTGGTTGTCCAGTGTAATTGTGATGTCCATGTCAAACAAACAAACAAACAAACAAACAAACAAACAAACAAACAAATAAATAACATTTTTGAACTATAATAAGGTATGTGCATTAATCTTTGTGGTAATTAGTTGCTGTTGTAATAGAAAACAAGCCAGTAGTTTTATACAAATATATAAGCAGGATATATAGCTGCAAAGATGCAATTTACCATACTTAAATTACTCAATTTATAAGTTTACTATAGTGAAGACTTCAGTCTCCTGTAGCATTTATTAAAGTCCCCAAGAAATCAAAACTAACCATATGATTTTGTTAGCTCGCATTGCTAGTTTTGTATTGAACAATTCATCTGTGCATGTCATTAAAAAAAAGAAATAGTTTTCCTTACTAATCTTTAATTGAAATCTGAAAATGCACTTCCTGTTTTTTTTTTTTCAGTTAAATTGTCAGATTAATCAGCGCCAATAGCCTAGTGGTTAGTGCGTCAACATATAGCACCCAGGTGCTTGTGGCGACCTGAGTTCGATTCCTGGCTCGAGGTCCTTTGCCAATCCTTCCCCTCTCTCTGCTCCCCATACTTTCCTGTCTGTAAATCTCCACTGTCCTATCAATAAAGGTTAAAACCCCTATAAAAATAATTATAAAAAATAAAATAAAAATTGTCAGATTACGTATATCTTTGGCAAATTGACGTGGCTACCATATTTAACAAAGCCCCTTATAAACTATCAGTTTTGAGACCAAACAGAAATGGTGAGCAGGAGGGGTCTGTTAGGTTGTAATAACTCTTCCCAAACCCTTTTCCTGATCTTTCTGAATGAAATGTCTATTTACTACATTCAATAAACTTGCAGTAGAAAAAAACAAACCACGTCCACTGTTTTCTCATTTAATATTCTGTTTCTCTAAGAACTGTGTCACAAAACAAAAAAATAACGGTTGCAGCTTCTGGCTCATGTGGACTTTACAAAATTGTAAATACTATGATACACTCAAAAAATATTATTGCTGTTTATTCAAACTACTTATTTAAAATACTTATTTAACAACTTCTGTCCCAACACAAATCAATCGTTAACTTAGGCAAGGCAAGTTTATTGCCTTTATTAAGTTTAAGTTGAACATAAAACAATTAATTTGTCCCAAAAATCTTAAGAACTGTGTAATTTTAACTTATTTTAAATAAGTACTTTGAACCAAACACCAAAGGTCATGTTTTGAGTGCAGTATAATACTTTACTGTAGTTCAAAAACACTAAAGTATTTACTAAAAATTACTATAGTATTTTTTCATGTGCATTGGATCTCAGTTATGCTAAAAAATGAACTACATTTTATATTAAAGTGGCCTTAAAAATTTGCAAAAAATTAGTTGAATTTTACTATTAAATTCTGAGTCAGGGACAAGAGTAGAAGCGTAAAAATAGTCTGCTATAAATATGAATATATACACTCACCGGCCACTTTATTAGGTACACCTTACTAGTACTGGGTTGGACCCCCTTTTGCCTTCAGAACTGCATTAATCATTCGTGGCAGAGATTCAACAAGCTACTGGAAATATTCCTCAGAGATTTTGGTCCATATTGACATCATAGTATCATGCAGTTGCTGCAGATTTGTCGGTTGCACATCCATGATATGAATCTCCCATTCCACCACATCCCAAAGGTGCTCTATTGGATTGAGATCTGCTGACTGTGTAGGCCATTTGAGTACAGTGAACTCATTTTCATGTTCAAGAAATGTTTATGACATGGTGCGTTGTCCTGCTGGAAGTAGCCATCAGAAGATGGGTACATTGTGGTCATAAAGGGATGGACATGGTCAGCAACAATGCTCAGGTAGGATGAAAATGGGCCGAAAATGTGCCAAGAAAATATCCCCCACACCATTAGACCACCACCGCCAGCCTGAACTGTTGATACAAGAAAAGATTGATACATGCTTTCATGTTTTTGACACCAAATTCTGATCCTACCATGTAAATGTCGCAGCAGAAATCGAGACTCATCACACCAGGCAACGTTTTTCCAATCTTCTATTGTCCAATTTTTATGTCTTGACCATGTCTACATGCCTAAATGCACTGAGTTTGTTCCATGTGATTAGCTGATTAGAAATTTGCGTTAACAAGCAGATGGACTGGTGTACCTAATTAAGTGGCCGGTTGGTGTAGAATAGCATATGATGGTAAAAATAGTAGTATTATAAAAATGTGTGTGACATATTAAATATAGATGTAATGGCAAATACAGGTCCCTGTTACATCGCTTGACATCTCTGTTGCCTAGATTTAGGTCTAACTGGAGAATGATGGATTGGAGGTCAAGGTCTTGATCTGGTATCATCACCGCCTGAATGTACCAGACATTTCACTATCATCCCCATTCTGAGTCAACTATATTTCAGAGTCCTGCTTTGCCATGTTTTTTTCTTCTCTCCATCTGCTGCATTGCACAACCCTCTGCAAAAGAGCATTTGGAAAAAAGAAGATATTTTGCAGATTTACATTTGTTGGCAGTTGAAATGTTGGGTTTGTGAGCAGTAAACATGCAGATGTGACCTTTGGATGAAAGAGTGCTATGATGCCTCTGCTTACTATGGTTATGAGTCTGCAAAGAACATTTGTGTTGGGTTTGTGTGTGTGTGTGTGTGTACAGACTATAAACCAGGCTGTGCTCTCCTAAAATAGAGCTTGCCTAAAGTCTGCATATCTGTGTGTCTCCGCTGTTCACAGGATTTTAGCTGAGAGCAGATCTTTGAGTTTTCGCCTCTAGTCAGCTAATTGTATCTGTGTAATTTTTTGGATAGGTTTTTCCTCCCACTCTGCATAACAATGTTAGAGAGTTTATTGTTTGCCACAGCGTTATGAGAGAGAGTGAGGATCATTTTTTTTTCTCTGCTTAGGAAACAGCAACAATAGATTGTGCTGACCTCAGGTTTGACCTTTTTCTGGTTACAGCAAATCAGCAAATGAATGCAATCTTTTATTACAGTATGTTCATAGTGGCAAGTCTGCAGGAGTAGAGCAAAGCCCTTTCTCTGAACTGTGCATCTCAATAATAGCATCCTGCTTATCAGCTCTTAAACAGATAGTACTGTTAAAAATACTCTTGTGAATAAGGTGTTTGTTCAATGTCATACGAGCTTTGTGTTTGGATGGAATGTCACAAAAAAGGCATTTTTGTAATTCATAATTAAAGGGACAACCCCCCCCCCCCTCCAAAAAATTGTCACCCTTTACTCTGTTTTAAACTGTTTCTTCTTCTGTTGAATGCAAAATAAGATATTTATAAGAAGCCTGAAAACCAGTAACCATTTACTTCCATAGTAATTGTTTTTCTTACTATGGAAGTCAATGGATACAGGTTTTCTTTTTCTGGTTATAGTTAAGCTTTTAAAAACGTATCCAAAATGTCTCATATACAGAACTGAACTTGTAATACTATTAATATATAGAAAAGACTGATCCATGATATCTAAACTCAAACATTTCCTGGGTTTGAAAATATTTGTATATTTGTATTAGTAGCATTTTGTAGCCTGGATTTATTTGTAACTGGGTTTATTTAATTATTTGTTTGTTTTGCACTCCTCTTATTGTGGCTACACTGTGAATTATATTTATGCACAAACATGATTATTACATAACATTTGTGAATAAACACCATTTCCATCCAATGAGTCAAAGAGAACAAATCACTTTTTCTATCACTTCCTGATAAAATGGTGACATGAAAATGGAAATTTCTGCATTAGGAAAAAGCCACTGTGAGGTTTGACATATGTGAGGTCGTCTGTTCTGGTGTTTATTTGACTTTTTTGTATGTGGTTTTTGCTTTCTGGTAGTGATGCAAACCTTATTCGAGTTTTTGATGTCCTACCAGCATTTTTATTGATTAAAGTACCCATCTGTCAATGTTAGATAGCAGGACTATGTTTTTTTTTGTGGGGGCATTTTTTAAGTGCCCAAAGAGTTTTCTCATTTCCTCTGAGGGCCTTTTCTTCGCTGCTGGCGCTTCTCTCTATGTGCGTCCCATATAGAGAGCTGAATGAGATTTAAGCCCTTATTTTCCCCCAGTCTGCAATGCAGATAGTGGACTGCCCTCATCATCCCCTGAGCCCTGAGCCAATCACACACCCCAGCACAGTCACCGTGAGCTGCTTCATCATGGCACTGCACTTCTGCAACTAGAAAATGATTTTTGCCTGCCACTGTGGAATAACACTGCCACTGTAACAAGTTCATGCTAATAAAATCTTAAAAAGTGAAAAACTGCTTGGCAGAAGAACAGTGGTAAGTGTATCTTTCTGATTCCAGGCTGAATTAACACACTCTTTTAAAACTTCCATTTGAAGTGAAGATTTAAAATGTATGATTTAATGCTGTGGGTGTTTTTAGTTGTTGTTGTTTTTTTCTCCACTGAAAAATGGTGGTATAATCATTCATTCCGGACATTTATATCACTTTAAATGACTAAAAGATTACCTTAGATGACTTTTTTTCAAAGTTTTATAGGAGTGAACTTGAGATGGCATAAAGGTCAATGTATTCATATTGGGCAGCAGCTCATTTTTTTACAGTAGGGAGTTTTGGGTTGTTTGAGGCTCCTGCTAGGGTGTTTTGGGTGGTTTCAGGGTGCTCTTGTGGTGTTCCTCTTCAGAGGGGGAACTTCAATGCTATGGTGGAAAATCATCCCCTATGGGGATTTTGTTCAGAAAGCCAAACATCTGAATGAATATGTAAATGGGCTAATGAAATGCCAATGAGTTGGCAGTGTCAGTCTGCGCAGCATCAGTTTGCGCAGCTGACGCTATTTGCAATCAGTTTGGCAATTTAAGCTCAGCTAGGCCAAGGTTAAGGCATCCTTTTCGCTTCAGAGACTTCACAGCCTTTTGAAAAAGTCGATGAGGGTTCCTCTTGCTGATCGACTGGGTTTTCTCCCTTGCCTGACGTTCTTTAGGTCCGGTCCTCCAGAGCGGTGCATATAGTTGCACTTTCACCTAAAAGAGCAACACGGTTGTGCAGTGCGTCCTTTTCAGGATGTCGCTTCGACTGTGCGTTTCTGGATGCGGTGGTTTCCTTTGCCCGTAGGATGGGCACAAGCACTGCATTGCATGTCTGGGGGTCCAGCATGTTAATGCAGTTAACATGGTAGCTCTTATGCTTGATAACACCAGGGACCAAACGTCCACTGCTGCATTGGAGGGTGGACTTTCATTGTCCGACGAGGATCCAGACTCTCTCGCCCCCTCCAAGCAGGTGAGCGCTGTCACGAATCCTGAAACGGACATGTTAACCGGGCTGCTTCGGCCGTGGGCTTGAAGATGGTTTATCCCCAGATCTGCAGCCAGAGCGACTAGATGGGTGCTATGTTGAGGACAAGAAGGCCAAGCCTTCGAAGTCTCACGTCCCCTACTTCCCGGAGGTGCACAGTAGGCTCACGCAGTCTTGGAGTGCACCTTTTTCTGCCCGTGCTGCGTGGCCCTCCACCCTCACTCCTCTTGACGGTGGAGCAGCCAGGGGGTATGAGATGATCTCACAGGTCGAGCGTGCCATTACGGTCAATCTTTGTCTGTGCGGTGCCTCCTCTTGGCAGGGCCCACCTCGTCTCCCATCCAAAGCCTGCAGTTTATCTGCCTCCCTTGGAGCCAGAGCCTACAGAGCTGCAGGCCAGGCTGCTTCCGCCTTACACGCTATGGCCACTTACCAGCGCTACTAAACGCAGTCGCTGGCCCAGCTGCATGAGGGTGGGTCCGACCCAAGCTTGTTACACGAGATCTGCACCACAACTGACTAATGCTCTTCGGACCACTAAATCTTCTGTGTGTGTGTTGGGGAGGACGATGTCCACATTAGTGGTCCAGAAGCACCACCTCTGGCTAAACCTGGCTGATATGTGTGAAGTCGACAAAGTTCGCTTTCTTGACTCCCCCATATCCCAGGCTGACCTGTTCAGCGACACCGTGAGGTTCAAGGCGGTGAGCAAGCAGTCAGATGCGATGGGTAATGTCATCTATCGGTGGGGCCATAAGCCTGCTCCGCACGCCGAGCCATCCACATCTGCTGCTCCTCGCCAAGGGCGCTCCCCTACGAGAGCTGCCCCGGCCCCACCTGCGCCTCTGGCGAAAGGGGCGCGTCAAGCACCTCGGAAGCAGGCAGCCCCCCACCCCCCCCCCCCCCCCCCCCCCCCCCTGCCCTAGGCACCGTTAAGTCCAGTAAACGGACCGCAAAGCATCCCTGAGACAGGCCCTCCCTAGAAGTGGGAATTTGCTCTTTCCCTGTTGGAGGGCCGGGCCCCAATAGCAAAGGCACTTTTAAGTGCCACGAAAACCTCCAATGAAAGAGCACTTTTCCACTTCTCAAGATGTGACAGCCCGAACTCTGTCAGTCTGGGACGCTATACCTTTCAGCTCGCAGGTTCCGTGCATTTCGCCAGTGGCTCACAGGCACTGGGAGAATGGCTTCCTTTCTCCCACTCCTCGAGCCCCCCCTCCGGAGTTTGTGTGCGAGGTGAGAGTGAATTTCTTGCCTCCAGCTCTTCCGCGGGACCCCAGTGCTTTCCGGATCAGCACACCCACTTCGCGCTGTGAGATGGAGAGCGATTTTACAGCCTGTACTTCATCGTGCCCAAAAAGAGTGGTGGGTCATGGCCAATCCTAGATCTGCGCGTTTTGAACCGCTGTCTGCAGAAGCTACCATTCAGAATGCTCATGCAGAAATGCATCCTCCGGTGCGTTCGTCCTCAGAATTGGTTTGCAGCTATAGAGCTGAAGGACACACACTTCCATGTCTCCATTCTTCCTCACCACCGCCAGTTTCTGCGGTTTGCGTTCGAAGGTCGTGCTTGGCAGTACAAAGTCCTCCCCTTCAGACTCTCTCTGTCTCTGCGAATCTTCACCAAACTTGCCGAGGGTGCCCAAGTGCCCCTTCGGCTCGCGGGCATCCGCATACTCAATTATCTCAATGACTGGCTGATTTTAGCCCACTCTCGGGACCAATTGATTTTGCACAGAGACAAGGTGCTCTGGCACCTCCACCTGTTGGGGCTTTAGGTCAGCCGATAAAAGAGATTGTGTTTCGTTCAAAGGCACTGCTCTGTAGTTCTTGTGTGCTGTGGTTCTGTAGTACTGCTGCTGGTTTGCATTATTCTCTTTAGGTGATTCAATGATGCTTCCTTGTGCTTCTATTGTGCTGGTAGGGCGTTACAGGTATGGTGTTTGGTAAGGGACCACTAGGGTAGTTTGAGTAGTTTTTTGGGGTGCTAGGGTGTTTCAAGGGTGGCTTTGGGTGGTTCTGGTTGTTTTATGGGTGAATCTAGTGCACTGCAGGAGAGTTTTGGCCGGTTCTAAGGTGCTCTTTGGATGGTTCTATGATGCCCCAAGAGTGTTTATCTTAGGTGGTACTAGTGTGGGTTTAGGTTTAGGGGTTCTAGGCCATTTGAGTGGTTCTGTAAAGCTTTCAATAGTGCTTCCAATAGTGCTTTGGATGGTTCTAGAGTGCTGCCAGGGCATTTTGGCTGGTTCCAGGGAGCGATAAGATAACAAAACAATAAAATGTTGAATTAACTTTCACTTTAAAATTCAAATTAAATTACCTGCCAAATAATCCATTTTAAGAAACACAAAGCTTTCTGTTTTGTTTTTCTGTGCCATATCTGAGATTTCTTTGAGTTTGTGTTTTCCCACTGGGTAAGTGCAAAGAAATGCATTACAATCATACTGTAACTATACTGAATGGATGATTTAGAGGCTGCTTTGTAAAGAATCATCTTATAAAAAATGAATGTAAAGGTAAATAGTGTGCTTAGCTTATTTTTCCATTATCCAATGCACACACACACACACACACACACACACACACACGCACACACACACACACACACATACACATGCACCCAGTGTCTTTAAAATGTTAGCTTTCCATCCCTAGAAAGGTTTATGTAAACATAGATTAAGCTGTTAAAACATGAGATAGACAAGTGAATCAATTGACTGACCACGTCATATTTTACGTACTAATAATACTGTCTACAAGTTAAACATTACAGCAAGTTATTTCTGTCTCTACACTATAGGGCTTGGTCACATGTTTCCAATTACAGCAGAGGTTTTAACTTTATAAGATATGTCTTTCATTTTCTGCTTTAATATTTTGCCTGGTTAAAGCTTTGATGTAATGTGATGTGTGTGTCTTGGGAAATAGGTCTCCATTTTCAGTCTGAATTACAGCATATGTGTGCAATATTTCTTGGATGCACGGTATACAGCTCCAGGACTTCCTCTTATTAGACTGACCTCAGATTAAATATCTCGATCTGATCCAGTGTCAGGGTCCAAGTGAAATGCGATGTACTTGTAGAACATAAGGAGTCGTATATCAAGATGTGCTGGCAGGAAATGAGATCACTTAAATTACATGTATTGAATTTCAGCCCCCGTCAAACAACATTTAACTGTCTGCTGAGGTGGACGATTTTAAAAGTAAGAGGATTTGATGTCCACTTATTTATTTATTAGACATGAACTCTCAAAAAACTGATGATCATGTTCTTCAGCATGACCTGAGGAATTAATAATAAAACACAATTATTATATCATTTTACGCTTGATTGCTTCACACTGAACCCTAAAACTCAATGCAAAAATGTATTGTGTTTGTATATTGTAGCCTTTTTGTCTGCATGTATCATATATCAGAGGCTCGGTGGTAAAAAAAAAAAAATGAATAAATAAAAAACAAAACAATTCAATGAATAAAATATATAAAAATAAGTTCTAAAAGTACAGCAAATTTGGCTAAAACATAAATTAATAAAAGTAAAACCATAAATGAAAATGACAACTGTAACTTAACTGTATCTGCTAGACTAAAATAACCGAAAGGACAAAGAAAGTCTGTATTTTACTTTTTTTTTTACAGGGAAATTCTTATGCAATGCTCATGACGGATTTACACAGAATAAAGTGCAAATGAGACGTGGGTGAGTCAAAGCCTGAGCTAACATGGAAATGTCAGACACATTTCACACATGACTGCATGCCTACAAATCAGTGCATTGATTAGCATTTGTCAGCCTTGATTTAAATGTGTGATGCTGCACTGGGTCAATTCATCATGTTTTTATATTGCTGAAAATGAGCTGTGATATGGAGCGTATGTGCAGTGAATATATGAGCTGTCACTGGACCTCATCAGCGCTCCCATGATTCCCTGATGTAAACTCAGAAGGGTCTCTGCTCTCTTAGAGTCATTTCAACCACCAGGATTTATTAAGTCTATATTTAAAGGCAGAGTTCACTCAAACACTGAACATTTTCTGTTAATTTACTCACCTTCAGGTCTTTTCAAGATGTAAATGACTTACTCTGCTGGAGAACATTACAGAAGTTTTTTCTTTAGCTAAAAGCGTAACCCAATTGGTGATTTTAAAAAGTACAAGTCAATACTGACAATTTAAGGGTCAGATAAACACATACAGCGAAAATAAAATTAATACCTGTGACTTCTTTTTCCCACAGTGATGCCATAGAAAATAAATGTTTTCTTCCCTAAAGAATCTTTCATTAAACACATTTTCAAGAGCTCACACTTAGCTGATGATTGCCAGCAACTAGCTCTCAGCAACTGAAGCTAAGCAGGGCTGCACCTGGTCAGTACCTGGATGGGAGGCCGCATGAGAATGCTAGGTTGCTGCTGAAAGTGGTGTTAGTGAGGCCAACAGGGGGCACTCAACCTGCGCTCAAAAAGAGTGTGGGTCCTAACGCGCCAGTATATAGATGAGTAGGGTTGGGTATCATTTGGGGTTATTTCAATACCGGTGCTACCAATACTTTTAAAACAGTACCAGTGCCAAAACGGTGCCTGAACCGATACTTTTGAGCCACAAAATTATGGTGAATGACTCTAGAAAAATCTTTTATTTGACAAAATTATTTGACAAAAAAAAAATTTAATAGAACAATATAATTAAAGTTTAAAGTAAACATCATTTCATATTTTAAATATTTAAATTACATTAATATATTTCCTTTGATCATTTGTTGGTTAGCATGAATTTAAGATTTGCATTATGAAATTACATTAGCTTACTACTAACCTGTGGAAAGGCTGTCAGGAAAATACTGAACTCCTTTTTTCTAAGGTTGGGGCTTGTGACTATGTTTACATGGTTATCAGTAATCTAATGATTTGCTTTAATCTGAATAAGACAATAATATGATTAAGGTGTTTACATGAGTTGCTTTTTGAATGTTCCTTTCATGATCCTGTCTTACAGGTTATAGTACATAGATCGATTAACATCATTGCGTCTCCGCGCTATCCATGTTTCGTCCAGAGTTTCATGTAATTTCAGGTGTTTCATTTTTAATTTTTCGACTTTAACTGCAGTTTCACTTTCATTCAGGAATATTTCATTCATGTCCCCATGACAAACTGAGGTATTTGATGCGAGCATTAAGTAAGGACTGGTGGAGGCATGCTCTTTTAATGGAATTTGATTTCGCACGTTGAATAGAAAGAAAAAACCTCTGCATTTCGCGACGCAGGTGTCTGTGGTCCTTTAAAGTAATCCAAAATCTCTGTTTACATGGTAGTCTAGACTCTTAATCAGAGTATTGTCTTAATCATATTAAAATCGGAGCATTGGTGTCCATTTATGTACTCATTGAAAGTGGCAGATGATGTCGGAAGCTTTCAGAGACACTTCATTCCTCTGCCTTTAAGTTGATTCCATGAGCCCTCAAATGTGTCATTAAGTTTGACTTGTTTCCGCTTTACATGCAACTTTTGTAAAGCATCTGCCTTACATTGCTGTGTCAGAATCATTGCTTGTAAAATACGCTTTAGAATGCTTAGTTTAAACAAATTTAATGAACGCGATCATGCGTGTTGATCTGAAGAGAGTCGCCCTCGCTCACCGAATGCGCTTTACTGCGTGCGTTGCGTGCGTCCATTCCCTAAGCAACAAGAACAAACGCCTTACATCGCCTGTCCATATACCTCAAAGTTGCTTAGAATTAAATGTTTGGAGGTAGTGTAACAACGCATAAATTTGTGTGCCTTTGATGCACCCCTTGATGCTTTTTATGTCCTTGTCGCAGCACCAGTGGCACCAAAATTAGGCACCGAAATTCATATGCTGGTTCGGTCTGGTGCATACCGGTTACAAATGTACCGCTGCTATAATGACATCGGATTTCGGTACACAACCCTATAGATGAGTGAGTTCAGTGAGCGTCATCTTTCAGATGAGACGTTAAACCGAGATCCTGACTCTCTGTGGTCGTTAAAAATCCCATGATGTCCTTCGAAAAGGTTTAACCCAGCCTTCTGGACTATGTCCATCATGGCTTCCTAACCATCCCCATATCATAATTGGCTTCATCTCTCTGTCTCCTCTCCACCAATCAGCTGGTGTGGGTGTGCAATATGGCTGCCCTCGTGTCATTCAGGTGGATATTGCACGCTGGTGGTGGATGACGAGATTCCCTCATTGTGTAAAGCCTAAAGCCCTTTGAGTGTCTAGAAAATCTAAATGTAAGGAATTATTATTATTATGATTCATTATAAAGCATGTTTGGCATGCTGTCCTGGGAGAGAGCCCTGAGATCCTCGAGTCCGGGGCTCTCTCCAATTTGCAGGGCAAGAGGGGAGTTTGAACTCAGGTAGGTCTTGAGAACTCTCCCCTTATTTCGAGCTGAGTGGTTAGGAATCATCTGATCCCATTTTGAGGCCCACCGCAATGTGAAGTAGGAGTGCGGTTTCCTCGCCCACCGAATTGATTAACAGACGCATATTAACATGTCTCCATTGTAACAATAATATCCACAAAACCGGATGTGCGCAGAGCAAATGGGATTAAAGATTTGGCTGCTTATGCATGAGACACAACAGGAGAAGCTACATCCATCATAGCAATAATGAACGATCTCACGCAAGTGGGAACAGTGGGCGCAGAGAACCAGCTCACTTTTATTAAAGGCACAGGCAACAAAAACAGTTAAAATTTCCAATATGCACAAAGATATAATAAATAATCTGATGCGGATTTTGAGCTGAAACTTTACTGACATATTCTGGAGACACAAAAGTCTTATATTAAATCTAGAAAAAGGGGTAAAATAGTTGCCCTTTAAAATGATGTACTCACCCTTTACTTGTTCCAAACTTTACTTGTTTGACTTTCTTTCTTCTGTATAGGTCTGTTTTTTTCCTTTTGTGAAGTTCTAGAGGTTGTTTTAGATGGTTCTAGGGTGCTGATAAGGTAGTATGAGTAGTTTTTGTGTGCTAGGGTGTTTCTTAGGGTGGCTTTTGGTGGTTCTGGTTGCTTTATGTGTGGATCTAGCACTGCTGGAAGGTTTTGGCTAGTTCAGAGGTGCTCTTTGGATGGTTGATGCTGCAAGAGTGTTTTTCGTTATAGGAGCTTGGTTGTTGCTTTGTTTTTTTTTTTTTTGCAGCCGTTCTAGTGTACTGCCAAGTTGTTTTGAGTGGTTCTAGAGTGCCTCAAGGCCGTTTGGGTGGTTCTGTAATGCTTTTTCGAGTGTTCCAAGGGTGCTCTGATGGTTCTAGGGTGCTGCTTTCTCTTTCACATTAGAAAGTGAAGATAACATTTAGATCAATTACAGCAATGTCTTCTTTTGTGTTGATAAATGTTTGTAACCACTGGACGGTGAGTAAATAATGAGTAAATGTTCATTTTGGGTAAACTATTCCTTTAGAATGTTGAGTATATAAATTTTTTAGGGTTTGCATATGATAGTCTTGCATTAGTTCATATTAGTCATTCACCACTGGATGATTAACAGTTGAGTGGTGTAGGATGTTCTTTGTTGAAATAAGCCTCTTTAAGTCTTTGAGCCAATCTGTTGGCTTTTGTTCTTCCATAATAGCTCTTTTTTTGAGAAGACCATTGCCCTTGAGGATCACGGCCTGAAATGACTGCAGTTATTAAGTCCTGCTTAATACCTCAAAGTCAATAATAATTGCAGAGACTGCTTTTATAAGCAAACTACGGCACTTAAAGCATTACCATGGCAAATAAATGCACTCATATGTGATGGGATAAAGAGGCTCAGAAATGTCTGGCAGACTGTCAATGGGTCTTATTCACGAAACACAAGCAGAACAAATTCCCCAGTAAAACATTTGGTACCAAATATTATGTAAATCGTTGCACTGAACTGAATGCGGAAGGTTGTGTTCAAATGGTTTACGAGTAATTTACACAGAAATTCGTTCTGCTTATGTGCGTGAACAAGGCGCAAGCTTTTTTTGAACCTGGAAATGTAGTCTGGCATGTGAGCAAATTTAAAAAGGCGTCATTTCAAAGTCCTCACTTTTCTAAAGCATTTAGGTCACCGCAATATTCACTGTGAAGGATTTTAGAGCAGATGGAGTTCAGCCATATCTGAAAAGAGGAAAGCGCTGACTGGTATCTTGATACTGCAGGCTACCAATCCATAGCCGTCTCCGAATGTTTTGTCTAATAAAAGCTGATCTGCCTTTGTGAGCCAAACAATAAAGCTTTCTTTGAGTTCTAATAGTGATTCTAGAAGTCAAACTCTGAGCTCCAGCATGATACAGCAGAAATCACCTATACTCGAGGTTCTATTTCTGTCGCGGGATTTGTGGATTAAAGGCGAGAGTTTAAGATAATCTCGTTATTTATTCATCTGACTGCTAATTAATTCTGCATGTGCCTTTAATAATTTACTCTGGCTTTTTTCTGTCGTTTTCGGCGAGTGCTATAGGATGAATAATTCATCCTGACAGACTTTTCGGACTGTGATAATGTCCAAAATGTTCCTGTTTTTCCATTGAATTTGAGCGGATCTACAGGAAATCATTGATACTGAAATATTATAATGTTTAATCTGCAAGATAGAGGTTCATTTTGCTTGTTCATGTGATGTGTGTATGCCTTCTGTAATTTAATGAAATAGGGAACTTATCTTTGGTTTCTAAATGTTTATAATATTTTTAGATATTTTTATTAAATAAAAGTTGACTTTGAATAATTCAGTGTGCCATGAAACAAATAAATCAAATGTCCTCATCCGAATAAACTACATCCTTTCTTGCTTCTCATATATGGTGCGAAACATGTGTACCATAAAGCACATATGAAAATTCAAACATTTGAATGAAGCTAAACATTTTCCTAATGTGTCAGGAAATTTAAGCTTGAGCTAATTTCCTCCCAACCTCAGTTTTAACCCTCATGGCACTTTCAGACAGAGATGTATAGAATATCATTAGGTCTCAAAAACAATTTTTGTTAAATTATCCATGAAGTTATATTAGTGTCCAAATATATTTTACATACCCAACTGAATTTTGTGGATAAAGAATTTACAAATGTTCTAGTTTATTTAGAAAATAAATAAAATTGAATATATATAAAATTTTTACTGTTTTAAAAAGTTGTTAACCATTTTACAGTAAAACTAGGAGAACTGAAATATGCAAATGACTTGACTTTGACTTTATTAATCCCCAATGGGAAATTCACATGTCACAGCAGAGCTCTCCATACTAAAAAATAAATAAGTTACATACATATAAAAACAATAAAAAAAGTTACATTTCATACTGCACACCTTAGTTCCAAAAACAATGAATAAACACTTATCCATATCTAATATCCAATACAGTTCAGCACAATTCATCTAGTATGCCTTTGGTTATACAATCTGATTACTGTTGGAAAAAAAGACTTCCTGTATCTTTCTCTGTAACACCGGGGTTGAATTAATCTTGTACTAAAAGAGCTTGCACACGCTTGGACTGTATCAAAAAGGGGATTACTATCATGGTTCATTATAATACAAATACAAGACGTGCATAAGATTGCATAAATGTAGGACATGTTGTGCCTTTACTTTATACAGTATAATATATATTTACTTTATACAGTATAATTTGATTTCTGTAAGATTTATTTGAAGACAATTACATTACGAAAGATACATATTTAAAATAAATGGTGCTAGAACTTACTGTTTCTCAAAGAGCAAACTTAAAAACATCCAATGTTTCTGGTTTCTTCCAAGATATTGTGCATTTCTGAATGTACTCTGAGTGTAGGTGGGTGGGCTTGACAAAATCTGTGTGTGTGGATGTATGTGTATATGTGTGTATGCATGTACAGTAAGTGTGTATCTGTAAATGTATGAGTGTGTATACACTGTAAACCCCAACAGTCAGCTTTATCAAATGAAATGAGTGTAGTTAACTCAAAATGTACTGAAAGTTAATTCAGTAATTGAAACATTTGAAAAGAGTTTTGAACTCTTAATTAAATACCTCACTTCAACTTAAATGGAGTAAGTTCACAGTACTCTTATAGTTAGTTTTTAACTCAAATGGTTTGAAGCAATTGGTTTCCTCATATGGTTTGAGTTGCCTTAACATATTGGGTTTTACAGTATTCAGTTGGTTTGAGTTCTCTTTATTTATCGGGTTTTACTGTGCTCAAATTGCTTCATTTACTCAAATGGATTAAGTTCACAGTACTCATTGTGATTAGTTTTTGAACTTAATGGTTTGTAGCAATCGGTTTCCTCAAATGCTTTGAGTTGCCTTAACATATTGGGTTTTACAGTGTAGTATTTGTGTTGAATGGCAATAGAGTTGGTTTTCCTGTTTGGTGTGGATGTGTAAATGCAGCAATTGCACTTGGTTGAACACCAAAAGTAGACCAAACAAGTAGAGGAAGACCTGCTTTAAGAGGTGCTCTCAATACGCTTTCAAACAAACACTGGTGCGGTTTGTTTGTAGTGAGAACGTGATCCGAACTTGAACAGACCTTACTGCAAAAAGTACTGTGCATCTCTGGACTAAACCAGCTGCGGACAAACTTCTGAGTTGTGATGCACTTTTGCCATTTTGCAGTGCATTAAAAAGTAGTTTTCAAGCTGTATCCGTGCTTCATTTTCTAAATGTATAGTTTGCCCTGGACTGATGCATACAAACTATAGACTAATGTGTTGTGCTGGTGTTTTGTCGATTTGATTTTCCCACCTTTTCAAAAAGTAGGTAGCGCATATTGATGATGGAATAAGCTACCTATCAGGTTGTGCTACCAGTGTAAAATTTGATGTGGTGGGTAGTGTTTGAGGCTGTAATATCTACCCTCAGTTACCCTATCCTCAGAACCATTCAAAGACAGTGTTGGTAGCATAATGTGATGGTTATTATGAAATGTTAGGACACCGGCTTTTCATCCTTCTTTTTGTTCATTTTGATAGTTCTGTAGAAATATTCTCTGATGTTAATTTTGTCCAGTTGAAAAGCATTTGGCAACATGGTGGCTTAGTGGTTAGCACTGTCATCTCACAGCAAGAAGGTTGCTGGTTCGAGTCCCGGCTGGGTCAGTTGGCATTTCTGTGTGGAGTTTGCATGTTCTCCCTGTGTTGGCGTGGGTTTCCTCTAGGTGCTCCGGTTTTCCCCACAAGTCCAAAGACACATGCTATAGGTGAAATGAATAAACTAAATTGGCCGTAATGTATGTGTGTGAATGAGTGTGTATGGGTGTTTCCCAGTATAGGGTTGCAACTGGAAGAGCATCCGCTGTGTAAAACATATGCTGGATAAGTTGGCGGTTCATTCCGCTAGGGCCACCCCTGATGAATAAAGGGACTACATCGAAGGAAAATGAATGAATGAAAAGCATTTCCAATCAGAAATACATTTAATGATACATTAAGCCTATGAGTGATGTGGACGTTATCACATGATTGCATTTTGGTTAATTTCAAATAGAGCAATGTGCTGTGAAAACTAAAGCTGCAGAAAATTCAACGATGCATCATTAGTTTTCCTGAGTCCATACTAATTGAACCAAACAAGAGGTGTGAAAGCACACTATATGTGTATGTATAAAAAATGCTTAACTAACTTAAACCCTGCTCATAGTCAGACTATGTGTACACCTATTCATTGTCTTCTATGTATTGCTAATTGTATGTTGTTGTATTTTGCACTGTCTGGAGCCAGCACCTAAGCTTTTCACTCATCATAGTACACGTGCTGCTGATGATGTGACAATAAAAGTGATTTGATTTGACTTGATTTAATTACTGGGCGATTTCAGCCACGATTTGGTTGTCTAAGACAAATTTGAGAAAACCAGAATATATTGTTTAATCCTAGGCTAAAATGTTTGGCCTTTGATAATTTTGACTTGTTTACTGACATTTTCCTGCAGTGTGACTTCAACTACAACATGCATCAAACCAAGAACCAATAGGAACGCTTAATCTGTTGGCGCGCAGACTATTGGTCACAACACAAACAACTGAAGAAACGCGCTGCAAATTGGTCACAACGCTTGCAAATATCCACGGAACACAACAGAAATGTTTCAAGGGGAACCAAAAACATTACGGATCCTGCGGAGATATGGATGTCTTATTATGTCGTGTAATAAGGATATTAAAATAAACGAAAAACCACTCACCTTTCAAAGACCACCAATCACTTAACTGAGCAACAGTCATGGCATAATAACACATCCATATCTCAGCAGGGTCCAATTCAAATTCAAATCAATTCAAATGAGTAGCGGCTTGAACCAAACAGTACTGCATACGTCATGACTTAACAAGTGGATTCATACGAATTAGCCACTAAATCAAAAGTTATGAATTGCCATGAGACTGTGTTGGTCAAAACAGCTTTTTGATGGTTTTATGATTATGGTATGGTGTTTTTTGTGTGTGTTTTTTACAATCTTTTTATTGAGATGTAACAAAAATGTGACAATATAATATGTCACAATCATATTAACATTTTTGTTATCAATTAACAAAATCAAAAATCAACAATAACAAATCAAAAAAGAGAGGAGAAAAAAAGAAATGAAAAAAGGGGGAGGGGTGGGCACAGGTTGTTTTAATTAGTAACAGATTATTCTAGATAAAACATTAGGCAAAAATAGTTGAAAATACAAATCATCCATAGAAGCATGCACTAGATCAGTGTTTCCCAACCCTGTTCCTGAAGGCACACCAACAGTACACATTTTCAAGCTTTCCCTAATCCAACACACCTGAATCAACTCACCAGAACATTAGAAGAGACTCCAAAACCTGAAGTGAATGGGTGAGATAAGGGAGACATCCAAAATATGTTCTGTTGGTGTGCCTCCAGGAACAGGGTTGGGAAACACTGTACTAGATCATCAAAATGACTGTGGTTTGTTTAAATAAGTCTGTGTAAATGAGGGAATATGTCGGTAGGCCAAGTCAGTGACAGTTCATTTAATATTTTCCTTTTTCATTTGATAAATTGCTGAAATATGAATTTGAAATAAGATAAACAGAGGGTGTCTACAATTCTCAAAAGCAGTAAATTTGCCTTTTATGATATATGAAATCTTTTCCATCATTATTATGATATGTTGTGAGCAAAACTAACACAACAGATTGTTAACATTTGCTATGGATCATTTGAGAGTGTGGGTTATTGAATCTGTCACGGATGCTGATTTTATTCTCCTTTTTAAATCACTTTGTAAAAAAGTGTGTGCTAAATGAATACATGTAAAATTGAAATGGAAATTTCTGAAATAGTGGAGAGCTGACAGGAAGTAAGAAAGTTAATATGAAGTTTTTAACTGTAGAAGAGTATAGAGGCTCATCATCTCTGCCCTGCAGGTTGGCTTTCACTTCTTTTTTCTCTCTCTAGCAGACGTGCAGGACACTGATCGGATGTGACAGTCATTCGAGACCCAAAAGCCAGAAGAAATAAACCTCAATTCTTCTGGCTCACGCCAAACTGCGGTGTCATGCAGAATGTGCTCTGCTTCTGCATTCATTCAGCGATGGAGGTATTCAGCCTCTTAAACAGCCTCATGTCCCACATTGCATTTCACCTTAAAGCAGAGGGTCAGCTGACACCGAGATGCTTTTAGCAATAATGTCTGATCAGCATGAATCATCAGATTACAACAAGAAATAGCTGTTCAGCATGCTGTTATCATTTTTCTTGAACCAGGGCCAGAGAAAATGTACTGGCCATTAATATTTTCTACAGCTTATGAAACTGTATTTATGTTTTAACCTAAGCTAAAATAAATAATATGACTAAAACTCCTGATCTGTCAAATATTTTATAATGATAATGATGATGATAGTATTAATAATAACAATAAAAGTGAGTTATTAATATTTAATGTAGTTTTAAAATCAACAGATAATTATAAATTAATTAATAAAAACTAAACAATTCATTAAACAGATTTATTATGGCATTATTGAATGAATCAGACATTGTTTTTATATCTGCTAATGCTGATTCTCAATTTTAGGCCCTGCTTTTATTAGCAGACGATATACAATCACTGGCCACTTTATTAGGTACACCTTACTAGTACCAGGTTGGATCCCATTTTACCTTCAGAACTGCCTTAATGCTTCATAGCACAGACTCAACAAAGTACTGGAAATATTCCTCAGAGATTTTGGTCCATAGTGACATAACAGCATCATGCAGTTGCTGCAGATTTGTCAGCTGCACATCTATGATGCGAATCTCCCGTTCCACCACATTCCAAAGGTGCTCTATTGGATTGAGAGCTGGTGACTGGGGAGGCCATTTCAGTACAGTGAACTCATTGTCATGTTCAAGAAACCAATCAAAGATGACTTGCCCTTTATTACATGGTGCGTTATCCTGCTGGAAGCAGTCATCAGAAGATGGGTACACTATGGACATGGTCAGTAGCAATGGTCAGGTAGGCTTTGGCGCTGACATGATGCTCAACTGGGACTAATGGGCCCAAAGTGTGCCAAGAAAATATCCCCCACACCATTACACTACCACCACCAGCCTGAACTGTTGATACAAGGCAGAATGGATCCATGCTTTCATGTTGTTGATGCCAAATTCTGTCCTACCATCTGAATGTTGCAGCAGAAATCGAGACTCATCAGACCAGGTAAAGTTTTTCCAATCTTCTGTTGTCCAATTTTGGTGGGCCTGTGCAAATTGTAACCTGTTTCCTGTTCTTGGCTGACAGGAGTAGATCAGCAGTTTCTTAAATCACCTTAAATCACCTTTCTTCCCCATTCTGATTCCCTGTTTGATCTGCAGCTGATCGTCTTGACCATGTCTACATGCCTAAATGCAGTGAGTTGCTGCCAAGTGATTGGGGGTTAGACAGGTGTACCTAATAAAGTGGCCGGTGAGTGTATGCATGTCAAAAATATTAGGTCTAATTTTCATGTCATAGATGCCAGTGTATACGTTTTTAAACCCATCACCATCTGATCATTGTCAATCAACAGTGACCAGATTGGACATCCAGCACATGCACACATGCACGCACACATGGATGAAGCAGACAGAAGCTTTATTCAGAGCGGGGAATGAATAGAGCTTAGCTGAAGTATTGGAACTCTGGTTCTGTGGGCGAGACGTGTCTTCAGAAGCAGGAGATCAGCCTCGGATCACAGCGGATGAACATTCATTCATTCCAGTGAGCTGGCAGTGAGTTTTCACCATCATAATAATCATCAGAGCTGATAAATCCTCAGTCTGATGCTCATAATGGCCATTCTGGCTATCTTTTTGTGCACTTGACAACTGTTTTTTAAATTGTGGGTTGCAAAGTTTGGAGAACTCCAATTAAAATTAACTCAAATCATTTTAAGTACACTGTAAGAAATGCTGGGTTCCACACAATTGATTTGCGTTGGGGCAACATTAAGGAATTAAGTTAACTTATTGGTTTCTACAAATTTAAGTAGATTGAACATAAAACAATTAAGTTGTCCCCCCCCCAAAGAAATTAAGAATTGTGTTGTTTCAGCTCATTTTGAATAAGTAGTTTGATCAAAAAGCAAACTCATTTTTTTTAAATGTAACAAGGTTGTGCCACCAATAATATTTTTACTTAAGAAAAACTGAATTGAATGAAAGCATTATGTTTCATTTTATTGATCATAAACATACAGTAGGCATGTAATGAGCTTGGTAACATGACATTAGTGTAACAAGTGTACTCTATCTGTGGCCTTTTTGATTCATTGTTTAATTCATATACTGTACAGTGCTCAGCATAATTGAGGACACCCCATTTTGAAAATGAACATTTTTCTCCATTTCTCAGTAAATATAGGCAATGTATTTTGGTACATTTATACAAAACAGATTTATTAAACAGATATATTTATTAACATAATATTTTAGTCCCCAAACATATTTAGTAATTAAAAGACAACACAATTAAATTCAAGCAAAATATTACAAAAAATTACAACCTACAAAATTTCAACAATTTTTCTATTTTTTTTCTCTTGATTTTTTTCTCTTTTTTAAAATTTGTATTTAATATTTTCTATAACATAAATTTGGGTGTACTAGTTTTCGGACCGTTATCGTAAGTTTTTTTGTTAGATAAGCTCCAGATTTGGATTTAAAAGATAGATTTGTGAGGGTACTTATATATGCTGAGCACTATATGTTCAATATACACCTGTAATATTGCTGAGGAAAGAATCATTTTAAGTTCGGGGTTAATAATGGTCTGCTGAAAGTAATTGTTTAATACTAAGTTGCCTTTAAATATTGGATGGATGAAATATGAAGAGAATAATGACCTCATTACACACCGTTTTCACCAATTGTTTACAGTTTAACAGAAGATACTTCTGAAATTCATGCAAAGCAACATCAGGTGTAGAAAAAAGATGACTATTTTAAGATTTTTTTCCCCAAATGGCTGTATTGTTTATTCATTTATTTATTTTACTCATAGTGAAAAGGCAAGCCATTTACAGGCCATGTTAATATCATATTTTGTGCTAAAAGTAAAGTCTTATGAGAATCAGGATGTCTTAATGTCAAAATTAGTCCGTTTTTTTTTCTTGGTGATATCTCATTTATTTTATTTTTAAAAGGCCTAAACAGTATTTCTTCTATTTCAACATTGTGAATTATTCATTCATTTTCTTTACGGTTAAGTCCCTTTATTAATCTGAGGTCGCCACAGTGGAATGAACCACCAACTTGTCCCGCACATGTTTTATGCAGCGGATGCCCTTCCAGCTGCAGCCCATCAGTGTAAAAAAAAATCCATACACACTCACACACTACGGTCAATTTTAGCTTACTCAATTCACCAACAGCACTTGTGTTTGGACTTGTGGAGGAAACCGGAGAACCTGGAGGAAACCCACACGAACACGGGGAGAACATGCAAACTCTACACAGAAATGCCAACTGACCCAGCCGAGGCTCGAACCAGCAAGTGCTACCCACTGTACCACTGCATCGCCCCATTGTGCTTTATATCTGAAATACATCAACAATTGGTGCAAATGTAGTAAGCTAATAAAGGTAAATAAATAAATAAATAAATAAATAAATAAATAAATAAACTTCCTCCGGGTGCTTCGGTCTCCCCCACAGATCCAAAGACGAGCTATAGGTGAATTGAATAAGCTAAATTGGCTGTAGTGTATGAGTGTGAATGAGAGTGGGTGTTTCCCAGTACTGGGTTGCAGCTGGAAGGGCATCTGCTGTATAAAACACATGCTAAGTTGCATGCATAAGTTGGTGGTTTATTCCACTGTGGCGACCCCTGATTAATAAAGGGACTAAGCCGAAAAGAAAATAAATGAATGAATAAACTGTGAAAATATTAAATCATTTAATAATTCCACATAATCACCCATAATTAAATAGACCTTATGTTTAAAAGTTTACCTTTAAAAGTAAAGTAAAAAAATTGCTTAATTTAAAACTAACAAAATAAATGTTTACAAAATTTAAAAATATATATATTATAAGCATGCATAAATAAGTTTGTGAAAACAAGGAAAGGGTTACGGTACAGAATGTTCTTTTACTCGTTCACTGAGCATGCTAATAAATTCAGTTTTGTTTTGTGATTCGGCAGATTTATAACCCTGATCTCTGCGATTGGATGTGCCTCATTTGTTAGTCTTTTGATAGACGCATCTGTCAAATGAACACATGAAAATGAGCTGCGGTTTAGTGTGTCAGTGACCGAGGAATCACCGGAACCGAGCTGGTTCAAGTGATTCATTCTCTAAAACGATTCATCCAAGCGACGCCTTGTTCACCAACAGTGCAAAACGACGTACATTAAATTGATTCATCTTCAATGAACATCAGCGAAAGAGTTGCAGAAACTAAGCTGGAAAAAGATGTATGTAAAACTGTATGTAAAAACGTATCGATTTGATGCAAATGCCAATTAAGGGATAAACGCGGCGTGCACGAGACCTTTTTGACCAGCTGCAGTAATCATGCATGGTCAAGTTCTTAGTTTAAAGTGATTTAAATCCGTATGTATGGCTCTTGATATAAGAAAATAGTTTATTCTTGGTCTGGAATCAATTTGCAACATGCACAATTGATCATGCATCATATTTTGGCACCAGTTAAAAGGATATATCAGCTAAATATGAGAATATACTCACTTCTCCACTATTTACTCACCCTCAGGTTGTTCCAAACCAAAATGTATATCTTTATTCTGTTAAACACAAAATCAGATATTTTGAAGAAGGTTAAAACCTGTAACCATTGACTTCCATAGTAGGAAAAATCATGGTGGTTACAGGTTTCCAGTTTTAAAATATTTTGTCATTTAACAGATGAAAACCTAAAAGAGGGAGTAAATTCATGATTCACGGGCTTCAACTACAATCTAGCTATAATAGTAGTGATTAAACAGGTTATAGAACAGCACCAGGCCTATTTTATAACCCTATCCATAAAGTTAATTCAATAAGTAAATGAAATCTAACCCATTTTATATCTAAAGTAACATATCCCACATCCAACGCCATGCGCATTTAATCAAAAAGTATTCTTTAAAACAATTTTTGATTTCCTGTCACGGTGTTTTACGGAATGCGGTGCTCGAGCAGTCGGTTTATTCGTCTCATGTCGCTTTTATTTATTTAATAATGCGCGTCGTGCTGTGTCTGTGTGAGGACTGTAGGCAGTGCTGTCGGGCTGCTGCTGCTGTTGCCGTGAACCGCAGGGATGTGAGGCACGCGCCGCGTACTCGAGAACAGACAGACAGCTCTCCTGACAGCGTTAAAATAAACAGGACACCTCCATTCTGACCCGATTCACTGGCCGTGAGGAAGAGGAGCGCGGAGCAGGTACTACAGTATGTGGCCGCGGTGTTGGCGCGCGCGTGCTGCTCTGAGCGCGCGACGGTGTAAAAGGCAGCGCGTGTGCGGATTCTGCGGCAGCTGCGATCGGGAATAACTGGGATTGGAAAACTCAGCGAGGCATGCAAAACCGCACTGATCTCTAATCATATAATGAACTAGACAGTCATTCGCAGATCTGCCATTCAGTGCGCGCGCCTCCAGGCTCCCCGTTCATCGATCGATCTCCACAGTGGAAGAGACACACTGAGCATCTGAATGCGAATTCACACTCAAGGGGCTCGGCGTGAGAGAGTGAATCCCTAGTTTCTGCTCTGCTCATTTTAAAAGCTGCTGGAGAGACCTTATAGTCAAGGTAAGCCGACAATGTACAAGTTTATCATGCCTTCAGAGGACAAGTACTTTCGAGTAAGACGTTTTAGGAGCAAATAGAATTGAAGTCAGTCTATCCAGAGTTCATGTGTCAGATGTGTTGCGCACCGTTAACTTGGTACCTGTTGTTAAATCGCTGTTTAACAAACCAAGAACATCCGCTTGTTTTAAATGCTGTAACTGTTAACGAGTGCTTCAATTTAACCACAATTTGTGGTAATTAAAGCTGTGTGCATGGTAATTATAGTAGTTTTAGATAGTGTAGCAAGTCATGAGGCTGCTGTAACTGACCGTCCTGTCAGCCTCACAGATGTGGGCTTTATCCAACTTGAATGCTAGATTTGTTTTGCTTTTGGGGTTTTTATAAAGCATAAGGCATTACATTTGTCAAAGAATTAAACCTTTTTAAACAGGAAATGCATAGAAGGTATTAAAAAAACCGAATGTCAACCGCGTTATAAATGAATTGCTTGTTTTAAATTTTGAAACTATAGTTCTAAAGAACCAGAATATATAATTGCTAATATATTTGATCATAATCACTAACAGCCCCCAATTTGCAATAAACTAAGAAGGGAATAAGATGTATTAAAATATGTATTAAAAGCTCTTTTATCAGAGCAGAAAGTCTTGAATTCATAAAATCAGACAAAATATTAATATTTCATATTTGCAGTAGTATGTTTGTCTCCCAAAAGAAGTAAAATAAATCTGATAAATTCAACTGTAGTTATTTTCATCATGTCAAGGGCAAAAGTTTTTTCCTTAACATGATCAAAATATGTTTATGAATTAAATTGAACTGAATATTTGTTTGACAGATTTTAGACAAACTGTACAAAAATACAGGTATCCCATACATTTTGAAATAAAACTGTCGAGGATAAAAACACAAAGCCCTGGGCTTGTTTCCATTGTGGTTCTTGCTGTTAAAACAACAAACTATGGCTGCAAAATACAGTTAATGCATAAAACAAACAGTACCTTCACATTTTATATACATACATTCATTTTCTTTTTGGCTTAGTCCCACCATTAATCAGGGGTCACCACAGCAGAATGAACCACCAACTTTTTCATCATATGCTCTATGCACTATGCAAACTAATTATCCTCATCAAACAACCATCTTTCGCTTTTTTGAACCTCCTTGAGTCTTTTATTTCCTTGATCGATTTTGGTAATTTGTTCCGCATGATTGCACTTGTATATAAAAACATATTTTTCCCATTAGACTTCTAAATTTAAATAAATATTAAAATCCCAACCCCTCATCATATATGAATGCTGTTGCCTCACCATTTGAAAATAGTTCACCAAAAAACTAGGATCCACATTATTAAAATGACTATTTATGTATAATGTAAATTACTTTTCTGTATATTTTTGAGCCCATTGTTGTTTTTTATTTTCACCTTATGAAAGTTTGCCTCCCAAGTAAATGCGATTGAAGAGTCTTTAAATATTTGAACCAGAAACCAGCAAACTTTTATTAAAATTTGAAAAATAAATTCCAAAGTCATGTTTATTGAAGATACAGTGCCATTTATGTAACTTTATTAATGCAACTCATTGAGTGCTTGTTATAAACTTGCATTTAGAGCAAATATTGGTGTTTTATGTTTCCTTCAAATTTGTTTTAAGCTTTACTTGATTTTAAAAGGTCTTAATTTAAATTTATAAACCCCACTGATATCTCAACATTTGCATCAGATAAGATTGTCATGTTGCAAGCTCCACTAATCTGAAATGTATCAACTAAATAGCTTTTCAGTTCGTTAAACAGTCAAGTTTTTGATTATGTAAAATGTTCCAAATCTAGTCCTAGCATATATATTTAAAATATAGAACAGGTTGGGTTAATAATAAGCATATTCACCATCTGTCACCAGCATGTGTGAGATTAGAGATGGGCTGACTTCACATTTACTTGTATGCAAACTTTTACAAGGGACAAATACACAATCTTTGACGTTTGAACCTTCACTATCTGCAACTACTGATATACTGTAAATGTGTTGTTCCATAATGACGTAATAGATGTCTTTGTTCCAGTAACAGGATCAGTATTTAGACAGCAACAGTGCTTTGATGATCTTTTGGTTCTCATGTTAAAGAAGCTCCTTCGTCATCGGTGACTCTACATCTGTGGGCTTTTGGACTCTAAAGCTTAGGAGCATTTCGACTCTTTGTGTCTCATGAAAGTAATTCATTCATTTTCTTTTCGGCTTAGTCCCTTTATTAATCTGGGTCACCACAGTGGAATGAATCGCCAATTTATCCAGCATGTGTTTTACACAGTTTTACTTCCAGCTGCAACCCATCACTGGGAAACACCCATACATGCTTATTCACACACATACACTACGGACAATTTAGCTTACCCAATTCACCTTTACCACATGTCTTTGGACTGTGGGGGAAACCGGAGCACCTGGAGGAAACCCACACAAACACAAGGAGAACATGCAAACACCACACAGAATCGCCAACTGACCAGCGACCTTGCTGTGAGGCGATTGTGCTACCCACTGTGCCACCGTGCTGCCCTCTCGAAAGTAATATTGGTGTTAAAATTTCTCAAGAGCCTGAATGGAGTTCTCAGCTATACAAACGCACGTGGGCCCTTTCACTTTTACAAGTGTCTGAATGTCTTCCATCTGTCTGCGACTAATTTGAGAGCGGTTAAGTAGAGCTTGACTTGGAACAGGGTTTAATAACTCGCTACTGTCTGAACTGCGTCTCTGCAGATTGGCAGCACAGCGTGTGTATTGTGATTCTGTTCATTCTCAGTCACTGGGATGCAGTTGCTATAGTGAAATGTTCTCTCCATCTACATATTCACACATTTGAACATTGATTTATTTATATATTTTTAACAAATATAAGAGTTTTCCTCTCTTTCAGCGTCTTCTCCTTTAAAGGGATATTCGGCCAAAAATGAAAATTCCCAAAGCATTTACTCAATCAAATATTTCTTTTAGGAAATTCTTTCTTCTGTTGAACACAAAACAAACTATTCTGAAGAATGTTGGAACAAAAATACTATGGAAATCACTGGCTGTGTTTTACATCATTCTTCAATATATCATCCGTTGTGTTCAACAGAAGAAAGAAATCAAATAGGTTTGGAAAAAGTGGAGGATGAGTGAATAATGACAGGATTTTCTAAAATTTTGGGTGAACTATCCCTTTTATTTCTTCTAAGTTGTCTGTAAATGCTAAAACATTTCAGTAATTGAATCTAAAAAAGCATTTTCAGTTTAGACTATTGTTTAAAAAGATCTTTTTCACGCTCCAAACCAAACCAGCGCAGATGAAGCATAGAAGTAATGAAGCTGACATGAACTTTCAAACAGCTGGAGGGAGATTTCAGGCTGCAGAGGAGAACAAACACGTTGCTTTGCCTTACTTGAGCTTATTTCTCGTGCATTTCAGTGTTAATGCTGTTTCTGGATTTTTGAAATTTTAGATGAGTAGATTATAATTGAGTATATTGTGCTTTGTTTTTTTACATAACTGACCAGCTGCAAGGCTGAGTCGTGATAATCTGTTGTGTTCGTCATACATTAAGTGCTCTGGGCTGATACTTTTTATTTGATCAGTGGGGTGTGAGATTAATTAGTCTGTGTGTCTAGGAGGTATGAAATCTCTGATCAGAGGCTGTGTTCCGTGTGATTTACTATTGGACGTAAAGCGCCAGATTTACCCGAGTCTTTAGGACATGTTTTATGTTTCCACGTCATTTCAATGACCGGATCAGTGATGCACTGTAAGACCTTCTGTCATAAAAATGTAGTGCTCTAGTTTGAAAATAGAGCACCCAGTTAATCTAAGATTCCTTCCATTCAGATGCTCGTTTTTAAGATTGTAAAGAAATCAACACTTCATTTTTAAAAAGAAGTTAGTACATTTTCTGCAACCCAGGCATGCTTTTTTTGCATAATATAAAATGCTTTGCTCCAAGTATGTTTCATCGCATGTTTACGATAACAGATCCACTAGAGGGCACTGTCTGTATTTTAGCAAATCGAAAAAACATTACTTCGGATGCGTTTTGTTATACGTCTCAGATACACGTTCTTCTTATACATGTCTTTGAGAAGGCGGGGCTTATCAGAACCACTGACCTGAACCTAAACTATAGTGTTTTTTAGAAAAAAAAAAAAAAAAAAATATATATATATACAGTATACACGAGAAAAGTTCTATATGATGACATAGTTTTACATCGATTTTTACATGGTTTTAATGTATTTTGTGGAACCACGCTTCATCAGGCTCAAACCTGAGCGCTCTGCAACACAAGTACTACACCGTACAAAGCGATTTACCCAGTAAACTGACTACACCAGAAAAGTTGTCCATATAGAGATAGATAGGTGATGCAAATGTCTTCGATTACAAATCATAGACATTGTTAAAAGGGTGTTCCACTACAATGTCATATTTGAAACTTTAGTTCATATGTAATGTAGATGTCCAAACATAAACAACATCTCTGAATGTAATACGCTCAAAATCCAATGCAAAGGGAGACATTGGCTTTTACAGAGTTAGCTTAGAAAATCCACAGTGAACGAATTTTGGGTACTACAAAAAAATACATCTGGGCTAGTGAGATCATAAACGCTTCAGGTTATGCATATTCACCACGCGCAGCAAAGGGGAGTGGCCAGAGGCGCTGTAGTGCTGTAATGTAGCAGATGAAAACTAAAATGGCGTCCTAACGCTGCTATTTTCACAGAGCTTGTTCTGTTTCTGTATTTGGGCTTCCAAAGGACACGACACAAAGAGAGAAGTGCTTACAGTTTAATTTTAATTACGTTCCAGAGAATTATAAAAAATATAAAGCTAGCATTTGACAAAGAACATCTTCCAGAATCTTCTTCAGTTCAGTGCTGGTTTCGGCTAAAAACTCCTTAAAGCAGGAGCAGCTTCAACCACAATAGCAGAAGCTGTTAATTGTGAGGCACAACCTGTAAGTTTTTTTTATTTGTTAAAATTGATGTATTACATGCACAGTTTCTAGCGTTAATGGTATGGAAACAAGGATGTAAACAACAGGAAATGCTGTTTGGCACCGTTAACATTTTAACTACAATTTCATATTTATCCGTCAAAGCCCTGTAAACAGCCACAATCATTACCAACGCTGCAGTGTCTCTCTATGCAGCCACTTTCCCTGCATTCTACATCTCATATAATGAACTCGCAAAAGATATGTGGACGTTTTATGTTACTTACACATGCTTATTCTGAACATATGTGAAAGACACTTGTCAGATTTTATTTTAATGAACAGGCGTGAGGTTCAGCTGTGTCCTCTGTGCCATTTTCTTCCTGATTCAGGCACAAACTGTTACGGCTAACAGCTACTCTGACTGACAGTATTTACACAGCGCAAAAAAGCTCGTGCTTGTAAGGGGCATGATGCTTTTCCTGGTGAAGTGGAGCCGATCCATGAATCACAGCACATTATGTTAGCTGACCAATCAGAGCCTCTTGAGGGTGGGCCTTTTGGAGGAACTAGGAAATAAGACAGTGGTTTTCATGTTAGCTGAATAGCTGTATTTAATTAAAGTAAGTTATATGAAAAAAATTACGTAATTTCCTACAAATGAAGCATGAGCACACATGCATCTTATAAACACAACCAAGCCTTAAAAATACACTCTGGACCACCGCTTTAAGTTGTTTTGTGGTATTTTTTGGTGTTGTACTGTACAAAGAACTGCACAAAATATTTCATTATCCATATATGTCCCTATGAATATCATTAGTGTGAAAAAAAACAAAAATTTGCATCATACTGCGCTGTAGCATTCAATTGGCCTAAACTGCTGTCAAACATACTACTGTATGTTGAAGTTGTTTCACAAAAAAGCAAGCATATGTTTCCTATGAATTGTTTTTATTTAAATGTTTGCTTGTCACACAAACAGCCACTCAAAGAGCACAGACTGGCTGTAGTACTTAATTTGAGCAGATTATCTAAATGAAGATTGCCAAACTCAAATGTTTGTCTGAGATGATCAGTACATTTTCTCCAGTGTACTAGTGAGCACTTGTGAATAGTTTGCCATGTTGTGAAGGTAAAATAAAACACAAGGCAGAAAAAATGTGTCATTCTAAAGGAAAAGGGGAAAAGGGGGTTTAAACTTTTAACATTCAGCAACCGCAATCATGAAGACTCATCACTCATAAGAAATCTTGTTTGTTTTCTACAGTTTATTATTATTCATTCGTTCATATTCTTTTCGGCTTAGTCCCTTTATTAATCAGGGGTCGCCACAGCAGAATGAACTATAAATAAAAATAACTATAAATAAAACAATTTGGATACTTAGTGAAGTCCTGTGTTGTTTGTAATATTATGAGTTTAAAATATGCAAGCTGTGAATTTATGTTAGTGAACAAAATCTCAAGTCAAGTCATTCGCTTAATGTTTATTAATAATATACAGTATTATATATATAGCAGACATTATTCATTTCAATTAGAATTACACTTCAGTGTCCACTTTGCAGCAGACCTTGAGTGTTTGTTTTTACTCATGGACGTTTGACCTTGCCGGACTGAACTGAGGAAATGAACCAGGGAAGATTTCTTAGTCAAATAAGGCGGAGCCTCAGAACTACACCCACCTATTACATTATCGTCTTAGACCAGTGGTTTGAATGTCTTTACCAGCTGAAGTGAACCTTTGCTTTACTAAACAGTTTAGAACTCCTGAAATTAACTCCATTTTAGTAAGATTTTTTTTTAAATAGTCACATCACTTCGCTCTTAAATTTAGCTTGATGTATACGGCTAATGATTTTAGTGTCATCTTTTCTTCTCACCTACTCATGGAATAGAAGTTGTCAGGTAATATTTATTATAGTTTTTGAACAAAATAAACAAAATTAAAACTGGGGGCGTCACGGTGGCGCAGTGGGTAGCACAATCGCTTCACAGCAAGAAGGTCGCTGGTTCGAGCCCCAGCTGGGTCAGTTGGCATTTCTGTGTGGAGTTTGTATGTTCTCCCCGTGTTCGTGTGGGTTTCCTCCGGATGCTCCGGTTTCCCCCACAGTCCAAAGACATGCGCTATAGGTGAATTGAATAAGCTAAATTGGCCGTGGTGTGTGTGTGTGAATGCAAGAGTGTATGGGTGTTCCCACTGTTGGGTTGTAGCGTGAAGGGCATCCGCTGTGTAAAATATATGCTGGATAAGTTGGCAGTTCATTATGCTATGCTACCCCTGATTAATAAAGGGACTAAGCCGAAAAAGAAAATGAATGAATGAAGGAAAATCTGGTTGGTACAATCTCATGTCATGCTTTGATTAACAAGTTGATCATGAGAAAAAAAAAACAGGGAAGTATTAATGGCATTTAATTAAATGAAAGCAGCCAATTAAAGTCTAAAATGTATTTAATATTCTGACTATGAGAACTCTTCAGTATGTTGCAGGACACTTTAGATACCTGCTGTTATTGCTGCTTCTGCTCTATTCAGCACTGACGCGCTATTCATAAAATGAATTATTCAGTTCTGCTCTACGACAGAGAAGTCAACTGGTAAATCTGGCCTGAAAGTGTCAAATCTCTGCTGTTCCACTGTTAGGTAAGGAACTGAACCAGAGTTCATCAGTCCGCTAGAGGAAATCAATCTACTTTTTTCCTGGGGGTTGTAATTGCTGAGTGCATATTGGATGCCATATTGAACTTCACCCATGTGTCTGTTGCTAAATGTGGAACAGACAAGGCTGCAGCATCACCATGTGTCTCTTCAACATCTGGGGCAAACACAATTCAAAGCCCATTCTTCCTTTTTGTCAGCTTTAAACTGGATTATTGTTTGGCATTATTTCAGATTGTTTACCATTGGATGGATTGGATAGGCACATTACTGTGAAGATATTTTACATTTGTGACCCTGGACCATAAAACTTAAAGTCTGAATGAATAAATAAGCTTTCCATTGATGTATTATTTGTTGTATTAGGACAATATTTGGCAGAGATACAACTATATTTAACCGCTTGGTCCCAAGCTAGCATTACTACTTTGAAGCCACTTGAATCATTGTACCAACAATCCTTAAAAACCCTCGATAAGAAATCAGTTCAATTTCACCATTGTTTAATATTAAAGAAATACAATCTGCATAGTTGTATAAATTTTATTATGTACATATTTGTTTACTGTATAAGACTTTACATAACCCGACTTCACCACTAAATCAGTTCGTAAAAGTTACAACGACTTCTCTACTAGGGGTGGTGAAAGAGGGGATTGTATTAGTGCTCTCAAATAAAATTAAGGCAGTTGCTCAAAGCTGCTAGAGAATGGAACTCCATCCCACCAACAATTAGAAGATCACTTACTCTTCGTTCTTTTCAGTTTCATGTTAAAAATTAGTTATTGACAAATCAGCTTTGTCAGCGTTAGTACTTTATTTTTGACACTTATTGGAACTGTTTGTCTTTGGCTTTTTTTGTCCTCTTCTGCAGCCATCAATCTGTTTTTGTCTTTTACTATTTTATTGTGTTTTACATATGATAGTTTATTCTGTGTTATTATGCTTTGCCTCTATTTTAGGTGTGACGTTTTAACATTCTACAGATGAAAAATAGCCATTCTTGGCTAATTCTGGCACATTTTACAATAATGTTTATTAATGTGCCTTGAACCTGTAAACAAATAAACTATAAACTAAAACAATATTTCAAATCTGCAATCTGAGGGTTCTAAAATTGATAAAGTTGCCTTTAAAATTGTACAAATTCAATTCCTAGCAAGGCACATCACTAATCAAAAATAACATTTTGATATACTTACAGAAGGAAATGTTTTAAAAAAAGTTCATGGAAGATGATGTTCACTGATGTTCTAATGATTTTAGTGAGAAATTTATGTATTGTATTGTTTTTCCCACAAACATACCCAAGCAACATTTTGTGTTTTTAATGTGTTGTCCAATATTGGGTTTTCAGCATTTTGCCATTTGTTAAAAAATGCAGTTCAAGAAATAAATCTACAAGACTGACAGAGTTTTGGAAACAGTTTACACCTGTATTGAGCACTAACCTCTTGTAATTGCATCATCTAAGCCTGCTGTTAAAACAGGGCTATGCACTGCTGTTCAGTTCTTAAGAGTTTGCTTTACAGCGAGTCTCTGGACAAAAGGGAAAAAAAAAGAAAATGAAAGATGATATATCTTGTTTTTAGCAATACCCCCCCCCCCCTCCCGAGCTCTGTGAGCCTTCCAAATGTTTCTCCTTGATTTATCATTTACAGCTTTCATTGCACTTATTACTTTTAATTTCCTGCTATCAGTGTGCTGTGTTAGTTGAAGACTTACTGTTTCTCGCTGAACTTGGTTCTTGACCTTGGTGGAGTTGAAGTTGATTGCATTGCTGCAGATTTGTGTCTTGGCCTGCATACAAATGTGCATGTCCTGAAGATGGTTCCTCATGAGATTTTCTTGCTTAAATTGGGAAAAACACAAAACGCCTGTTCCAAAACTTTGCAAACAAACTTGTGGAGTTTATCTAGTGAATTGAATAGTTTTAAGATTTATTTTGTTATAAATATTAGTGATGCAATAAAATGGATTAACTGGCCTGAAATTTGGACGCACTTGGATGAAAACCTCAAATAATAACATCATTAATTAGATTTATTAAATAATCAATGGTCAAATAAAAACTGCCTGCTTTTTAATAACACTATTATTCTAGTCATTTTAAAGTTGAATTAGAAATGGAAAATTTAAGAGATATCAATATTAGGGATGCATTAGTATATCGTTTCAGCATTGATATCACAATATGCGCATGTGCAATAGTCACATCGCAAGATTTGCAATGTCTGATTTATAATTGACAAGGAGCTACAGAACATGTGATTTGTAGAGCCACTGCTAAGTTTAACCATAACACAGTGCAAAAAATGATTTTCTTACTTCGCTTTGTTGTCGTCTTTCTAGTCCAAATATCTAAAAATTCTTAAATCAACAAGCATTTTCTAGGCAAGCAAAAAATATCTTCTTTTTTTCAGAAATAATATGCCAATATTATTTGTTTTTCCTTAAAACAAACAAAATAATCTTGTTTTTCCTATTGACATAACACACACACAGCCATGCTCTGCAGTGTACGCGCGTGTCTGAGCTGCAGCAGTCAGTGGGTGTTTTGAGCACAAAACCCCAGAGAGCAGTGCACGTCGGACAGTTTATCAAGGATGTACCGCTGGATCGCGTCTCACTATAGTTGTTAAATGTGATATTCATTTAATCATGTCTCTATCTAACGACTCTTCGGTCTTTTGAATCTATCAGGTAACGTGTCACAGCGTCAGTACACTGCTTTAATCTTTCGCTTTCAAGCTTGTACTTAGTAATTTTAGTAAAAACCTCAGAGACTGTTGGTTGGTTCCTGTTGGTTGTGCACCTTTTTTACCAACCAAGTTTGATGATGCCTTTAAAACAAGAGCGATCACTCTGCCTATTCATGCCAGAGTCCCACGGGAAAAGTGATTGACAGGTGGTAATTTGTGTGTAACTAATCTTTATGGGTTTATAATTTGGTTATGGGTAAAACAATGACAAAGCCATCATCTATCGCAATGTTTCACATTGTACAATGCCAAATTGGTCGACATCGCCAAACCCTACTTTGTTTATTCTTTTTATCTTAACAAATTAAGATGTTTTAGATATTTTAAATTAAACCTCTCATCCACCATAGACAACAACTGTCCCAAGATGTTAAACAAAAAAGCAACCATAAACATTGTCAAAAAATTGAGGTTCTGCAATAAAGGCCATTTCTCAATTCGGAAGAATTGAGTTCTCGGAAGAACTCGTGAGACTCTGAGAATGCCGAATGCGTCCTCTGAGATGTGATATGCTGCGTTCTTCCGGATGGTCACATGAGCTTCACACATTTTTAACAGAAAATTATTTAAACATTACAACAATCATACAACGATTTATTGTCTTTTCCTGTTGTCATTTTGAACGGTTGATGTGACGTTACTCAAGAACACAAGGACGAAAGATCACTGAAGAACGCGTATTTGAGAAACAGACAATGTGGAGCTCCAAGAACAATTTTGTGAACCAAAAACTGTAAAAACGACTTCGTTCACCAATGTTTTCTCTTTCTTGTCGAACCACTTAAGTCAAGAATGAGAAAATTTGTGTGCCTAAAAAATAATACGGATGTCTTACAGACAAGATTATTGTGTGGGTTTACTACAGGCAATATGACGCTTGTGTGTTGCACTTCTGACTCTTAAGTGAAGTTTTACAAACAAATTTCGAGAGGATCACGCGCTTATGGTTGACCACGGATGGTCTCGCATCATCAATCACTAACCAACCAATCTGTCACATTCAAATGCAAATAAATAGTCTCCCTTCCTTACTTTAGTCATCCTCGTTTTTTTTACGAAACCCCCTTCCACTCCTTTCTACTCCAATAGCAGGGGAGTTCTCAAGACCTACCTGAGATTAGACTCCCATCTCTCACTCCTGTCTAAATGGAGGGAGCCCCGGGCTCGTGGATCTTCAGAGCTCAGGGCTCTCTCCCAGGACAGCATGCCAAATATGCTTTACTCAATCATGCATCAGCTAAGTGTGAACTATTGAATAGTAATATGTTGTATTGCTGGTAGTAAATCCACACCCTGATCTGTCAAAGAAGAGAAGACATCGGGCACCATAAATGCGTTGTCCACCTTATGGAAAAGTCTTGCTTTAAGATGCCTTACTTATTCTGAGATGGAGCTTGAATTGTTGACTGCATGACTATTAACTTCATACAATGCATTTCTTCTATATTCTCAAAGTTCAAGGCAGTTCAGCGCAAGTGTTAAAATCTTTTTACCCAGTTGTATGAAAGCTTTATGCGTTATATCTTTCTTTGATGATCTCAGTTCTCCGCTTGACCAATCACCCGCTCACAGCGTCAGCGTGAAATGAAATCATCCTGAGGAAGATGGCAGTAAGCTCTTTGAGTTGAACTCTAAGTGATGTTTGCATTAAAGATGCCTGAGCTGTCGGAGGACGTGCAGTCATGCCAGCATAAGCATAAATCTGTTGTTAATGCTTGGCTCACAAAATGGGTTTTAGCTAAAAAATTCACCAGCTCTACTTTACGCTCAATGAAAGGCTGGCACTTTTAGCTCTGATTTAGTTATCGGAACATTCACAAACTCTAGAAAGTGTGTTAAAATATGTTTTGCTGTTTTAGCTTTGTAGGCAGTGACAAATCTAAGGAGCTATTTGCAGATCGGCTGCATTTAGAAGTGTAAACAATGTGGTCCTCTTAAAACGTTGCTTGTTTGTTTGATAACTACAGTAGTTCAAGTTGCTTTATTGGCATGACATTTAATGCAGTATTGCCAAAGTATTTTAAATATGTAATATATTAACATCATCAAATAAAAATAATAATACAGTAGATAAGAAATAAATGACAAAAAAAAATAAAAATCAGATAATACATTTGATAAATATAATAATAATAATAATAATACAAAATAAAAAAGTCTAGATTGTATAAATAAGATACATGAATTTCCATTAACCATTTCTTATGGTGTGTAGGGTGTATACATATTTTGCAGCTAGTCTAGATGTCAATTCATCCTCTCCGAGTATTTGGTAAAGTTTTTCTTAGTCTGAGTTCAAATTAAACAATGAATTAATTGATGTTTTAAATTGGGGGAAAAATATTTCTCTAGTTGTGGTGTATTTGGGGCAGAACAGAAGGAAGTGTGTTTCACACTGTTTACATATTGTCTGTTCTTTAGGAGTCCAGGATTTTTATGTCTGCCCTTTTCTATTTCCAGGTCATGATCACAGAAGCGATATTTAGAAAGAATGTTTTTATTTATTTATTTTGGTACATTTCAACATTGGCTCAGCCTATGAGAGACTTTGGGGTGAAGCAGTCAGTAGTTGATTTCAGTTCGGTGTAAACTATTGATGTTTTTCACCCAATTTAATGTACTGTATTCACACTTCCTGACTTTTCTAGATCTTTTTTTTCTCTCATAGACATCTCTCTGACATAGACTATCAATCTTTTTCTAACTCCTAACTTTTTTCTGTAGAATCTACAGTAATTTACTGGCAGCAGTTCACCAGTAACTGACTGTAAATCAATTACAGCAAAAATACTGTATTTATTTTTACGCCACCATTTATCTTGCTGTATATTTATTTGCACTATTGTATACAATACATTTACTGTAAAATATACAGTGTTTTCACAATACAATTTTAATTCTATATACAGCAATATACTTTAAAACTGTTCTACAGTTTAAATATAGTTTTTATTACAGTTAAATGTGTAATTTACAAAAAAGTTTAGTGCTACGAAAATGACTCAGTTCGGCATAAACTGTAGATGTTTTTCACCATATTTAATGTGCTGTATTCATGCTTTCTGACTTTTATAATTTTATTTTCTCTGGATCTTGTCATGCCATAATCTATCAAGCTTTTTTTTTTTATCTGTTTTAACTTTTTGGAAATTGATGGTACACTGTTAACAGTTTTATGTAGAATCTACTGTAACTTACTGGCAGCAGTTTACCAGTACTTTACTGTTCATTAATTACAGCAGAATACTGTATTTACATTTACAACACCATTTATCTTGCTTTAAATTTATTTACACTATCGTAAACCTTTACTGTAAAAAATAAAGTAATTTTCACAGTGCAACTTTAAAATACAGTAACATGCTGTATAACTGTCCTACAGTTAAATACAGTTCTTATTACAGTTAAATGCTGTGTCATTTACAAAAATCGTTACCAGTTTAGTCCTACAAAAATGACTCCGTTTTGGCATAAACTGTAGATGTCTTTCACCAAATTTAATGTGCTGTTTTCATGCTTTCTGACTTCTATAATTCTATTTTCTCTGTATCTCTCTTGTCATGCCATGATCTGTCAAGATTTTTTATCTGTTTTAACTTCATTGAAATTGATGGTAGACTGTTAATCGTTTTCGGTAGAATCTACAGTAACTTACTAGCAGCAGTTTGCCAGTAGCTTACTGTAAATCAATTACTGCAAAAATACTGTATTTACATTTACAGCACTATTTATTTGGCTGTATATTTATTTACACTACCATATATCTTTACTATAAAATATACAGTAATTTTCACAATGCAACTTTCAAATACAGTCACATACTGCATAATTGTTCTAGTTAAATACAGTTCTTATTACAGTTAAATTCTGTGTCATTTACAAAAATCGTTACCAGTTTGGTGCTTCGAAAGTCACTCTAGATGTTTTTCACCAAATTTAATGTGCTATATTCTATAATTCTATTTCCTCTCTATCTCGCTTGTCTTGACATAATCTATCAAGCTTTTTTGTGATCTTGTACAAGGAAAGCCTGAAGAATGGGTTGACTGCAGAGCAGCCCTATACATCTCAGCCAGATTTTCAGCTTAGTCCCGGATTATCAGCAACACTGAGCTTTTTCAGTAAATAATACTGAAGTAATCGCTGCTTGGACAGGTGGTAGGATATGAGAGAACAGCACAATATTTTCAAATATCTTCTCTTGTTTTTTCTCTTGGAGTTCTATAAAACACATTTTTGGTGATGATGATGTAATTTTATGCAGCTTCGAAAAATGATAATCCATTATATTTTATGTTATTTAATCAATCCCTCATTGTTCACCTGCAACATGCACTATTAAAATGATTTTAACAACACAATACTAATGTTTTAATTCCAATTCTCAATTACCATAAATTAAAACATTTGTTATTCTAAAAAAATTGTCATTTTCTGAAAGATAAAAGTGCATAATATAGATTTTTTTTGATTAAGTAATTCTATCATACATGAACATTTTACAGATTTTTTAAAACACTTTTTTGGCAGTACTGATGATGGACTGACTGTACAGTATATTATATCTTCATTTATATATCCCTTATGCGTAGCTGTTTTGCATGACCAGCTCTCCTAATGATTTGCATCTTAATCAGATTGTCTTTCATACCGTGACATTAAAAAACAAAATGCCTGGACAGATGTTTTAAATCCCCAATGGTTTATACATAACAACTCCCATATTCCCACTGAGGCTAAAGGTTGCAGTCTTGTTTTTATATCCCGGTGCATTTTATAAACCTGAATTCACGCAAACTCATGGGGACTTATGTGACCATGGGGACCTAAATTGAGGTCTCTGTGGGTAAACAAGCTTATAAATCATACAAAATGAAGTATTCTGAAAATATAGAATAGATAGGATATACGTATACACAGGATGGAATATACAGTCTGAACAGTATAAAAATCATTACGTCTATTAAAAGTTCCTATGAGGATAGCAAACTGTGTGAAGGTGTGAGCAGTGGGATGTTTGAAAGCTGGCCTCCAGATGCTTCGAGTCTATGTTTTGTCAACTTTTCACAGCTATAAGCCATGACTAATATTTGGTTCTGCATGGACAATGCACCTTAGGTCAGTTTGATTAATGAGCATGTTAAAGCACTCTGTAGGGGAACTGAGAATCTGTCCATTTTAGATCATGATGAAGGATGGATTATTGCACTGGAGGTGGTAGAGCAGAAATGAGACTAAGTCCCTGATTACACCTGGTATTAGGAGAAGTAAGGATTTTCATCAGACTGATTAAAAATGGACGACTCCGTATCAGTGTGCACATTATACACTGACTATGGGGTTATGAGAAAAGAGAAACAAGACCTGGGGGGTAAATATTTTTACATATGCATGCTTGAGTAAGCCAAATTCATATATTTAATTCAATTACATTTATTAATCAAATTTAAGAGGGATTGTGAGTGTATTCTGACCTACAGTAACCTTTGATTGGCTGTTTCAGCAGATATTTTATTTTTTCCCCCAATTTCTGTTTAACGGAGAAGATTTTTTCAACACATTTCTAAACATAATAGTTTTAATAACTCATTTCTAATAACTGATTTATTTTATCTTTGCCATCATGACAGTAAATAATATTGAACTAGATATTGTGTCATATTTTAATTATTAATATTGTAATTTAAGATACAGATAAGATGAAACTATTTCTCACACTTTAAAGGGTTAAGCCCACACACACATCTTGTTTTGACGTCCTTCAATGGGGATCAAGCCTTAAGTAGGGGGATCAAGCTCTCATCACCCCTGTAATTCACACCCTGAATGCTCTAAATACTGGCATAAATAGTTGTGGGCTTGTATTCTTTGAAAAATTTTCTGAGGTAGTTCAAAAATGTACTGGAATCCTTTGTAATTTCAACACTTATGTGGTCAAATATATTCAAACAGCCCATTAATTTTAATTAATTAATTTTACTTTCAAATGTGACTTGGCATTTGCGGAATGTGTTAAGGAAATGCACATCAAAGCAAGGCATTCATACTTGGATACTGGGTCATACCAGAACACATGGATTATAATTGAAATCATATCTGCCGGCCAGATATTTTCATTCATTTCCTTTTCTAATTGATTATAATTTGCATGACGGGGGTCCATTTATTCAGTAGTACTCATGTCAACAAGTAGAGTGTAAGAACATAAGAGGGAAGGGTCTCAAGGAAATCTGGACTGTATGACCATAACACTATATTTTTAAAGTTATTTTATTTAACTTTAACTCTACACATTACACCTAATAACATCTACATTGTAGTTCATGAAGTTAAAATTGGAGTTAATGGGACTGTCTGAAGATCAGACATATCATCTTCGCTTATTCTATGTGAATTTAATGATATATTCATAGTGTTGTTAATTCAGGGACATGCTGAAGACATAACAAGCTATGTACAGTGCTTCATAAAGTTCAAAGTGGAATTAATGGGACCTTGGCCAGGCTAATTATAGGCTTTTTGACTTTATCGCACATAACCAAGATAAAGAGGCTGACTGCTGTCAGCTGGAGATTTATAGCGGTGCACTAATAGTGTCAGGCTATTATTCAAGGTCAGTCTGTAGCTCTGCTCTTCATGATGGAGACCTGACTAATACAGACAGCCTCCACAGTCTTATGTCTCGAGGGGCCTTGAACATTGGTAATGATCTTCAATGCTTCGTGTGGTTCGGCAAATGGAGGAGAAAGTGTCATTTCTTTTTTCCCAGCTAAGAGTTTTAAGGACTGTAGAAGAAGAAGTAGAGTGTACTTGTCTAGAGAGACTGTTGTTGAGTAGTTTATATTAGGCAAGATAAAAAGATGTAGAAATAATGTTCTGCGTGAGAAGCTATCCGATTTGTTTTCTTTTTTCAGCTAAAAAGATGCTTTTGAACACAGTAAATGGACTGCAGGCTCACTGAAAACTTGCATATTTGGAATAGACATGGGAAGATAACCATTTTCAAGGTATACCACGGTTTGGAAAAGTCAAGGTTTAAAACCGTCAAAATTTTCTGCTATACCGTTCCTAAGGGATGTGTATGTTTTTTTTATTTACGTTTTTTAGGACAATAGTATCTTTAGCAGAAAAGATATCCAAAGATGATGTTTTAAATTGTAAAAAAATCAGTTTTTGAAACGAATGATAATGATAGAAGTCAATAATTATTTAGCCTGACATGTGTACTCTTCCAAAATACTCAAAATAAAATATATTGTGTTCAAAAGGGAAAACGTTTTGTGTATTTAACCCAGACATTTAAAAAGAATATATTTTAGAGCAGTAATCCTAATACCGTGAACTCGTGATATTTTTATCCAAGGTTATCATACCGTCAGAATCTTATATTGGCCCATGCCTAATTAGGAACTGCCTATATAAGCAGGTATCTGTAATCTGTATTCCTAATTAAAGATTGAATGTATTGATTGAATTCACAAGTCAAGTTATACAAATTGTTAGCAAAGCAGTGCTTGGTTTATTACGTTCTTCATTTCACTGCCTCAGGTTGTTGTTAAAATATTCAGGTAAAATATTCATCCTTCTGTCTGTGCTGTCTAGATATTTTATTTTTGTACACTGACTTGTGCATTGACTGTGCCCTTAAAGTCTATATATGTCACTGTCTGTTGTCCCTGGATCACAATGTTGTACAGGTATATTTTGTCAATAGCCAAAAATACATTATATGGGTCACAATTTTCAGTTTTTCTTAAGTCAAAATCCTAAAAATATTAAGCGAAGATAAAGTTCCATTAAGATGCTCTTTATATCAAATCTCATTTTTGACATTTAGTACAATATACAGAATATACCGAATTGTAAGACCACATAGAGCATAGATCTCAAACTGGATTCCTGGAGGGCCACAGCTCTGCACAGTTTTGCTCCAATCCTAATTAAACACAGCTGATCCAACTATTCAAGGTGTTCAAGACTGCTAGAGACAATTAATCAGGTGTGAGTTGGAGGTTGTTGGAGCTAAACTGTGCAGAGCTGCGGCCCTTAAGGAATTGAGTTTGAGACCATTGACATAAGGGTTAGGTTAGCGCTGGGCTGATAAATAATATTATATCGACTTGGGATAAAATGTATGTCAATAACAATGATAAGCTCTGGCCTTTTTTACTCTATATTGATTGAAAAGCCAATTAGGCGTGTGCCGGTATAAGTTTCTGATGGTATGATAACCTTGGATAAAAACACCACAGTATCACCGTATTGTGATTACGGCTCTAAAATAAGTTATTTTTAAATCTCTGGGTAAAAAAAAAAAATCCCCTTTGAACACAATATATTTCATCTTTGGAAACATTCTTAATATTTTGAAACCATAAACATGTCAGGCTAAATAGTTAAAATGAATCATGGACTTCTGCTCTCTTCATTAGTTTCTAAAACACAGATTTCTTTACAACACATAAAAGATACATAAATAAAACCCTTACATATACCATAGGAATGGTATAACAAAGTTTGAGCGGTTTTAACTTTGACTTTTCCAAACTGGGGTAAACCTTGAAATCGGTTATCGCCCCATGCATAGAGCCAATCACACAGCAGAAATGTGCAACAATGGTAATCTAAAAGTGTGTTCATATTAGAGGTGTACCAAATTTTCGGCCACCAAAAATTTATCGGCCAAAAATGTTATGGACCCTCTAATTTTTGTGGCTTCAGAGATTGTTGGGGTACTCTTTTTAATCTGGAAGCTTTAAGAATTTATATTGAAATATATATCGTTATCATTCAATATGGAAAATAATTATCAAGATTGCATTTTGCCATATCGCCCAGCCATAGTTTAGGTTGAGACATCATCAAAAACGTCATGGCTATAGTTATACATTTGAACTGTACCAAAGTTGGATAAAATCCATCATTTATTTGCCAATAATAAATTTTCTTCTCAGGGGTTCGTTTCCGAATACCATCATTAGTTAACTAAGGTCGCAAGTTCAGTCGTTACAAAAATAGTTTGTTGATTTGGCGTTTCCCAAATCCATCGTTCCAATGAACATTCGCAAACTGCGTTGCAAACTTGTACATTTACACCTAGAGCCTTAGTTAGATGCACAGTTCCTGGTTGTTTTCTATTTCCAGTTATCCTCCTATGCCCTATTCATTTAGAACATTCCAACATTTAAACTTATAATGATAAAAATCATTAATGTCATCTCTATTAGGTGTGATTTGCTGTTAAAGTATTTTACAGTTCAGTATTAGCGATCTTCATATTGACAATTGCGTTCCCTTCGCAGTGCACTTTGAAAACATTTATGCCATTTTGAACACAGCCTCATGACGAAAGCTATAGGTGACCTGTCTTTTAGAAGCAGGATTTACATTATGTCTCCAAAGCTTATGAAAACACACACACACACACACACACACACACACACACACACACACACACACACACACACACACACACACACATGTATATAGTGGTGGGCCGTTATCTGCAATGTGCTGCGTTAACGCGAGACTCTTATCGTGTGATTTTTAAAAAATAGCGCCGTTAATCTATTCTCAAAGTTGGGTTGAGAGCTGGGTCTATTCTACACAAGCTATAATGACTTTCACTTTGATATTTTAGCACGGATGTATACCTGACCGGTGAGCCGTCTGACAAACATGTGCCCTTCTGAATCAAAAAAAAATATATATATGAATTATTTATTTAAACTTATTTAATATTTGTAAAGAAAAAGTATATAGGTCCTGTATGTGCCGTTTACATATAATTTAATTAATACAGAAAGCGAGTGCATGTTTTTACCAATCTAATATTGGATTTTTTTTAAGTGCATGTGGACAATATTTGCACAAATAATTGTGTTTTTACGCTTAAGAAGTAGTTACTCCACCCCATTTAGAGGGTCATTATGAACGTTTTATGTTGTAACTAACATGGTTTTAGCGATGGATCTGCGACAAAGCAGCTGTGGTTTTGGGAAACACTCCTCAATACATCGTTCTGTTCTCAAACGATACACCGTACTATGATTGTTCAGCCGCGAGTTATGTTGTTGTTTGGGAAACACACCCTAGATTGGTAACATTTTTAAAATCACATTTATAGACTGCCATATATGCCATATATTTTTTCATCACTAATCTTTACCTAAATGCACAAAATACATGTAAAATCAGTTGTCACTCACTCTGTCAATATTATACCTTAACATGATGATATGTAAATGCTCAATGATCAAAGTTCTGTAGCTTCTATTGTGGGGGTGTTCAGATGTTTGTGCTCGATGTCCTCATCAACCTTGAACCTTAATCATCAATAAATGGAAAGGAATGCATCGAAATCTGTAGATTTATTCACTAATTTGGTTTTCTCACTGATTCATCAGATATCCTTCACAGCCGCAGAAGCAGCCGCCTTTCAGTCTCTTTATTGAAAGCTAGACTGGATACTGAATGTGACCTGGTATAATGAAGAACCGGCTGTGTTTGAGAGACACAGAGGACCCTGAGAAAGACACGGAGAGAAAGAGCATAATAGGAGCTTAAAAGTGGTCTCAAGATAACATTCAGCATGTCAGTAAGCTTGCGGCTCGCAATAATTACCCACCGGGAATGGCAGACCTGTGCTTGTTTGACGATGAACTCTACTGTGGGCTTAAATGACGGGCTTTGTGGGTGTGTGTGAACCTGAGAGGGTGGCCGTACACAGGGCCACCGCACTCTGGGGTCCGGCCAATGTTCACTCCCACTTTCAATCCAGTCAGGATGTTGGATGGGGTTACCTGCCACAATGGCGGCAATGTGAGCTCAACTTTCACCATTGGAATGGATTGGAAGTGAATGAAGTAAACGGCTAGCAGTGGCACTCTGTATAATGGAGCGAAATAGAATATTGTGGAACACATTACGTGTAACAATAGCATGCAATGGAGGGAATAGAGGGAAATAAAAAAGACAGGAAGGACGGTGAGTGAGTGGTGTGCACCGTAATGCACACATAACTCTACTGATTAGGGCTGCACAATATATTGTTTCAGCATCTATATTGCAATGTGCACATCCACATTTAGATAAGATTCTGACGGTATGTTAACCTAGAATAAAAACATCACACAGCATTGCGATTACGGCTCTAAAAATATGTTCTTTTTGATTGTCTTGGTAAAAAATAACAACTTTTTTCCTCCATTGAACACCGTATATTTATTCTAAGAAACATTTCATATATTATGGAACAGTAAACAGGTCAGGCCAAATAATTAAAATCAATCATTGATTTCTACTGTCTTCATTACTTTCAAAAACAGATTTCTTGAAACTTGAAAATGCATCTTTGAATAACTTTCTTTTCTTTGAATGTAAAGAATCGACTTGTTTTTTTAAATGTTTGTTGAATCATGGGCTGACCAGGAGTTTTTGATATGTTCTGATGTATTACATCTAAGTTGGACTATTGTAACTCACTGTATTTTAGGATTAGTCAGACAGCTTGATCCCGTTTACAGTTAGCTCAAACTGAAACATGACCACATCACACCAGTCTTACGCTTTTTGCACTGGTTGCCTAAACACTATTGTCTCACTTTTAAAATTCTTCTCTTGGTTTTTAAATAAGTAAGTGGCCTGGCACCACCTTATCTGTCTGATCTGTTGACTGCACATCAGTCTGGTCGGTCTCTTTAGTCATCAAACCAGAGTTTATTATGCATCCCTATGTCGAGGCTGAAATGCTGAATATGCACATACATTTCATTTAACAAGCACACGGAGAAATCACCTATACGCAATACAATTACAGGTTAACTATGGCTATATATAGTAACTTATATTTGATTGTAACTTTCACTTAATTTGATTGTAATGCAATAATATGCACCTTTTGTAAATCTGCTTTGAAACAATAATAAGTGTAAAAAGCACTATACAAATTAACTTGAATTGAATTGAAGTGCAGGGGTTAATGTTTATTGTTTGCATTTGCTTTGTAAGGCCTGTGACTGCGAGTCTTTCATGCAGAAGAAATTATAATGCTTATAACTTTAATAAAGACTCATTTTATTGAATAATTTATACATTGAAGACTATGGAGTGTTTTTATATTTGATTATATGAGTTTCTGCACCTGAATAGTGTTAGACTCTACATAAAACCCCAAAGCACTGTTTATTTCTCCATTATCTTTGCTTTTTTGTATTTAACCATGCTTGTAATTTGTGTATTATATTTCCTTCATGATTCACTCCCCTACAAAATCATCCCAGTTGATCTAAAGTTATGAATTCTTTCCAAATAGAGCTATTCAAGTCATCTGGAGAAATTGTATTTATATTGCAATTCTAGAAAAACAAAATATAGCAATGTCAGATTTTTTCAATAGCGTGCAGCTCTACTCCTGATCCAGGGAATTAGCTGTATTACGCTTAATTCCTTGAAATTAATTCCTATTCTGGAGTAATTAATGCACTCCGAGGGAGAAGATCAGTGGGACTGAGAGGGAAAGATAAACAGACTGCTGCTGTTTTTATGCTTTCCTCTGACTTTTTTCCTCCTCCGTATGGTGTGTCTGTTTTATTAATGCACTCATTATAAACCCAGTAATCACCTGCTAATGGAGCAGGATCAAATCCAAACCATAACAACCAAGAACGCTGGAAATAATCAACCCTGTTAAGCGGTTGTAATGTAGAATGAGAGTGAAAGTGGAGGTTGTGGGTCGCTTTAAATGGGGATTTCACCAAGCGCTGAGTGATTTGGACAGTGAGAACTGCTCATGTTGTGCATTTTTGTTTTTAGAATTGTTACAGTAATTTGCATACATAAGCAAGAATGCTTTGACTTGTTTTGCTGACTTTATGCGAATACTGCCGTGTACAGATACAGTTTTGAGATATTGTCAACAGTCGAAAGATCCCTATTTGGAAGACTTATTTAGGAGGTTTGTCTAATAATAATAATAATTTGTAATTATGTGATCTTTCTGCACATTCGCTGAAAATAGGGGCTATAGTAGGATATCTGAGATTGTTTTACTCTCAATCCTTGTATTACAATTCATTTTGATTTGTAACATTAAGTTGTTTTTTTTTCTCCTTTAGTCATTGGTTCCTGATCCGGACATCGATCCAAGACGAGTGATTCACATCTCTCATCTGAATGGTTTTCATTCCACTGAAATGAAGGTTTGTTTTCCAGTTCCTGAATACAATTTGCAGTTTGAGTAGAATTAAAATCCAATTAAATGTCACAAGATTCATACAACTGTATTTTTGAGAATTGATTGCCTTGGTTCATTTGAATTTTGAATTTAAGGTGCAGTATGCATGTAGGATAGACACCTAGTGGGTGGTCAGTGGGCGGAGTAACACAGACCAAAACATAGGCAAACATTCCAACACAGAACACACGTTTTTAAAGAATAATTAAGCTGCGGTTACACTGGACTTTTCTCTCCATAGACTTCCATTCATAATCACGCGAATGCATCAGACCAGAAACGCAAGCTCATGCAACAAATTTTGCAGTTCGCTGGGTTGCAAAGTGCAAGCTTGATCAACTCTGACCTGCGAAATCGCATCACTTGACTGCGTGAGACCAATCGAGGATCAAAATGGCTCGCTTTTTTAAATGTCTAATCATCTTGTTTAATCCCGCCCCTTTTCACAGCGCCGTACGACAGAATTTCGCAAGCTCAAACTTAAGTGTGTCCGTGATCCAAATGATGTTTAGCAGAGCAAGAAAATTTTCACAGTATGTCTGATAATATTTTTTCTTCTGGAGAAAGTCTTATTTGTTTTATTTTGGCTAGAATAAAAGCAGTTTTACATTTTTTATGAACCATTTGAAGGTCAAAATGATTAGCCCATTTAAGCAAATTTTTTTCGACTGTCTACAGAACAAGCCATTGTTATACAATAACTTCCCTAATAACCCTAACCTGCCTAGTTAACCTAATTAACCTAGTTAGGCCTTTAAATGTCACCTTAAACTGCATAGAAGTGTCTTGAAAAATATCTAGTCAAATATTATTTACTATCATCATGGCAAAGATCAAATAAATCAGTTATTAGAGATGAGTTACTAAAACTATAATGATTAGAAATGTGTTGAAAAAAGTCTTCTCTCCACTAAACAGAAATTAAACCGGGGGGCTAATAATTCTGACTTCAATTGTATATATTTTTATGCTTTAGAGGAGTCAAACATTTACATATGACAATTTTTAAACCTGGACTTGAAAAGTCTGAGAGTTGGCCTGGTTTGAGAATAAATTCATCACATTTAATAAAATAATTTTTTTGTGACCTGGGGTGGAACAGCTCTTCATTTGCAAGTGCACATCCTGTGTTAAATATCTTTGAATTGCAAGTTGGCAAATTCTTCTTCCTGTCATTGAATTCATCTTCTTGTGAAGTGTGCCAATACAGTTCAAATTCAAAATTCGCAGGAACTAAACTGATCTTTAGTTCTGCATTTTGCCTTATTTTGGGAACCAAAAACATTATTGTTATTGGCAAATACGTAAGCAGGTTAATTTAAAACAAATACACACACACAAAATGCTCAAACTTAAGTAAAGAGATTATGTACAAAAGTTGATGGTTAATAGCTGTTACGTTTTTTAATAGAAGTATACAGTAAACTTATCATTGTGTATATATATATATATATATATATATATATATATATATATATATATATATATATATATATATGTGTATATATATATATATATATATGTGTATATATATATATATATATATATATATATATATATATATATATATATATATATATATATATATATATATATATATATAGTCACTCATTTATTTGATCAAAACACAACTGAATCTGAAATGTTCTGAAATATTATGATTTAAAATAGCACATTTAATTGAAGAATATTGTACGTTGCAATTTACTTTGATGGCAATTGATAGTCACATGATCTTTCTGAAGTTTTTTAATATGCAGAAATGAAAAGTATGACTGCTTTACATTTTTCTAAAACCCTTTTTTTCAGTGTTCTTTAAATAGTAAAAGGAAAAACATACTGAACTGTTGTATTATTATAAATATCTGTAGTCACTTTAATATCACTTTAATTTCACAAACTCCTGCTTACTCCACACATTCAGTGCTATTGTGCTTTGAAGCCACAACAGCTCATTCTCAGGTAAAGGGCTTTGTCTTCCCAAATGTGCCTCTTGCATCAACAGCCTTTGTATAAATTTGGGACGTATATCAGGACTAAACTCTGTCTTGCACAGGTCATCCTGCAGTCTAGACTGGCTTTGTCTTTGCCATATCCAAATAACAGTCAGACTCAGTATCTGTTTAACTGCATTAGCACATTGTTATATAAACAAGATTTCAGATTTACTCTGTTGAGACCACAGATATGTAAACCTCTGTGGTGGCAGTGTGTCTGTTGTCTAATGAGCGAGTCGTAGCTTACGCTGGTATGAGGTATTTTTCGTGTCTCTGTAGAATCTTTGTTTACTTGGAAGAAATTATTAAGCACTTTCCTCCTGCCAAAGAGGAGAGCTTAAACAGTGCTGTCAGGGACATCAGGAATGTCAATGGCTATTCCTGCATGTCTGGTTTTAGTGATGCAATGGGTACGGACAATCAAGACGTGCAATTATTCTGTCAACAGAGGAATCTGACCATTTCACCACTGCTGAATAAACCTGCTGAATAAACACAACACAGGATAGGGAGAGTATAATTGGTCAAAATGACTTCCCTCTGTGTCATGCTGGGCTGATGTGAGAACTCTGCTCTGTGGTGCATGTTGCTTTGAGATCAGCATGGTTCAAATGTGTATACAGTGAGATTTGTACTAATGGTATTATAAAAGGGATTGGATGAGATCTGGTTGTGTTAGTTGAACATTCATTCATTCATTCATTCATTCATTTGTTCATTCATTCATTCATTTGTTCTTTCATTCATTCAGTCATTTATTCATTTGTACATTTCTGCATTCTTTCATGCATTCATTTGTTCTTTCATTGATATGTTATTTTATTTATTTTTTGGATTCATTAGTTCATTCATGCATTCATTTATGTACTCACTCATTCATTCATTCATTCATTCATTCATTCATTCATTCATTCATTCATTCATTCATTCATACTTTTATTTGTTCATTCTTTTATTCATTGATGAATTAATTAATTAATTCATTCATTCATGCATTAATTCATTCCAGAATTTATCTGTTTATTGATTAGTGAATGAATGAGTGAGTATGATAATTGATGAACAAATTAATGAAAAAACTGAATGAATCCAGGATAACATATTCATTCTAATGCATTCATTTGTTCATTCATGTATTCTTTCACGCATTCATTTGTTCATTCATTTGTTTTTCATTGATACAATATTTATTTTTCATTCATTCATTCATTCATTCATTCATTCATTCATTCATTCATTCATTCCAGAATTCATCTGTTCATTGAACAGTGAATGAAAAAGTGAATAAAATATCCTCAATTCATTCATTCATTCATTCATTCATTCATGCATGCTTTCATTTACACTATTTATTATTTTATTCATTCATTCCTTAGTTTATTCATGCATTTCTTCACATATTCATTCATTCATTGATGCATTAATTTATTCATTCATGAATGCATTAATTTTAGGATTCATCTGTTCATTGATTAATGAATGAATGAATAAATAAATAAATGAATTATTGAATAAAAAAATGAATAAATGAATTACTCCAGGATAACATGTCCTGAATGCATTCATTTGTTCATTCATTCTCTAATTCGTTCATTTGCTAATTCATTCATCCATTCATTTTCTAATTTATTTTCTAATTCATTGATTTATTCATTCTCTAATTTATTTTCAAATTCCTTCTCTAATTCATTAATTTATTCATTCTCTAATTTATTCTCTAATTCTTTCTCTAATTCATTCATGCATTCATTCATGCATGCATGCATTCATTTCTTCATGCATTTATTGATGCACTCATTCATACGTTCATTAATTTATGCACATATTAGTAAATTCGTTTAGTTCATTGATACATTTAAGGCAAATCTAATAAGTCTGTCATTCTTCTATCTTCAAATGCACCCCCTCAAAAATGTGTCCCCTTATAAATACCCTTTTTAATTGAGGGGTTGCTACTCAAAATATAAAACTATTTTGCAGAATAACTTGCAGAATCTTCATATTCATGTTCCTGTTTTAGGAAAACTTGCAGAAATATGCTTCATAAAGATATGCTTTAAAGGGTGCCTTCCTTCTTTGTATGCTTTTGGTCAGCTTGTGAATCTTTTTTAATTTATAAGTCACCCTTGATTTAAAAATAAACCCTGCTAATTTATTCAATCAATAAGTGTGAGCGGTGTTTAATTTTCAAAGAGAAGAACAGATTATTGAATGTTATGTCTTTTAATGAACTCATTAAACAGCTGGAGCTTTATTGCGTGTCTTTACTGAAGCATCATGGCAGAAGCATGTTCATAATGTTAAAGGAGGGAACGTGTGAGCTTCATTAGACATCTGAGGTTTGCCTCTCCCACGGCTTATGTATTAATACATTTCTGCAGCCGAATATTTTGTATATATAGCATCTTAGCAACAGCAAGCCATTCTGCCACATCTCTCAGAGGAACCCGCAGTCGTTTGTTTCTCATGCCGGCACCTTTCTCCTCATTCCTCCCTCCCGTATCTGTTCTTCCGTTCTCTTCGTAGTTCTACTTCTGCAATTCATCTTCCACCCACTCTCTCAAGACTCACCAGCTCTTTGTCTTGTTTTCGCCTTCTTTTGCAGTCTCTCTTTCTCCTGCTCTCTCTCGGCTCATTTTTTATTCATATTCAGAATGGTTTCTGAAAGGAAGAACTTCAGTGCTTCATGCTGCCGCTCACCGAAAAGGACATTTGCACAACATACCCACTCTCAGTCTCTCACAGACGTCTTTTTGTGTGCGTGTACACAGGCCGCATGTAGACTTCCAGCTCAGATTGTGTTGATTGTGAGTCTGCTTCTTCACCGCCAGCATTAAAGGGATAATTCAGATCATCATGGTTTAACCCTTTTGTGTTTTCATCCATGTATGACTGCCTAAAGACTGTCACTGTCGCTGTTCATTTCTTTACAATGTTCCATTGAGCTTCAATAAAAAATAAATAAACAAATAAATAAATATATATTTTTATTTATATAATAAAAATTATATATATTTTTTGAAGGTCTACGACAGTAGTATTGCATCAATCCTAGCACTTTCATTTTTACTTAAAGGTGCAGTTTGTAAGTTTGACACCCAGTGGTCAAACTAGGCATTGCACCCCTGATTCAGAACACACACCAGAGCAGGTTGCCAGATAGACGACACCAACACCAATTACCAAAGACTGATTAAACCGTGTGCTAAATAAAAGCAACGGCATGCAATAGAAGGAATATTTTCCATATTAATAGAGGTTTTTGTCCTAACCAATAGCTGAAATTTATATTTAAGAAACAACTGAGGCTGAACAACAGGATAAACTGACAATGTTTACCTCAGGTACACCTTTAGGCTCGTACACACCGGGACGCTTTTCGTTTGCGTTTATCGTCAGCATTTTTCAAGATGTTTTTCCGGCTTCAAACCTAAACGATTTTCACAGGCGTCGAGCAAAAGAGTATGCAAAATCACTCCTTGACGTTTGATGGCGCTACACAACTTTAAGCTTCAGACACCTGCTTGTAACGCAGAAGAAGAAGACAAAGTTCACACGCTTGTTGTTATGGATGGTTCAAGTAGCAGCTCCAGCTCTAGCGATGAAGAAATGATTATTGTTCACCAGATCAATAAGCAGCTCCACGTTCATATCGCCTCTGGGCATCTTCTTCAATGTGCGCTCTTGGTGGAGAAGGTTTTGACACTGAGCAAAAAACGTCTCCGTGTGCACGGGCCTTTATGTGCTTGATTCAATGTTAAATGCTAATAATGTGAGTTTGAAAGCCATTTTAATAGACATTTATTGCCATACTACTGAGTTGTAGAGAGCAGCTGCAGAGTTTACCTCAGATCTTGAAAGTAAAATAAACCTTTTGAAATTGAACTTTTAGAACTGTAACTCAGTGTAAACCAACACATATCAGTGATTCAGCATGTACATTTGATAATGTAAAGAGGTTTGATATGTATTAATTAGATTATTAGATTAGAATCTTACCATTTCGTTGGAGTGCAGTGAGTGCACTATTCTGTGCTTCTGAATGGCTGTATTTAAATTTCTATCGTGTTGCGTCTAGTGCAAATAGCCAAATTGCTTATCACTGTGTCCCCATTTTACACTAATACATTTTAGTTTTAAAACACATATGTTTTGCTAAGATTACGTCATCCGTCCACACCCTTGTAAATTCAGGCTTCGCAAGTTTGATATGGAAAACTGGGATAACAGATTATAAGCTGATTTTTGACAGAACGGTACCATTTTCATAAACCATTTATACATAAAAACAAACATATTACCAAAACCAATGTTCAACAATCATCATTTGTTTCTGTGTGTGCATGTGTGTGACTGAATTGATAGAATTTTGAGTGATAATAGGAAATGAATTAAACAGAGTGAAAAAGAAAAGTGAGGATTAACTATTAATACCAATCTTTATTACTCTATTTGTAATGATATTAAGAATGGTAATAACATAAAGTAAGAACAAGGAAGGGACAAAGCAAAAATAATAAAGAAGAAATAATGATATACAGTGGTGTGAAAAGTGTTTGCCCCCTTACTGGTTTCTTTTGCATGTTTGTCAAACTTTGTTTCAGATCATCAAACAAATATCAATATTAGTCAAAGATAATACAAGTAAACACCTGCAGTTTTGAATGAAGACCTGTGTGAAAAAGTGTTTGCCCCCTAAACCTAATATCTGGTTGGGCCACCTTTAGCAGCAACAACTGCAATGAAGCATTTTTGATAACTTGCAATGTGTCCGTTAAAGTCTGTCATATATTTAGTGTTGATGATTTGTTGAAGATCTCTGTCAAAAACCCTTCTTTCTGAGAGTCTCCTAGCTCTGATCGGTCAATGAGCCAATTTAATGTGATTTGTCCTCCTGCTTATAACACATGTTAAAAATGAAACGGACGTTAACATCTGAATTTCAGCTCTTGAGGTCTTCTCAGCATTTATAATGCTATGATAACAATGGTGTCAGGTTCACTATTTTATGATTCCTTATCTTTCAAACTTTGCCAACCACAGCTGCCTTTTGTAGTTTTTGATAGTAGATATTTTTTTCACAATTGTTTTTACATGAATCCTTACATCAGGTAAAGGCATGTATCTATTTGTAGTCATAACTAAACAGAAGTGTTCAAATATGCTCCAGTACTAAAAGGCTAAAAACGCTGCTCATTCAGTCTCTGTTTTGAACGATTCACTTATGAACCAGATCAATTTCTTCATTCAAAGGATGAGACTTAAAAGAAAAGATTGTTCATTTATTGGAGATTGCTACTTCTCTCAGTTCAAGAGAGAGATAGAGAGATTTTTCAGTGACACACAAAACTATTGCGACTCTCACATGGACCACTTTAATGATACCTTGGCTTGATGATGGTTTTGTGTTTTGTTTAAGCTTGACAGCATGGAAAATACAGCTCTGCGATCTTTTCAAATTTTTTGTGCCCCATGAAAGAATCATTAATTCAGGTTGGGAGTGATGTAAATTTGTGTAAATGATGTAGATGAATTGTTTCCTGATTCTCTGTCTCTCAGCTCTGTGAGGATTTGAGAGAGACGCTGCTCTTCTGACACACATCAAGAGCCAGACTCTTCCTTCTGTTCTACTGCTCTAATGAGACTAACCCGATCTAACCAGAGATTGAGCTGAAACTGAGAGTATTAGACGTCTGTGGGCATTTAGCAAGTCAGAACCAGGTGCCATTCACACAGAACACGGTCTGGATCAAGGTTGTTATGTTTTTATATAAGCCTTTATTTTGATACTATTTTTAAATTTGCTGTACATTTCAGTTTAGTTTTAGTGTGTCTCATTAATGGATATGTTAGTTTTATGTACTTTTTTATTTTGGTAAAATATTTCAATTGGGTATATGCCGAAGCATGCTAATAGGACTTTTAATTTGCCAGTAACCTGGATTAAGCGCTTCCGGTGAACTGTTTGCAATTGCAAAATTGCAAAATTTTCTTTAAAATCCGCGATCTCCACTGGCTGAGTGATATTCAATATAAAGTGGGTCTCAGATTGGACAAGAAGCACTGCATTAAATTACATTTTTCCCTGCCATGTCTTTATAATATGAGCATTTATTTTACCCCTTTGCTCCATTGTATTCATGATGACCTTGGTGTGCATATAGCCATTATTAACCTTCATGACAACTGTGAAAAACTCATCCATTTCGTTTTTATTAAGTTATATTAAGTTTGCATAATTAAGGGCGTGGCCACTTGAGTGACAGCTAGGTCTCGCTGCTCGCTGTCTCGTCACCTCAGCTGATTACGGCTAATTAGCCGATGAACTCCGCATATACATCGCATTTTTGTGTTGGTTAATGTTTCTTTACACAGTCAATTGCCTTTTGGGATTATTTCCTACAATTATCAGATGATATGGCTTGCTGTGTGCACTTAATTGTGCTCAAAAACCATTCACGTGGCCTTCGTTTCCCTGGTGAGTGAAATTATATACTTATATACCATCTCTATGAATGTATTTGTTTTATTTAAGATCATTTATATTGTTCTTCAGAGCTGTAAAGCACTCCAGAATCTGACAGATTGATTAGCTGTAGACTAACAGTCATCTGAAGCGTTGTCGTACAGTGTTATGACTGGATTTCATCAATAGTCTTGCATTTACTAACACAGACTAAAATTGAAATGTTTGGATGTATTTCACGTGTTCCTCTTGTTGAAAAACATCATAAGAACAATGCTTTGTGGCTCAATGTATTACAATAGTGTTTTTAAAAGTCTAAAAAAAAAAAAACTTCAGAAACCTATGGGTGACGTCACGTCCATATATTTTACAGTCTATGGTCATTGCGTCAATCAGGAGTTACCAAAAAAGGGCAAAGAGGCAGAGCTACAGATGCCTGCTAGCATTTTGCTTCTTTGGGAGAAACACTTCATACTTCTGTACCTGCGACTCGTTTGTGTTCTGACCACATGTGCTTGGCTGTGTACTATATCAAAAAAGTATTTGGTCTTTTAAAAACACTGTTGTAATACATTGAGCTACTAATCATTGTTTTTATAATGTTTTTCTACAGTAGGAAAATGTGAATAACTCCCAAATACTTCAAATATCCAGGCGTAACACTGTGTGACAACATTTCAGATGACTGTTCTAGAGCCTACAGCTAATTAATCTGTCAGATTTTGGAGTGCATTACAGGTCTAAAAAAGCACAATTAAGTGCACACAGCATGCCATATTATCTGATAACTGTAAGAAATAATTCCAAAAGGCAGCTGACTGTGTAAAGCCACATAAACAAAACAAAAATACGATGTATATGCAGAGTTCAGCAGCTAATCAGCTGGAATAAGCTAAGGTGAAATGACGCCGACCAGCGAGACCTAGCTGTCACTCAAGTGGCCACGCCCTTATTTATACGGACTAAATAAAACTTAATATGGATGAAAGTTCTTAACAAATTCAGCCCCTCACAGTTGTCATGAAGTGTAATATTAGCTATATACACCAAAATTGTTCTTTGTACCAGGCTGTAAACACCTTTTTTTCTACTGTAAAGTTGGCCATTTTTACATTGGTCTCAATAGAAATGTGCTTTGTTATGGAGCCAGGACTAGCGGAATTTTGATGAATTGCAGTTTTAGTTACTTGCGTATTAGCTTCACGAACGAGAGCGGAATGTTGCTGCTTGGATAGAACATGCTTTGTTTAAATAGAAAAGGAATGTATATAATCGTGCACTTGACTGATGTGTTTGTCTGTAAAAGCGTATCTGTAGGTGCTTCCACAGAATGAGTGCTTATGAATCAACACAGGCTCACAGGGAAAATGTGCTCAGGGTTCCATTTTTGAGTTTTAATGTCACCATCGACCCCTGGTGGATTACGAGAAATGGCACGCATGAGAAAACATGCCACCAGTAACGTATTTAAGATATTGTCAAAAATGTACATGCACCCTCTAGTGGATTTGTGAAAACAAAAGCTGTAAGAAAATGTAGCGCAAGTTTCATATTTGTTGGCTCTCAAATTTTTTTTTATTTATTTTTTTTATTTTTTTTTTAATTTGATCATTTTTTTCTAATCTTATCTCAGTGGCTGGAGAAATAATGTAGGTGCATATAAATTATGACTAATATCGCATTATTTTTGTGTGAAATGTTGAGATTTAGCAAATCGTTTTAGCAAATGGTTTACAATGGTTTCCTAAAACTGGATGACGTCTTGCGTATTATATAAGAAAAGTCTTGGCTAGATGTCTTTATCAGGGTCGAGTGTGGTTTTCTCCTTACCTGGTGACTAATAGGCTTTAGGAGCAAAAGCCAGACAGGATTATAGTGTCTCACAGTCCGTTTATTGTAAACTCTTGATGTCACATTTGACTTCTTTATGTGATTCTGTTATAAAGCATATATAATTTCTACAGTAAATAATTCAGGCAGGATTAAAAATAGAAATGTATATTTTATGTTAGTACAAAACCCTTGTAGCAATTTAAGCCTGAACTAACATTAAAATAACACAAATTCTACTTGTAATTTTTATTACTGTGGTATCTAGGTTCAGTTAGGTAGCTAATTTTGTACATTGTATGTATATTTGTAAATAATAATTGTTTTTAAAGTCCAAATATATGTTTACGTAAGATGACCCGTTAGATGATCCATTCATTGCACAACGTCATTGCAACAGACATTTGTCTTTAGGCTAATAATGACCTTAAATAATAATTTCAGCTGAACTAAAAGAAATGAAACTTTCTTTAGAGAAAAAAATATAATAGGAAACCATGTGACAAATGTACTTCCTCTGTTAAACATCACTTGGGAAATATTTGAAAAAGAATACAAAATTAACAACATACTTATTCTTGACTGTGCTTATTAAAATAAATGATTAAAAACTGCTGATAAATGCTGTAGGTAAATCTTAATGGGTTTAAATGCCGATGTTTTACTATTTTGTGGTTGCACAGTGACCTTAAATAGTCTTTTAATATGCCATCAAATGATTCTTGCTCTAAATATTCCTGACAGGATTATAGAACATTAGATTATGAACTATTATATAAACTACTGTTACACTGAGTTATATTTTACTATCTTACGTTTTCTACTGTATGCAGCGTGCATATTTTAAGGGATGTTAAATAGTTAACTTATATTTCTGCAGAAAAGTCATCAGCGAGCTAATTCAGAACGGAGCTTAACTCAGTTGAACTTGACCTGAGATTTGTACATTGATTTGTTTTTGTTGAGCAGGATTACACTGGCGTTGTGGATTGATCTGTTTCAAGGCACAAGGCTTTTGGTTCTGATCCGGGGGTCTGTGCGGGGGTGTGTTTGACTGACATTAGTCAGATATCAAAATCCATACTCCAACCACGTCTAAAAATAAAAATAATCACTGGCCTGTTGCGTCTTTTCCCTCTCTGGCTCATGCAGAGGTCAGTGTGTGGCAGATTGAAGTAGATGCTCAGGACTGTTTACTATTATCAATATTATTATTATTATTACTATTATTATTATTATTATTATTATTATTATTATTATTATTATTATTATTATTATTATTATTATTATTACTGTGTTCCAAGAGTTTACAGTTCTAATATTAGAAGAATATCAATCCAAGTAACCCTCAAGTGAGCTTTTATTTACCATTCAGACAAAAACACTGTTTTCTCATGCCCATTTTCTGTTTTTCTATTTGGATTTTTCTTTTTTTCTTCATTTTAATGGAAAGAAAACATCCAAACTACACGTTTTACATGCTTCTTCAGCAAATAGATTTCAGTTGCATCTTTTCAAAGGCTGTGTTCTAAAAATATGTATTTTTCCTCCTGCACTGAACCATGAATCTCCATGTCGCAGCACTAACAGAGATGGAGCTTCAGAGTTTAATTCATATTATTCTAACGCTTTTCAGAGGGATGTGTTTATGCATAATTTGCCTGATTATCTACAACATTTTTATACTATATACCCTCTGTAAAATTGACTCTAATTTGTCAAAAGGAATATGAATATGAATTTTGAACCTGAGTTCTTCCAACACTCAAAAATTACAGTTGGGAACCGGGTTAGTAACTGTACTGTGGTGTTAGTAACTGTACTATGGACCGGCTTTCAGGTGGCCACTGCAATCGGATACTATACCAAAATTGGCAGGTATGGCTGGGACATCATGAAGAAATTGTGTGGATCCCTGCATTTTTTTACAGCAAATTTTTCTGCTAGAAATGTATGCAAATGGATGCATGTTTAATTAAGTGAAGTTATTATATAAATATATAAACTAATTTCGAGAGGATCATGTGCTTATGATTGACCACGGCTGGTCTCGCATTAGCTAACGCATGATTTACCAATCGAATGATTCTAAACTCACTATAAATGAACAGAGTTTCTTACCTTAGTTATCTTTGTCTTGTAGAATGCCCCCCTTCCACCCCTACTACTACTCCCTTTTCCCAATGGTTAACACTGTTGCCTCACAGCAAGAATGTCAATGGTTCAAGTCCATACCTGGCCATTCGAAGTTTCTGCGTGGAGTTTACATGTTCTCCCCATAGTCGCGTTGGTTTCCCCCAGGTTTTCTGAATTCCTCCCACAGTCCAAAGACATACGACATAGGTGAATTGACTCTTAATCAGCCGTATATCTCTCCATATCAATCCCTAATTGCCATTAGCCATAAATATGCTTGGGAGTTCTGGAGACCTACCTGAGCTTAAACGCCCCTCTCGCCCTGCAAATGTGAGGGGAGCCCCAGGCTTGAGGATCTTATGAGCTCAGGGCTCTCTCGGGACAGCATGCCAAACGCTTTATAATCAATCATCAGCTATGTGTGAACTCTTGAAATCCATGTGAAAAGATAGTTGCTGAGACTTTTATTTCAGTATGATGATGTACTTTCAACTAAAATAGAATATTGAGTAGGGGCAGGGATTTCTTTTTGCTCTTCATTCTCTGATAGCAAACTAATGGTAAGAGGGTTATTAATATTGTGGCTGAAGTTGTCAAACTGACATCAAAAATATGGACCAACACTTCAAACGTGGAAGTAAATGAACAGTTTTTGATTAAAGATTGCTAAAACAAATAGGTGGATTAACTTGCACAAATTAATTGCTCACCAAAAGAATAACGAAAAATAAGAGTTCACATATAACAATAATGTGCACTAGCAAAATAAACACTGTAATTAATTAATGCATCTTTTCATATTTAAACATAACATATGAGAAAACTTGTAATAGAAAAAAACTTAACAATTCATAATCTAACCATTTAACAAAAATTGACCATGGTAGTATAAACACTAGTTAGTTGCATATATATTTTTTGAAACAACAATTTTTATTTTAAACATTGTCAAAAAAATGGACAAAGGTTTAGATTTTCATTTTAGCAAAAAAATTCAAGAATACTCTAAATAACTTGACACACTTTGAAGAAAAGAAAGAAAAAAGCAAACAAACAAACAAACAAACAAACAATAATAATAATATTGGTAAGACTTTTTGATGGTCCCTATTGCACTTTTTGTTGACTAAAAGTTGCATTGCAACTACATGCCAATTACTTCTCATTTGAGTATTAGTAGACTGTCTGCTTAATATCTATTGCCACTGCTCCTTCAACAGACATTTAACTGACTATAAGAAACTTTGCAAGTACATGTCAACTTACACTAACCCTAACCCCAATCTAACAGTCTACTTATAATCTGAACCAGACGGAATCTGCTGACTTTTTTGCTATTTCTGCTGAGAATTTTGGTAAAAATCTGCAGATTTCTGTGGAATTATTTTGGGAGTATCATAACTAAAACCTTAATATATGAAATGAAAAGTAATACCTTTTAAACTTTTTTTTAATGTTGCCTAAACAATGTTTTTATTCTATTTTCTCAAAGCAAAGAGTTCCTGACCCAGCCACAGTGTATTATCTGCGCCAAAGTTCTTGCTAACGAATGTATGAGGCTGTCCAAATTAACAAGACATTCGCAGACGACTCATCCTCAATACTGCGACAAGCCCAGAGCATTTTTTCAGCGCAAGGCAAAAAACCTGCGTGAATACGGATATTTTTGTTATTGAATTTCCAGTAGAGCAAATTTAAAGGCCAAAGGCTTATGTTTTTCAGTTACACATGACCTACTTATGTTTTGCTTTTATATTTTACATTAGGCTATTATTTGTGCATATCTAGATATAGTAATAAACATACCATTTGTTTGAAAACAATTTGTTTTTGGAGGTCTCGGGCAAAAAATGTTTGGAAACCACTGAGGCTCTCCAAAAATAGAACAGTCAAAACAGAATTGTGAATAGAATACTTTCCAAATAGACCAAAACATTTGAATTTTGTTTTTCAAAAAATAGGAAATCTTTTCAAGGACAAGGCATGAGGTTATCCCCTTTATCCACTGAGATACAGCAGGACTGTCCAGCAAACATAAAATTAACCACAATCTTTCATGTTTAGTCACTTCAGTTCAATGGACAAATATCCAATATGCATATTCCTCTTGACTGGGATCAAGAGATATTACCTTAGCAATGATTTTACTTGAAA